>NW_009650168.1:582479-597265 GCF_000708025.1 Charadrius vociferus | reverse complement strand
TGGGCTAATGCCTGCAGCCTTTCAAACCCCTCACCTCTCCCTCTTGCCTTTACCGTGTGCGCACACAGCATGACAGACTCTCTAGTTAAATTATCAGCGCTATTTTCCTCTAACTTTTTCGTGCTTTACTTTGCCGCCTGAATAGGTACTTTGACAATGGTTTCTGCAACACTGAGAGAAATTGTATGAGACAAGTTGCAAAGGCCCTCAGTGAACACCCACAGGCATGCAGGCAGTTAATTTCCTCGTTATCTCAGATGCGGGTTTAAAGAGTGAGAATAATAAAGCAGAATGGCTGAAGGCTCACCAAATAAAAGAAAAGCAAACAAATCCATAAGCAGAGCTTCCTGGCAGCTTAGAAATACAGCTTTTAGGGTGGTACAATAATTAAAGCATATTTTCTCTTTGACTGTATTTCTGTTATTTTTGTGCCAAATTCTGCATTTTTTCTGGCATTAACACAAAAAGGGAGCACATGCTTCTAATTCCAAAAAAAAACCCTGTAAATTCTTGTCTTAAAAATAAAACATTCTAAGAGTAAGGCATTTTTTCTATATCACATGTGTTGTTTTCTGTTATCAGTTTACAACCTGAATCAGGAAGGCATTTTTCAATAATGTTATGTTTAGGTTTTCCAGTGTTTTCTTACTTCTTCCTTTTCTGTTAGTTTGTTGTTGTTTGATGTTTTTTTTTTCCCAGGGACTTTTAGAACTTGAAAGTAAGAAATCCTTAGGTATGGATATATATTATTCTTGACCAAAGAAATTGCATTCAGATCTGGCTGAAATACAAATTATTTAAAATAACAAATTGCCTTCAGTAATGTGTGTTGGTTGAGAAGATTCTGCAGTATGTTAAAATTAAGGAATGTCTAGAAATGTTCTGCAGAGGCTGGCTCACTAGCTTGATCAGTGTCTCCAGCACCAGCTGCATCACCAGCGCCTGGCTGCTTCTTGCAGAAGCAGCAGCAGAAGCGGCATTTCTCTGGACTCAAAACATATCTGCAGTGCCACTATCTCATCTCATCTGGGTCACCCCTTGCACTCCCCTGTATTCTGGGGAAAAGCATGCAGAGGTCTCTGGACAATGGTGAAAGTCATCATGTGGAGGTTTCCACATCCCTCACTTCTTCTCTATGTATGGGTGTTAAGTGTGGGAGAAGCCCAAAATGACTGTTTGTTGGACTTGATTCTTCTGCACCATCCATTGGAGCAACAGCGTTCTCCTTTATCAGCTGTTTATGAGCAAGTATGCTGCAAGATATCTATTCTGGAGGTACGTATAGAATCATAGAATCATAGAATGGTTGAGGAACCTTAAAGATCGTCTAGTTCCAACCCCCCTGCCATGGTAGTTCAAACACTCCTAATGATAAATTCTGGGTTTGTTACAGGAAGGTATGCCACACTTAAGTTGAAAGGCCAAACTTCTGAAATATAGGATGTTCCAGTAATTAGGCTGTCTGTGTAGTCTTAATTCGCATACAAATTTGCATGGACAGCTCCACTTCATAATGCTTTCGCCATAGGAGCCGGGTCTTGGTAATATATACATTCTGCATGCAAAGGAGACAGAGCTAAGGTTTCCCAGACAAGCATGGAAAAGGTATTTTCCAAGCTATTAATCTTCAAATCCTGCGGAGCAGCCAGAATTCATGGTGTAGATTCAGAAATTCCTCGTCAGTGTAGGAAGTAATGGGAAGTAAACATATCGCTGCTCATTACAGAAGGTTTTCAAAAGACCTTTGGAGGTCATTTAGTCCAACTTCTCCCCCCAAAAGGCAGGACTGTTGCCAACACCAGGTCAGATCAGCTGTGGCTTTGTGTAACTGCATCTTGAAAACTTCCAAAGTTGGAGATTTCAGAGTTTACCTGCACAGCTTGACAGAGTGCTGCACTGCAAAGTTTACTCCTAGTGAAAAGTTTTTCCTAATGACCTTCTTCTACTTCCTAAGTCCTTTTTTTTTTACTACCCTTCAAGTAGTTGTTGCCTGCTGTTAGGCCAACCTTGAGCCTCTTCGGCAGACTAAGGACCTTGCAACTTTTCCTTGTGACCCAGGCCTATGAATACATTCGTAGTCCCCACGAGAACTGCTCCAGCAGGTGATCCAAAACTGGATTCAATTTTCCCCATGCAACCTCACGAACTACAAGCAGAGGGGAATAACAATTTCCTCGTATCTTTTGGTCAACTTCTCTCAACACAGCCTGATCTTCATCTTAACTTATTGAGATTGTATTCAACCTAGAGTCCATCATTACTCTTCTTTTCAGCACATGCTGAAAGGATGCTACACATCCTTTAACTATGTGTGAGCTTACGCTGTCCCAAAAACTTTTCTCTTTGTTGAACATCATGAGGTTTCTGTTGGCCCATTTCTCAAGTTCATCAAAGTCCCTGTGGATTCAAATTCTGCTATTCATTGTGCAAGTGTCTCCCCCTAATTTAGCATCATTGATAAATCTGTAGGTGGTGCATCCTGGGTCATTACCTAGGTCATTGATTAAGACATTGAACAATATGAGCAAGGGTTCGGCCCTTTGGGTACTGTGCTCATTGCTGTTGCCACCAAGCAGATGCCGAGACAGTCATTACTGCTCTGTGAGCCCAGAGGTACAGGCAATTTTCAGTCCATCTAACTGTCATTTCTTCCAGTCCACACTTCCTTAGCTGCCAAATGAAAACGCTGTGTGGTATGGAGTCAAAAGGTTTCCTAAAGCTGAGGTATATCACATCCACAGGCCTCCCCCTGTTCACAGAGACAGTCATTTTGGTGTAGGAGTCAATCAGGCTTGCTGAACATCACTTGTCCCTGCTAAATCCATGCTGATTACTACTTTATAACTTTTTGTTCTTCACGTGTTTGGAAATGCATCCCAAAAAGACAGGCTGTGGGATCTTTCCATGGACTGAGGTGAGGCTGGCCGGCCCACAAGTCCCTAGACCTTTCCTCTTACCTTTCTTAGGCATGACACCCAGTGCTGCTATGCAAACCATCCAGGGGAAGCAGGTGGGAGCCCCAGGGAAATGCGTGTTTTCTCTGGGAAGGGCAGGGTATCCTGGAACTGGTTTGCCCTGACAGAAGGATCTGAGTCTGGGAAAGCATCATGATCCTGGCAGCATCCAGTGAGCTCTTGCTGGCCCTTGAAAATCTGGAGAAGATAGTGTAAATCTCATGCCAGGCCATGGCCATATGTGCACAGGTATTTATCCTGGCTGACTGTGTCATTTTTGTGCAGTTATTTTAGCTTTAGGCTTCTCGCTTAGACCTCTGAATTAACAGGACAGGTAACCACATACATAATTCCTCCAGTAGATAATCCAGAACTCACCGTTTTATCAGCATTTAAGCTCAGCTTCATTCTCAGTGTTTTGCCCTCTTAGGGGAATATTAGTTATAAAGGAATCTGACTCAGTCCCCTGAGTTAAGGAATCAGTCCCTTAGGCAGTGTGATTCGTCCTACTGAGTTCAACTGGAAATTTATTTTGTTCCATAAAGCAGCAAAATATGATTCACATACTGTTAATACTCGGCTGCATATTTGCAATATGAGCACTTAATGAATTTCAGTTCAACAAATTAATTGCCAGTTTGGTCTGAAAAGGTTTCAGAGATCCTTGGGAATAAGAAAGAACATAACACAGTTCCCTCATCTGTGCGGAGCAGCACATGACCTCTGCAGCTACAGTTGTCTTATGAAAAAGAAAGTTTTGTCTACTTAGAACAGCCATCATGAAGCCGGCAAAACCTTTCAGAAGTGGTCACACCCTAAGAATGCCTTTGCTAATTATTGCTGGACATTAATGCAAAGAAGATAATTAAAGGTCAGCCACAGCAATCGACTCTTCCTGAAAATAACTACAGAGCTGTAAAGTTTTGAAACTGCAAGAGCCTTTTAAAAGATTTTTTTTAGGTAAATATTTGAAGATTGTTTTGTTTAGAGGTAGTTGTACACGGAAGCGCCTCAGCGGTTGTGGTCTTTAGTTTTGCAGCTAGTACACTGTGAAAAACTTCTGGCCCACCAGAGGCTTCCTGCAACACAGGCACAGAACTGCTCATCCTTGATCCTTTGGCTTCAGTGGCGGTATGGGGAATATCCACTCACAGAGCACAAGCAGAAGTGGGCTGGGTTATGAAAAGGCTACATTTCAAGCCAGCGAACGTTGACAGAACAAACTCAGGAATCCCCCCCAGATTTAGTTGTTTCTAAACCGCAACCTTAAGAACTTCCTTCTCTCTCTCGGAAAATATTGCTACAAGGGATAACAAACACGAAATGCTAATAGAGATTTTTGGAGAGTGTCACCAAAAGGCCAGATGAAAGCAGTGAGGGAAACATTGTGCGGCTTTGTGCATCCCGAGTTTGTGACTCTGGATCCTGTTAAGAGAAACACGGGAAGAAATCCATTCTAGCATGGATGCCACTGGAATGGTGTTAATTGAGGGCACAGATCGTGAAAAGTATTGCCAGCTCCGTAACTTGTAACAAGTTGTTGATTTATATGGGAAATGAGAACTACAAAGGTGTGTTTGCGGATAAGCATTCATGTTTCTCTCTTGGTACAAAGGGCTGAGAATAGAGGTGAAAAAGCCAAGGAATGAGAAGAATACAAAAGATACCCACACATCTAGTGAATATTATCATGTTCGGTAAGTGACATGCTAATTTCCTCTTTGAGCATTACATGCTGTGCCCTTGCTAAAGTTTATTATCAAGTAAATTAAACTGGAACTTGCAGCCTTCGGTATATCAGTCAGTCCAGGGAATAAATGCATTTCATTATTATGTTTTTTAAAAACAGAAAGGAAAGTTGACTTTATTTTCAAAGAAGCAGTCAAGTGGAGTGATGCATGCTGTCTGTGCTGTATTTTATGTGCTTTATCATGCAATTTCACATCTCTACATGAGGTTGCTTAGAAGTTAAAGCAAATTAGCAAAAACATAATAAAAATTCCAATTTCTTAAAAGCTTGTCACTTTCATTATACATCAACTAGCTTTTTTATTAAAGTGATGGATGCAGGAGGAATTATGTTAACTTTGCCCCTTGTCTCTGAGCTATTCCTGAAGATAAACTTCTGCTTTACTTACTGTGCTGATTTCAAACCATGTGATCTAAACTGTGTGATCTAAACCATAGCTTTCATGTATGAGACTTCAGTGGAGAGTAAGAAAGTATATGCCTCAAATTCTAAAAGGAAATAATTAGGTCGCTGACAGTTCATGGTGTTTACACAGTAAGTTTCACATATGTCCTACAGTTAGAAACCTGAAAGACCTAGACAAGGGTTTTCAAACCAGCAATTGTGGTCTTTCCCTTTTTCCCTGCAAGTCATGCTGTTGTCTTGGTAATTAACATCTATATTTTCAGAGTTCCTCCAGTAATCATATTTTCATGAATTTATTTGGACTTCATCTGAGGTAGGCAGGGTAATGGATGCTAGGAAAGGCAGTAAAATGTTTGGCATAGAGGAGATGGCAGTTATCTAGCTGTTGTGATATTCAGTCTTCTCTATTATGTATCAATCTGCCATCAGCAGGTTATAATGAATCTGATTCCCTAAAATCTGTCAGGAATCAGTAATTCCTTAAAATCAAATTGTTTTGCAGACTCTCAGAATGTTTCCTATCTGCTCAACTGGCTATGCAAGAGAACTTCTCTCCAAAACAAACTCGAACAGCCCTTGAAAACATGACATTGAAAAAAATAAGCCTCTGTCAGGTACTGGGTTTGGGTTTTGAGGTGGGTTTTTTTTCCAAAAATGTAGTATTTCATAAGAAATCAAGAAATTGCTTGCTGCTGCCATTGCTGAACTCACTGATGGCTCTGTGTGGGTGCTCTTTATTGTGGTTATGCAAAAGAAATCACGAATCACAGGCAAGTGCAAGAAGGCAATTACTGCAGGCACTGCCACCAAACAGGGGAGCGGCAGAGTGCTGCAGGCGTGGGGGAGAGCAGCGGTTCTCTGACATTTGGGCTCCTCGCTCTTCCTGCAATCTTTCACTTGGCATGTCGTTTAAACAGTGAAGAGAATGACTGTAAATTAGAAAGAGGAGCTGGGAATGAACTAGGAGAAAATACAAAAATAAGACAGATTAGGTAAAATGAAGAAACAGAAACTGAGGAGCATGCGGATAATGATACGGGAATTATAGTGATATTTGACTAGGGACCAGTTTCTAACAACCCCCAAACCTAGTGTACGATTTGCCCACCTGTAGCAGCTGTGATGAAGGATAATGTTTTCCCACCTCCTTTTCATTCAAGTGTGACAAACAGGATCAGCAGCAAAGCCGTCTTTGGAACAAGTTTCTCATTCCGCTAATCCATCAGCGTTATCTCCTGAGCTGCTTCCTCCTCCTGTGAGCCTGCAGCAGATGTAGTTATGTTGCAAAAAAGCACAGAAATCACTTTGCAAGTCATTCCTATCGGTACCATCAGCTCACTTAAGAAATGCAGCCCTGACCACTTGCACTGAGTCAGAGGCGGCATCCCCCTCCATCCTAACTCAGTGAGGTATCAGCAATGGCAGGTGTCAGCACAAGACAGACAAAAATTGCCAAAACCCTGGGACAAATTAAAAAATGAGCAGCCAGCTGGATGCTATCAAAATAAAAGGCAACAGGGTTAAAAGAGGAAACACGGGCACATGAATCTCATGGTCATAGGGATGTGTGGGGAAAAAATCAGTGGCCAAGAAAGTAATTATTACCCTCTTTGCAGCTGAATGAGTATATGCAATGAATAAATAAACAAATGGGAGGTTGGATAGTGCTACGACTTTGATGAGGTGTCTAATTCATGCAAACATGTCTATCCTAGGAAGAATGAAGTTCCTGGGCTGTGTGGGTGCTCTTTCAGGATGAGGCAGTGTCAGTCCTCCGTTTCATAGTTCATACACCAAGGAACTGTTCTGTCTTCAACCCATGTTTACCACAACATTTCTGATCTTGCTACAGAATAAAAGGTTTGCTCAGTTCTAGGCCTGGGTGATAGGGATCCAGAAATCTAACGGAAGCAATGGCATTGATTCATTACAGTACCTTAAAGAAATCAGCTGCATTCTGGATGCTGGTTTCTATCTCTGTTTGTTGTGAAGATTCATCAACAGTTATGTTTATCTCTCTGCAAATCATCTGATAGCATTGACAGGGAATGGCTGTGCTACCTGTTATTACTAATAAATATGAAGGTGTCATTTTTTTGTCATTGCAAGAAATGCAAGTTCCCCCGGATAGAATTATACCCAATTTTGTTTTCAAACTTATCACGGACTTTTTATTTATTGCAGAAGTCACAGTGGCAGAACTATATAGCAAAAGTTTAGTTTACAAATAGAGAAAAAAATCCCTTTTGGTGCAAAAACCATCTGAATACAGAGCTGCGGCAAATAATCCCAAGACTAAACTCTTCCCGCCGCACTGCTTGTGGCTAGCTCCAGCTCCAGGCAGTAACTAATAGCTTGCAGTTTGGCCTTGACTTTCTGGGATAGTGGAGCAGTGCTTAAAGCACATTTGAAGTAGAAGGAAGAGGCATTAAGACACTGACGCATATCCCTGAACCTCAGGTAACAAATGCCAGCCTGTGTCTGTGAAACACATTAACGTAGCTTCAGGGCTGCTGTCACTCATGCTGTCTGCCTGCTCCAAAAGTGCCATTAGGGCTGTTGGGGACAAGATGAATGGAGTGACTCTTCAGCAATTTCTGGTGACTTAGCCTTGGAGTGCAGGCACAGCATAGGAGTAACTGTGGCTCTTGTATGCCGTGGTGACAACTTGGTTGCTTATTAAGCAAGTAAAAACTGGAAACAGAGGCTCGTCATCTGGCTGTCGAGTTTGGATGTGCTCACTAGGCTTTAATTTAACTAAAGGGTCAGTGTCCACAAACTTTCACCATTTGAATACTCCTGAAAAACAAAGCATGCTTTTCCCTTATCCTTCAAGGAAATGACAGCATAGCGTCCACATTTAGTTCTTTTTTGTGATGACACATGTGCCATCAACATTCACTCTGTCACTATAATCTTCAGATTTGCTAATCGATGCCCCTGGGGGCGGTTAGATAAGGGGCTGACGGTCTGAGTCTGAATTCTTTCCACAGCGCTTTGTTCAGAGGGGAAGTCAAGGAGATGAACCTGTGTCCTGTGTAATATTCTCCAAGAACAATGTGTAGGTCAAAATATATTAGTCTTACAGTTTTCTGACTGCACTTTTCTTTATGAAATTATTCTCCTTATTGTTGCCAAAAGCAGAGGTCAGCTATTAACAGCAGGGTGGTGCAGAGCCCAGAAGACAGGGCACTCTGCAGGCTTTGCGCAGCCTCACTTTCTATTCTGCAATGTTTCCTTTAATCCTCCATGCCTGTGCAAAGCCGGGTTTTCTCTTTTACTGCAAATGGAGTGTATATACACCATTTTGAGATAAATACGTGCTAGAAAAATTGAAGCACTTTAATGCCCACATCCACCAGACTAATTTTTATGGCGTAGCAATGTTTGACAGATAGAAAATTTGGGGTTTTTTGTTGAGAACTTCAGAAGTGAAAGGAAATAAGCTTACAACAAGCCTTTTCTCTGAAACTGCAGGCTGTTTGGGAGACTGACAACACAGAAAGTGCTCTATGCTGAACGACTGTAAATTCTGGGAAAACAGGTATGTGAAACTCGGTAAGGAATAAAGGCAAAACTAATGCAGCATCTCAGTCTGTTTTTTCAGTCCATTAATGTTCCCATTTATGTTCTCATTTATGTAGGTGGTGATCTCCTATAGTTTTCACAAGTTGACGCACAGCATATTGCTGTGCAGATGGGACAAATAACCATGATAAGTAGCAACAGGAGTGACTAAAAGCCTTAAACATCACAGGGCAAAAAATATTTTCTCCAGCCTTGCAAGATACCTGGGCACGATGTATACATACAGATGCTGTTAGCAAAGATAATCATGTGATAACCCACAGCCCTATATGACAAACTTTACAGCCATGTGATTTCTGCATGGAAGTGTTGCCACACAGCTTGCACTGACTTGTTTCAACATCTCCTTAGGCTGTGTTTCCATCATTCAAAATGTGCAATAACAGATAGAGTCCAAATCCGCCAGGTTTTTCTTTTTCTTTTCTCTCTCTTCTGTGAATTAACATTCCAGGCAAGTGTCTTTGTCACAAAGAGAAAATGGAAGAAAAGGTAAACTGTCTGTGGGGAAGTCCAATTCTATTCTCTTGGTTAAAAAGAAAAAAAAAGAAGTATTTTACTTTTCCTTACTATTTCTCAACCGTATTTAAAAAGCAGAGTGATAATCCATCCGTGATAGATCGCAATGTGTCTCTGTTCCCAGATTTATAAATAGGAATTTATAATGGAAAAGTTGTTATAAAGTATAGTTATCTCAGACACATGGTACTAATCAACAATGCATTAATTAGCAGTACTGGAAAATGTATCAGAAGAGATATCTTTATTTTTTTTCCCCAAATTTTACTCTTGATGTCTTTGCAGTCACTCAACAGCAGCAGCAGCAAAACAGACCTTAACCCAAATTTCATGGATGTGTGATCCATAGTGGCCATTTTTCTGAAAAATAATGACTTATATATTACATAAGGCACCGATTTCCGGGGAAGGGGGCGGGGGGGGTTGTTTCTCATTAAGAAAAGCTTAAGAATTTCACATTTCCTTCTTGCAAGTGTAAACCTACAAGTTACTAGTTGCTAGAAAGACTGGGCTGTGGAGGCCTAACGTGCCTGGTGAGCAGCTCTGTACAGGCAACGGCCGAAGCATCTATCCTCTCTGGGGAGCTGCTGTGCTGTCTGAACAGTCCCCTTCTGCTTCAGAGGCTGGGTTTTGACATAATAAATGGGGCTCATTTTTACAGCCACCATCTTTCAGTCTCCAGAGTTAACAAGAAGTCCTTCCAGGCATATTTGTAGGAAAGCAGGGCATTCACAGCCAGGCTTTGTTCATTTGAAAATGAAATGAATTAGGCAATGTGCTCTAGATGTTTGTCCCAAAGGCTAGTATTATTGCTATTTAACCAATGGCTGTCATTTACTGAAATACCAAACCACGTATTTAATTTTAATGTTACTGTCACATCTGAATTGATAAGTTAGGTATGTAAATTTGATTTCAAATGAGAAATTAAATGGCTAATCAGCTGATCATTACATTCATAGCATGTCATTAGCATTTTAGGTCTTGCGTTATTATTTCTCTTTGACTACTGCGTAGTTTTACTCTCACAGCATGTTATTTAACCCAATTGCTGTTTTTCTTGTTATATTTAATTAAAACTTGTGAAAAAAACATTTACAAGGGAAACAACCAATATTACTGTTTTAAAAAAGCCTGGTGTATCCCTTACAGAGGTAGAAAAACACTAGATAAACATGTCTGTGGATGTAAGATATCACATGCTTGGCTTCTGCCCACAATTCATTCTATTCAAGTGGAACTCTCATATCTGCCATTGTTTGGGTGAAAAATTTACATGAATGCAGTAAAGCAAGTCAAAGACAATAATGACTTGATTTTTTCTTTTCTAGTGTTTGTGCTTTCGATTGGTTTCCATTGTTTTGAGTGTTCATCATACTCCCATGCTACTGGCTGGTCCATTGAAAAGATAAGAGGTTACTTCTGCAGCACAGTAGTGGAGATGTTTCTTATACCCAGTTCTCTGGTTTGATCTTCAACTTTCAGTCTTCAGATGATTGCTCTCTGTGAGAGGCATTAACACACTGTTGGGTTTGGTTTTTTCCCTCTAAATTATTTTTTCTATTGTGGATGAGTTTGGTAGAACGCTGACAAGAATGGTTAAGGCTCTTAGAAACCAACAACTTATCTTTTTTCAAGAGGGAGATCAGCCTAGAAGTTTGGAGAGAATGTACATTATCAGAACTATCTTTTTGCTTAGAAACTCCAGCAGTTCCTGGCTTGGAGTAGGATTTGGCATTTAGTGAGGAGTAACTTCTTTATACATGAAAACCCACACACACTTGATAAGTCAATGTAGACAGCTCACACATCTTGAAATTCCAGCATATAAATGCCCTGAACGTGTAATTTTCTCTGAATGTGGAGCAGAGCGGGATTTATTCCTGCCATTGCAGCTCTGGGCTGCTGTGGTTGTGCATGGTCTACACGCCCACAGTGGATAGGTTGTGTGTTTCGCCAGTTCTCTTCCTGCACCTTGATTCGGCTGCTTGAAAGACTAACTTAACCAGTTCAGATTCACAGGAGATAAGGCAGAGCAGAAAAATAAAAGACACTGGAAAGGTGGGTGGAAGAGTGATGAACTCAGACTGTGAGTTGGACTGGGGAGCAAAATAGGGAGTTTGGCATGGAGCTCCTGTCAGAGACACTTAAATGTCTTCAGGCAACACCAGGAACCCCTGAGAGCAGTCAGTGTTCTTCGTCTCCCAATCAGCTTGAAGAACAGTCTAGGAAATGGTGAAATCAGCAAAAAGGAGAAATATAGTTCTTAAAAGAAGTTTCAGTGCCAGTGGGAGAGCAGCAACTGCTCAGGCAGCAAGAGTGGGGAGTGAGGCTGAGGGAGATAACAGGAACAGACACAGAGTTTAGAAGAGAACTGGAAACCTAAGGCAGAAGAAAAGGGAAATGTAATCAAGCTACCAGAAAGGGAAAATGAGATTAGTTAACAAGACTACTGGACGAGGGAAGAGAAGATGTGGCAGCAGGAAGCAGTGCAGGAGGGTAGAGGAGGGTTGGCTATGCAAAAGGACCAGGAGTAGGATGAGAAATTAGGGCACTTCTGGGACTAGTGAATTGAGAAGGTATGTCTTAGGGGCAACCAGGCCAAGGGCAGAGGCAGGTTGAGGAGGATGGGCCTACTGAATCAAGCTTGGAGCAGCTGGGGAACAAAGCAACAAAGTCTGTTCCCGTTAAAACACACTCTTCTATAGAGCCTGGCGCTGGACCCGAGATCCCAGGACCTCTTGTTGTACTGTTGCTTCCAGTGATGGTCAGGTGTACAAGCATTTGCAGCATATGCTACTCACCCCAGTTTGCTCTACTTGGACTAGACAATAATAAGGATGTGTCAGTATGATCTCCTTTGGGTGTGATTGCACCTAATCAGAGACCCGGGAAGGGCCCAATTCATGCTAAGTTCTCTGACACCAGATATGCATTAGGGTTCAATTAATGCACATATGTTACAACATATTACAGCATATAAATACACTACGGTGGTGTTCCACACTGATACCTGGTTGATACACACTGCTTTTGCTGCCTGTGGTAGACAGGCCCAGTTCTGAGGCCAAAAATGCTCAGATCTACGTCAGAAGCCAAAGTTTTGGTTCAGTTCTGATCTGGATGAGAGCTCTCACATATGCAGTTGGGATTGCTAGAGAATATGATTCCAAGAAAGCAAGGAGCAACAACACAAAGACATACACAAAAATGTATTTCTTACAATAAACCATTAGCAGTGTTGTGCAATAGGTCCAAATGCTAATTTGGACAGCTAATGTCAACCTGAACATCATGTTGAACTTTGCCTCTTTTCCACAGCCTTAGTGGGGGACCTCACCCTTAATCCCCAGATATGTATGCCTGTGCCAGTAATTTTCCTACTCTAGCTGAGTCTCGTAAGTCTTAACAGTGCGGAATAACTACCTATCTATCTTAGAAGTAAATGTTGTCAAGATTCACAAATTGCAATTCTTCTGCCTGTCTTTTTTGATTAGGTATCTTTTTCAGAGCCTACCTATTAGATTAAGCTTTTCACAGCACAGGGTGCCACTGCCAAAGGCATTACCACCAGTATTTTTCCAGAATTCCAGTCTCTAGGACATGCACTTAGGTGTGGGAAACTTGGCTTAAATTACATAACCAGCTGCTGTACTGTAATGACTTTAATGAATGGCATTCTTTGGCTGAAAAGCTCAGTGGTTTCTGTTGAATTTGCTCCATTCTGACTAAAATATTTAAACCATACACCTGAAGTAGGATCAGAACTCAGCTCCCCTGGTTTCCTACCTATTACCCATAAGGTTATGTCCATGAATGACCACCTGTTAAGGTTGAAGCATTTTCTGTTTCTCTAGTTCAGCAAATATGTATTTACTCCACGCAATGTGGAATAGGTTCCACTGAGGGTTTGGGAATCAGCAAGTTTGTGAATGTTGCTCTTAGCTATTGTACAGGGAGCAAGAGGCTGTACAAACCTGCAAATGGACTGAAGCCAGTCTGTGCAGTCTGGGGTGTTGGTCTATCCAGGGTTAAACCAGTGCTTTGCACTGATTCTCACTGCTTTCATCCCTTAGTTTCTAGAGCCTGACCTGGGACATGCTCTGATTTTCAGGGGTACCACACGCACTTCACCGTAATTGGTGCAGTAGCAGCTACACTTGGAGTGGATACAGTAGTGAGTAAGTCCAAGTATTTTGAACATTTAGGCTCTGGGGGTTCAGACTGAGCACCTAAATATTGGGAGGGCTCCAAGCCTGGGCTCTTTGGCTGTCAGATGGAATTAACACCACACCTGGCAGCTCCCAAGGTTGCCCTGAGCCGAGTGCATGTGAAACATCCAAATAGTATTGTGAAGAGCACCAGAGAAAAGCCTTTAAGGAGATTAATCTTCAGAAGAGTTAGTTTTATGTGTAGTGCCTGAATCCAAAACCTGAAAAATGAGGAGAAAGCAAAACAGTCAGAGTCGGCTCATTAAATGAGCTCTGTCCATTCTGGATGAGGCAGGGTCAGGTAGGAGAAAAAAATAGTATGTAATTGTTTAACTGGAGAATATGTCATCATGTAGATGTACATAAGGTTGAGAACTCTCGCATTAATTTCTGCATTTCTAAACTTCGGAGTGTTATACTCCATGACCTTTTAATGTAGTTTTTTATGTAATTTTTATATATGACTTTTAAAATCTGGCAGATGACAAGCTTTTGCAATTATTATCCCTTTACTTGCTCAGAAATAATCTAGTAGATTGTGGAATAAATTCCTAAGGGAAATGTTGGTTGCTTCAGTGGTTGTGTCAGTTAAAACTGTAGTGTACAATTTACTGTAAAGGACAATTCTACAGTGATAAGTTAGAGGACTGTATGACTTCAAAGGGTTTTTTCTATTTGTGCTTTGTGTGGTTTCTGGGAGTAGGAGTTAGCTTGTCTCTGTATTATCCTGCTGCTCTGCTTCAGGGAAAGACTGGACCTGGGCAGGATAAATTAATTTTCATTTGGATTGTGTCTCTCTGCCTTTGTCCTAGCATTGCATTTGAAGTTCCTGTGTTGTGTGATCAAAAGGCACGTGATGCAGAGAGTCAGTTAGCTCTGCTGCCATCAGCGGGACTGTGTACAACACAGACGGTACTAGGGATTATGGAGATACTATCTGACCAGTAAAGAGAAGAAAAGCATCCAGTCTTTAATAAAATGGTTGTATCAGTGGGAGTGGAGAAACATTTGATCAGTGTAGACAAGGCAACACTTAGTAAAAAGCTTAAGGATTAACTTTTAAACTCTAGCTGATGTGGAAAAATGAAAAAGGAAAATGTTTATCTTCTGAAATCAAATGCATTTTCTTCCCAGGGCACTGAACATTGCCACACAGCAAAATCTTCATTTGGCTAACATGCATTGCCTTACTCCAGAAATACTGCCCTAAACCAGGTTAGCCTGGCTTCCCAAAATTTGTCCCTGCTTATTCATTGTCATTGGAGCTAAGCAGTGAAATTGAGAGCACCTAATGTATGATTTGGGTTTCTCCCTTCCCTTCCCTTCCCTTCCCTTCCCTTCCCTTCCCTTCCCTTCCCTTCC
>NW_009650168.1:562431-582463 GCF_000708025.1 Charadrius vociferus | reverse complement strand
TCTGGCATTAAGGATGGCTCTTCCCCTTCCCTTCCCTTCCCTTCCCTTCCCTTCCCTTCCCTTCCCTTCCCTTCCCTTCCCTTCCCTTCCCTTCCTTCTCTTATTCTCTCTTTCTCTCTCTTTCTTTCTCCCTCTTCAGGTACAACACTGCCCTTCAGTTGCAGTCTCCCTCTAGCAGCTCTTTGGACCCTTTTTTTCCTCTGCAAACTCAGCACATTCGGGTTTCGGTCCAGCTGGCAGTACTGCTGGCACATGAACAACTCTCACTCCTCCTGATGTGCCTGGAGGTGCCCGAAGGAAGAAAGTGTTGCTGTCTGAACAGAGTAAGCAGCAAGGGATAATCTTGGCAAATATAATTGCTACTAGTATTGTGAAATTTGACATGATATCTTCGATTACCTCTTCTAGAAATAATGTATTTCCGAACTGCAGCGATGTGTGTAATGCCTACTCCAGTTAAATTTGCAAGACGCTTACCATTCTGATGTTGTTTTCAGGTGCTTGTAGCTTTATTGAAGCATTCAAATTTCATTCTTCAACTTTGTCTGAAAGCTGCCCTACCCAATACTCTTTTCCCAAATGTAAAAATGGAACAAAATCAAATTATGTAAGTTTTAACAGCGTACCGCTTCCAACAACTGGATGGGTTTTCATTGTCACCTCAGTTGAACATTCTGGCTAAGTGATAAATTCCTCCTGTGCCACAGAAAATTACTTATTTTTCCCTTTTTAATTCTATCAGGGAAAGGTTTATTTTGCATAATAAAGTATTGTTTAATGTTGTTTAATGCCAGCTTCAAATTGTTGCTTCAGCCTCTCTATGAGCTGATAAAGCCAGTTTTCCAAAAGGATGTTTACTCCAGAGCTGTCTAGAGTTTTGCAGGGAGTGAGGAGAGTGGAAGCTCCCAACAAGAAAGTGAAATTTGACAGCTTATATTTAATTTAATAGGCATACACTACTGATTCTTGTCCTATTTCATATTAAAGAAGAAATATCCTGCATAAAGTTAGGACTAGGTGTCTACTACATAGCTCATGACAGCTAAACAGTTTCAGGATGTCTCCTGCTGATGATCATCCAGAAGGATTTGGTACTGTGGGGAAAACACTGCTCTAGGACTTGTGCAGACAAGCTGGAGCTGGAATTTAGCTAGCTTATATTTAATTTAATGGGCATAGACTATTTATGCTTGTCCTTTTGCCTATTAAAGAAGAAATATCCTAGACACAGTTACGGCTAGGTATCTACTACTTAGCTAATGACAGCTCATGGCTCTAATTGCCCTTCTAACCATGTCTCCACTGCTGTGTTCAGTCCGCTTATGACGGTGTCCACAAAGATGGTTTTAAGAAGATTAAACTAATGTGCAAGGGTATCTTTTACTGTTCTAGAAAGTCTCCACAGTCTTCCCCAAAAGCTGATTTATGGGGTTTCCCTGTTCCTTCATCCCAAGGCACACTGTTGTGTATCGTTTACCTCCAAAATTCTCTCTGCTATGAGGATGAATAAGTACATCTGCTCTACCTTTTCTTCTTCAGCTTCCTTAAGGTGGAAGGGAGGGGAGGAAACAGTTTCCCCTGAATGGACCAGCAGAATATGTGTTTACAATGGGTGATAGCACTCAGTTCTGCAGGCCTCAAAACACCATTTGGTAATGGTTGGGTTTTTTTGTAAAATTGTGTTTATTAGGAAATTCAACCAACAGTCAGCTCTCTGACAAGTGGTTTTGAAACTTTCTGGTGTGTGGCCTTGAACAGCTCACTTCTTGTTTTTAATCTAGAAGAAAAAAATGTCTATAAACCATCTACATATTTACTTTAGTATTTCAGCTACAAGTAAGAGCTTACAAGTAAGATACATTTTCTATCTAATAACAAATAAATTTATGCAAGAGAAACAGAAATCTGCAATTGTTCCAAAACTGTATTCTATTTGGCAATCTGGTTCAGGCTTTGCTCTGGAACAAGTTATTTTGGAGGATACCTGGTCTAACAAAAACAGAAGCTGTCACTTGATTCTTAAATGCTGTGCAGTTGTTTAACAAGCACTGCCCTTGGCCAAGGGAACAAGAAGCTTCTCCCGCACAACGTAACACGAAATGAAGTTGAAAAATGATCTGCCACTTGTGTGAGTGGGACAAATTTATGAGAGCTTTGTCATGGTCAGCAGGGAAGATTAATGGAAGCTGGGACTTGAGTCAATTAGTGTTGAAACAAACCAAACCAATTAATTCAATGGAAACACTTAGCAGAGTCTGTATCAATAAATACAGATGAATATTGATGTGGATCTGTAAGATTTGGGGTGGGGGAGAATGAAATAATGCAGAGAATAGAAAATGCTTAAAGGGGAAGAGTTTCTCTAGGTTTCTCCTGCTGATCATGCAGAAGGATTTGGCACTAGTGAAGGGAAAGCTGCTCTAGGATACATACTGAAAAGCTGGAGCTGTGTTATTTTTCTGTAATATATCTGCTCTGCATTTGTCTCATAGTTTTCAGCTGCAGTTTTCAGGTATCTGTTGCTCTTTTTGGTTTTATTGTCTATGTTATTTACTCATAGTATAGAACACCCATGAATTTACTATGTTTAATTAGATGATAAGGCAAAGTCCATTATTTGGATCTTAAAATGTACAGCCCCAAAATACCATAGCTTATTAATATATATAGAAATTGCATTTTCCCCAGATCAGTTATTTAAATGTAATTGTGTATAGTAAGACCATCCTTGTGACTGGGGCAGTTTCTCTGGAGCGGCTCACCTACTGGACTTCTCCTGAGTGCCTGTTTCTAAACTGACAAGAGGAGGCTCCTGACGATGCTAGGAGTCTTAGGACTGCAATTAGTCAGAGTTTAAGAGATGTTTAGGTGTAGATGTATGTTTTATGAGCAGGAAAAAATACTGGGCAGTGTTTGAAGGGGGGCTGATTGGGACAGTATGGAGTACAGTGGTGAAATACAAATAGAGAGGATTAGTAAGTGGTATGCAAAGATGTTAAAATTCTTACAGCAAAGAAAGTGGTGCTCAAAACCAAATTCTAGAGTGGTGTAGGAAAGAGTACCTTATTCAGACTACAGAGTTTGCAGAACTAGAGAAAAAAAACCTGATGATAAAAATCATGGGGTATTTCTTCTCTTTCAAATGACCTAAAAGGGGAATACATATTCAGACAAAGAAATTGAATCATTTGTGTCTTTCTCCCCCACTTCCTGGCCACAGCATTAGTAACTAAGTGAGACATAGACACACACAAAAAAATTTTGAAAAAATATGAAGTTCTCTTAATAACTTGATTTCTGCATGGCAACCAGTTATCTTTGAGGTGCAGCCTTCTTTCATAAAGGAACACTGCTGCAAGGGCTATATACGTGGTTCCTAGTATAGAATCCAAATTGAATTAAAGTGCCCTTCCGAGCCAGGATCTGTCCCTGAAAGACAAAAGAAACAGAACAGAATAACATCATGCAGTTAAATTCATCTTGCTGTATCTCAGCTCCAGGAAGTTGGTGGATGGTATGACCTCAGAGGTTCAATCTCACTGCTAAGGGGAATTGTTCAGCTGAGTGAGAGCAGCCAGGAAAAAAACCAAACAAACCAGCAGCAGCAGCAACAACAACAACAACAATTGCTGCTTCTAATTCCAGACTGAACTAGAAAGGACCAAAATTGACTCTTCGGGCCTGATGCACTTGCTAATAAAATCATGTATTCTACAACTAACACGACTGGGAGCAGGTTCAAATTTCACTTCTCTTTTTTATTTTTAAAACGCCCCTTTTTATTGCTTTATAATGCCACGGACATAAAAAATGCTCAATATTTTTAGAAGTTAAGTATGAAAACAAGCTTGCTTGCTGCCTTCCCCACTTTCCCAGCAGGGCAATGGAGCTGCTGCATATAAATAAGAACACAGTTTTGACCAGCGTTGTCAAAAATGAGGGAGAAATATCTACTGCTTAGCAAAGACATAGCTTAAAAAATTTAAATTTAGTGTGGTGGCAATAAGAAAACTGACTATGCCAAAAAGATTGGTACAAACACAGCCAAGCTGTCTGTCAAATTTTCATCCCCTACTTCATCCTTAGGACTCTTGAACCAACCTACTCTAGCCCAAAAACACCACAAAAATGGATCATACCAATGCTTTTGGTTTTAGACACCCTTTAGTTTTCAGGCTTGGTAAGCTTTATCAAAGCAATCATTTTGGTAGGGTATATACAGGTACATAATCCTGTTGTGAAAAGTCACTGTGCTGGTATCCAATTCTTTATACAATTCTTGCTGTGCTTCACAGAGTTAATATGCCACTATATTGGCATGAACACTTGTATAACTGCATCTTCACTAGGGGAATTCTGACATTTCAAATTTTCTGGCAAGCATAAAATGGACAAAATATTCTTTAAATGAATAAGATAGGAAAAAAATCTTCTCTTTTTACTTTCTCTACTTTGCCTCATTATGGTTTTCTTGGTTTGTAACCTGTATGAGTAAGCCTCCTGTGTGAATGGTCACCTTGAAATGAAAGAAAGAATGAAAAGAGCACCAATGTGACCCCTGAGACCAGGGCAAGAAACAGCAGAAGTCCCTCCTCAGCCATCCCTGGTCTTGGGCCTTTCCTGCCTGATCATACTTTCCATCAGAGAAGAGCCCATTTAAAATAAAAGACTCTAAAAATCTCTTGATTGTACGCAATTCCCATGAATTGCATACATGTAAAAATAGGAGGACTTTATAGGTGATATTTTATGCTTTATAAGAGATAAGAATGGATGGGAGTCTCAACTATATTTTGTGAATTTACTCACCTCAAAACTTCGCCTGTCCATACAGAGAATCCCTCAGAAAGTGAAAGTGAACTAATGAGATTATCATTGTAAAATACTATAGTTTTCCTTTACTAATTCCCCACTGTAGATTAACATAAACTGCATAATTCCTTGTGCATTATTAGAGTGTCTAGATGGTGAAGGGTGGCTTATACAAGGTGAGACTTGTAGGTGTTCTCAGTTTCTGTGCTCTAATCATTTGCTTTAAAGAAGAAGAGAAAATCACGTGTTATTCCCACCTGAGAGCATAGAACTAGTGAGGACTTTTTCTGTTACAGCTGAAAAGAACTTCTGCCCTGGGCACTGTTGGGAATAATGGAGTTTTGGTGCCCACCATGGTGTGTCTTCATTTGAGATGCCGGACTGAGATTTTAACCATGTCTATTATTAGAACTTCTGTCTTCCCTATGTCTCAAACAAAAGCTAAGCAAAACCGGTGGGAACCTACATAACTCACAAACACATTAATAGTCAAGAATTTTTAATTTGAGAGCAGTGGTAAGTATGCCACTCCCCACCCAAAACATATTTTTAAACATTTTGTGTTTGCTCACAGACGCCTGGGATGTCAAAGTAAGGTTCTGACTAGTTAAGCTTCATAACAGCTCAAGCAGTCAGTTTTGTCTGATCAGGATGTGAGAGGATTTTCTTCAAAGAACTGAAAAAAGAATCCCTGTGTCCTG
This sequence comes from Charadrius vociferus, assembly GCF_000708025.1. Lineage (NCBI taxonomy): Eukaryota > Metazoa > Chordata > Aves > Charadriiformes > Charadriidae > Charadrius > Charadrius vociferus. Next base: position 576,950 of record NW_009650168.1, on the reverse strand, counting down.
ATCCCCAGTCCTATGCCCTGCCAAGAAGGAGAGGTACTCCAGTAGCTTCCTACAGCAAGTGACACTAAATGATGCTTCTGTTAATTACCATATTAAATGGGATAGTGTCTTACTCTCCTATTCAGAAATACTTTCCTAGAGCATTCAGCATCATTAGTTAAAAACATACTACTTTATCTTTAGCAGAACATAGCTGATTATTTTTCTAGGTTAGAAGACACAGGTGTGTGAGGATAAAAGCCTTGTTTGTTTGAATAAACAGAAATTGTCTCATAGCTTTGCAAATTATTTCCTTGAAAGCAATCTAGGTAAATGAAGGCAGAAATACCTGCTTAATATTTATTCACTGAGAAGCAGAGAGGTTTCTGTTATGTTTTGTTTTTGAAATAATGTTAAATGCTGTCCTAGTGTAACTCTATTGAGCCTAATGAATTGTCACCGGAGATGAATTTGGTCCTGGTATCTCTGTTTTCACCTGCCAGGAAAAAAAATGTTTTTCAGCTGACTTTACATATTAATCACTAACAGGGAGGGAGACAAGTCCTGGAACAACTCTGTCTTCTTTATACGAACTTTCTAATTCCGTTTGTTTTCTAATGAGGCAAGAGGGAAGTCAAGATCCCTCTGGTTTTGTAACAGCTTTGCATCTGTTCCAAAGATTTGATCATGTTTACCCCCAAACTCAAGAATTTCTTGTTGGATTAATCGTCATCTGAGCAAAGGCATAATGTTAAAAGCGTATTTGGAGAGTGGAAAAAGAAAAAACAGGAGTCCTTAGGACGTTTTATTAGTTGACTTGCATACAAAATATTGCTTTGGAAGAAGCTGGGGTAGCTTTTGAATATCTTGAATACTCTAACTTTTAGATAGGTGGGAAAGGTGCTGCATTTATGCCTTGCTGAGATGGGCAGGACACCTCTGCCAGCACTGAGAGAGTGGTCCCGCAGGGTCTGGGCAAAGGGTCCGGCAGCTCTGGAGTGGTGGTTCCGGAGACACAGATGTGTCCTCCTGCCACCTTCCTTAGGACCGTACCTCCCTGCACCAAACCTTCTGATGTGCTCTGACTGCCTGCACCCAGAGCAGAGGGAAAAACATCATGTTTAAAAAGCAATCGTGTTCCATCTATACCTACCCACTGCCCAAGATTTCCTTTGGAAAATACGTAAGTTTCACAGTCTCGTGACTTCCAAATTCAGTGTTGATAGCATGCAGCACCTGGAGAGCTTTAATTTAAAACTAATTCTGCCAGGCAGCCTATCTTGGAAATTGGGTTAAAGAGAGGTTTCTTAATTAGCAGAATGTTTCTCATTAAAGAAAACTTTTCTCTATCAGATGCATTGACTTGCAGATCTAGTTGAAATTATTTGTTGTTTTGGCTTGTTCCAAAAACATCACATTATATGATGTGGATTTTAAGATATTGCAATTTCAAGAGCGATGCATTTTAGTGACTGATTTCTCTTAAATCTCTGATTGATTTCTCTCCCCTCACCGCAATGGAGTAATTGGTGGGCTAGCATGAATGAGTCGTGAGCTGCATACATCAGGGCCACTTGAGTCAAGTTAAAGTCCTTCAAACATCAGTTTGTAATTAAAAATGAGAGTATAGACATGGCCCTTAATTCCTGATTAGAAGTCACTTAAAATAATTACAGAAGCAATGAATGCAGTCTGAATTATTCTCACCCTGCTAGGCAGCAGCTAATCATAGCTGGTGAGCAGAAATCTCCATAAAATATTCTCGAAAGTGATAACGTAAAATTTTGGATTGTGTTTAAAAAAAAATTGTTACTTAGATATACAAAAGTAGCCCAGAGTACACAAAGCCAAATCTCAGCAGCATGTTAACAACCATGCAATGTATACCATTATGTAGTATCATCTCCTCTATTATACTATACAGAATTGCTAAAACTACATTGTATTTAATATTTTATATATTACTTTGATATATCAGCTATATTTTGGCATAACTGCTCTGATTTCATTATCATTCATGAAGTTCACTTGCAAAACACCCATGTGATTTCATTATGTGAGTTTATTCGGACCCTCATCTCTTAGATTTTAACCTGCGTTTTTGCTCACGTATGTAATTATTCCATCCTTTATTTCTCCTGTTTTGATTTCTGGTTTTGTGAGACTGATTGAGAATCACAGCTGTTTGGGAATGAGGTTAGAAAAACAGCTTGTGATCACTGTACAGTTTGGGGATTGTTTTTTTAAAGACCCCTTGCATTCCCCCAAAATCTTCTGAACAGTAATACACACATTATGGAGTACAGTTGTCGTCTCAAGGCAGCCTTCCTTAAAGTATTGACCATTAGTGTACTATCTGTTCTACCACATCATTCACATGATTCATCAAGAGCCAGGAAGGAACAGTTTGCTTTTTCTGGCTAGTACACAATCATCCTTAATGTATTTTCTGAGATTTAAATTCAATGCCGAGTAACACAAGGATTTCAGACAATGCAATGCCATTAAAAGCTTTTGTACTGCCAGTGTCTTCATCAAGAGCTATAGTTTGAGGCATATATATCTTACAGCTTCCTATTAAGATTTTTTTTGTTTATTCCCACCCCCTCTTACTTAGAATCCACTTTGCCTTGGGAATAGATTTGCAGCTTTGTCCTGTTCTTGTCATTGTGTAGGTGGGAAGAGCAGTACTGCAACCATATTTTGCTTTCATAGTAAACCAGTTTTCACTTCTTCTCCAAGTATGTGAGCTATTCAGGATTTGCAAAGAAAAAAAAACAACATTAAGTAACTCTTTCTCTTCCTGTCAACAGAAGTGAGAGCAGCAACTTGTATTTATGTTCCTACAGATATTTTTTTTTTTAATCATATTTAAGTGGGACAGGATGAGAGGAATGCTTCTTCTGGAAAGATCTAAAGAGTTACATGCATCTCTAGTGGAGGTTCATGCTCCTTTCCAGCAGGACTATGTCCATCCAGTGGGTCCACACACCATCGTAGCTGTTGCCTGTTGTGGTTACTGCTGACTCATTTTGCTTCATGTTGCAGCAGACCGGGAAGGCAGGGGCAGGATTGTGTGCATATGTTCAAAGTTCCTTAAACATATGGAAGGACTTTAAAATTCATGGATTTTGCTGACCCGAGAACCAAACTGACCCTGAGAAATCTGCAATCTAAGGATGTCAGAGCACAGTCTTGCATCATGCTCTTCAGGGTGTATGCTGGTCCACTGAGGGTGACTGTGAAAGGCTGTGGCCATGAGGCTGGTGACACTCCTTACGTCAGCGCGAGAAAGAAGCCTTTCCGATCAGTTGACTTACTCTGGAGAGCTGTATGTCAGTCCGGTGAAGAAAAACACAAGAAGAAAATGCTAGTACTTTACCTTGGGCTTTTTTTTAAGGTTAGATAAGATTATTACCATTTTTATAATGAAATCAAAGTGAAAGGGACAGAAAAAAAATGCCCATTTTGAGACATTTCACATGACTGAATCAGGTAAGGTTACTTTTTAGGTGTCCTAAGTAGAAATATGTGTGTTTAGTGGTAGACAATGCTGGCTTTATGTTTATGGATGTTTACATCACTTAAGCACTTTTCCTGTCCTTGAAAATATATGTGCTCAAAAGTTCTTTGTAAAATATATCATAAAAGGCAGCGGTCAAACAGGAGAGGTATGCAGGTGCTGAAGCTCTGAACAGTATTTCTTTTATCTTTAAAAAAAAAAAAAAGACATTTATTTTACAGTTAATCCCTAACTTTTTTTTTTCTTTGGAGATGACATTGAAAAAATAGTGATGTGGGAAGATAACCTACTTTAATCAATTTATGACTTTTTTTTTAAATAAGGTAGACATTATTCTAGTATTCAGTGAATGTGTCAGAATATTTTGACCATGTATTCTGCTTGCTTTCTTACTTTGAAAATTTTGGGATAAAAAGTCTATTTTCCTTTACTGTCTGAGGCTGTCTACTTCTAAGAAATCCACACTGAGGTCCCGTAAGGGCTGTTTCATAATAAACTTAAAATTACTGAGTCAGTGATTTTTTGATGCATGATATAATTGAAAGTATTTTCATTCTTGATTTGTTACAGAAACATGCTTTGAATGATTTTGTTAAAACTTGATAATAAACACACACACAAAACGTGTTATATTCAGATGAAATATTGAGACTGAATTGTGAGTTTGATTTTTTTAGTTCCCTGAACTTAATGGGTAGAGTAAGCACTAAGGAGTTCCATCATAGAGCGCAGCACCTCAATTTAATAGGCATACGGCATAAGATCAGCTTTGGAAAACTGTCATTCTCACATCGCATCTTTGCCAAAACATTGCTATTGAATTTTAGAAACACTAATTTAGAGTTTTAAATAGAGAATGACAGGAATATATCAGAGAAATGCTGGGATTTTTGTTGATGGTGGTTTTATGTAAGATCAATTATAGCCGAGAATCATAGATTCTCAGACACCACTTTTCTTGCTGACTCAGCTTTTAAACTAACACCCACGGTGCTGGCTGGACTACACAAGTCCCAGTGGAACAATAATGAGACACGGGGAAAAAAAAAATCCCTGCTTCACTCTGTGCCCAGCTGCTCCCTCTGACCTCTCATTTAGCAGCTCATGTAGGATGCTCCTGGCTGATTCATGTCTTTAAATACTTCCTTCCAAGCCTTCCCATAAATATGTCATTTTCTGCAAAAGACTTCAGCCTCATTCCCTCCACTATAGCATCCTAACACCCCACAAATTGGACATGGCATTTACTGGGTGGCTTCGGTTGTTCCTGCCAGCCAGGAGGACACTGTCAGAGTGTGGTTGGTATGTTCTACCCCAGAACGCATAAAATGTCTGCACAAACCCTCACGTCCAGTCTGACAACATGGATGGTGGTACAGTGAGACATGTGGTACAAGGAGACACCTAAGCATTTCCAAGATCTACTGCCATCAAGGAATATATTCTTTTGAACAGAAACTGCTGCCACTTTACAAGGAGCTTCTGGAGCTTTTCCCATGGCAATGGGGAGGTAGAGCTGCTTAGCTGGGCTGCTCAGGTGGGACCTGACCCACAGCTGGGGCCACCTCAGCAGCCACAACTGGTCACTTCTGTAGATCCTTATTTTGGACCAGGTGCGAGACCAGCCTGCTTGTGCCAGGCCAGAGCAGCACTCAATGCAGCAAGCAAAGAGAGCTCCAGCACAGGATTTTCATCCCCGCTGCTCCCTCTGGTCTGTCTGGCCACTGACGTGGTGCTGCTCACTGGGTCTCCCTCTGTCTCCTCATCCTTTTTCCACCCTGCTGCCTGCAAAGGACCTTGCACAAGTGTTGGTGTCTTTTTGCTTGAGGTCTGTGTAGGTACATTTCTAGGAGTCTTTCTCCCTCTCTTTTTGATTAGGCTGGACTTGGCTTGGGCAACCTGGTCTAGTGGGAGGTGCCCCTGCCTGTGGCAGGGGTGTTGGAACTCCATGATCTTCAAGGACCTTTCCAATCTAAACCATTCTATGATTCCTGAGACCCTAATCCTTGCCCATGTCATTTCATTGCTGACTTGCTTAAAAATATGGCTTGTACTTGTTGGCAGAAATGTAAGTTTTCATTCATGGCAAGAGGGTAGCGTATTTTGTGTACTACCAGAAGAGATCACAAGATAAGAACAGTAGTGCTTCACCAATTAAAGATGCTTCAGCAATGCAGCCCCCCATGACATTACATGCTCTAGTAGAGGAAAACTGCAAATAAAAGAGAATTACTCAGAAGTTGAAAAATCCTATTCACTATGCACAAAGTTAGTATTTAAAATATGCTCAGATGTCTGTGAAAATTAATGAAATGTCAGTTTGAGAGCTGGAAACATATTGTTAGATTATATTTTTAATATGAGCAGGTGAAGATGAAGTACATTCCATGTAGGGAGATAAATAGAAAAGTCTGCAGCACTTACTTACCGAGCATACTTGCAATAATTGCATTTTGGTTGAAGGGGTACAATATTTAGGCCAACTGAAAATTAATGCCATGTTTAGCAGGATGCATGGGAAAATGGATACACTGCTTCACCTGGGAGATACATTCTCATTTCCACGTGAGCCAAAATTATGAGGAATTACTGTCAGAGATTTCACCACCTTCTGTTAGGTACAGTCTGATGATAAAGTGTGCTAATGGAAATCAAACAGTATGAGGAGAAAGTAGCTGTAATCCTCATGCCCATTAACAGCTCTAAAATCAGTGACATTAATGGTAATAGCGTTTGGCCAGGACGGAGTTTAAGGCATTGGTGGGCAGATGGAGGGGGGGGGAGTTACATCAAATTTTCTTTGGAAAATTGTATGTAGTACTGTGCTTTGTCTTTCATGCCTATTCTCCCACTAAAAAGAAATTTTAGCCTTTATTTTTTTTTTCTTCTATTGGCCTGTTTCAACCACATTTGGCAGAAAGCTAAAAGTCTCAGGGTTAATTAGCTTTGTCAGGTCTTATGCAGCTGTGACAACTTTGCAGTAGCCCCAGTGAAGAAAAGGCTGGTGTTAGCTCACCAAGCAATGGAGAATTCGCGCTGGAGAAATGTCTTATAAATGTCCTCCATATGCTTTGGAGTATCTTGTACTTTCTAACATACCAAAGATGATCAGCCACAGGACATTGACTTTTAGGAAGTCAGATCATTGGTTTCAATGCTTGCTGAACTGGTTTTTTAGTTCACAGGGGTTGTTACGCAAAAATTTAATCCTAAGCTAACAGCAGAAATGATGTATTTTCAGTATATCTTGTAAAATGGCTGACTGCTGATTTTTTACTTTACATTAACATTATATTCATAAGCGCCTCTGGTTGAGCAACACGCATAACACTTTCATCTCTTCCTAACAAAAGCAAGCAAGTTGCCTCATACTTCTTTTCTATTTGAAGCTGTAATGCTGGTTATGTGGTCATAATTCCATCTCAAATACTGGTATACAGAATTATTTCCATGAAATTCAACATCAGGAGTGGCAGGGAAAGAAATGAGGAAGAATGTGAGATGTTTAAGTGAAGTTGTTGCTAAGTAGGGTGGCTCTTCAACATTCTCCAAAAGCTGGTAGATGAACTTTAAAGGTTGTGTACGCTTCAGCAGGCAGAAGCTCTGCTTCAGCAAACCTGAGACTAAGTGACGATAATGTTAAATGCATAATGCCCACTTCTGTAAAAAGAGCAGTGGAAAAAAAATCCCTCAAAATCACACTTGCCTAAGGATTTAGGAAAAAAGGTGACTTGTGGGTGGATGAGATTTAAGCATCATATAAATAAGCTAAATGTTCTGAGGCAACTTGAATCTCTTTAAGAAGCAGAATTGACACAGAGGAATCAATGATTATAGCAAAGCTTATAGACGCTTTTCTGGAATAAATAATGAAAAAAGATCATTTCCAACTTGGCAACTGAATCTTATACGCAGTCTTAAAGACAGCAAAGGAACAGCAGTGCTATATCCCATTGATAAGGTATTGTGACCTTGTGATATATGTTTGTATTTAGGGAATTTCCATCAGAGTGCTCAGGTACTTTAATATCAATTACTTGAGTGTAACTTTTCTATCTTACCTCTTACAGAAATTTCACAACGTTACTTAAGTATATTTATTTAAAGCAATAATATAGGTAAAGATGGAATTATGTTCAAGATATACTAAATATTACAGTTAGTTTTAATAAGGATGCATTTAACAACATATGAGCCATATTTGATGGAAAGTATAAGAAAATCTTCAGTGATACAGCATGCAGGTTTCTTGACAATATCAAGCAATCATAGCTGTAAATGAAATTACTTTCCTGCTCAGCATTCTATTCAAGAAGCACTTTTCAAGAGATGCTGTTCTGATATTTATTTAAGCAGTTAGAAAATAAAGCCTCAGGTTGTGAAAACATATGCATGTCAGTAGTTTGCGCTTCAAATTGACAACTGACACATCTTTTCAACAAGCCTCAGATGGTTTCTAGTTAGCTGGCCACACTGAAGATTTAAGCTCTTGGGGTTAGTGTTTGCCCTTTTCAAAGGAAGATAGTTTGCTGCATCATGCTCTCCTGTAGACTCTCGGTGTGTCCTTTCTCCTGACAAATGGAGCTAACACTGTACTAAGGTTTCAGACCTGCTGTCCATCACTTTGCTTTCTCATAAACAGGAGCAATTTACCTGGTGACCGGAAAATGTACATTCTTCAGCTTTGTCAAAAGGAAGATATGACAGTCAAAAGAATTTCAGTGGCTGGAGAAGTCTATGCTACCCTTGGCCATGCAAATTCACGGGCCTTCTTTCCTTGTATGGTTTTTTTGTAAGTTTAGTACCACTCCGATCTCCTTGTTGCTGATGTGGGGCCACAAGACTATTCCTATAGTGTTTTGCTGATAGCCCTTTGTTAGAAATTCACTTACAGTTTCTGTTGGTTAGTTAGCATCTTTCTTTCAAGTCTACACTGCTGGAAACCCTGAGGCCTAGGCCCGAGGCAAAACAACCCTGTTAGCATAGCTGAAAATAAGCATCTCCCAAGTAAAGATAGTTTCCCTTCCTTTCCCTTTTGTCATCCTAAAATTGTTTTCTTTTGCCCAATGTAATACCAAATGGGTAAAATGAGGCACATAACTGTTCAGGGCAGGGAAAAAAAAATCTTTTGCATTGTTTATTCTGTTCTTGGATTTTGTTTCTTCCTTTAAATCTTCCTTAAGAGGCTTTCAAAAATCCATTTAGCTTGACTCGATTTGAAATATAAATAGCAAGGAGCTCACTGTCCCAAATATCATGCGCGCAACTCTCTTTAGCGCTTAAACCGCACCCGGTAAGTGCCTGGCACAGGCACAGAGAAACGAATCTCTGCGGACTAAGCTGATTTAAACACACGTCATGAGACCGACGTGTCAGTAATTGCCAGTTTGCACACTGAAACTCCTGGCTGACCGAAGAGCTCTTAACTGGTAGTGAAGGGGAAAAATTCATGATAAATTACCATGGAGTAAGTTTTAGTGTAGATCATGAATATTTTCACTGTGTTGTAACTCCTTAATGGATCCCGTGGTAATGTGTTCCTCTGGCTACACCCAAAAATCAGTATTTCCCTGGAGGGAGAGATCTATATCACTGTTAAAGTAGTCATGTTAACTACAAGACCTTTTATGTAAAGATTTTTAAGAAGAAAACAGACCAATTTAGTTCCTGTTGTTTTCACACACTTCACCCTTTTGTGCTATGACATGTCTTAACTGACCAAAAATACTATAGGAGGATAACCTGTGAACTCTTATCTCACTTATGCCTCTGCATGGTTCAAGATGAGGGCCCCACCTGCCTTGGAGGTGTAAATCCTGGCCCCAAAACATGCGGGCTCAACCTTTTTGTGTCAGTATCTTGTTTATCTGTGCAGATATTTGAAATGCTGGTATGTAGGACCGATAGGATTCAGGAGGTATTTTTATTAAAAATCAATGGCTAGAAATATCACTGCCAAATTTTACTACCAGGTACTATTTCCACAAAATTTATATTTTAGCAAGAGAGATAAATTTACAGAATTGTATAACAATGTTTTCCAACAATGCCTCAGACTATTTTATTTAATGATTACATTACAATGTGTGATCTATACAATAAAATCACATTCCAAAAGAGTTTTACATCGTTTTACGTCTTTGAGAAGGACTGTATATTTTTGTATTATGCTCCTAAGGAAAACAGCCTATGTTTAAGTACAGTTTTTGAACTTGTAAAGATATTACCATTGGTATGGTTTGATTCTTGACTCAGTGGTTAAACTCCAGAATAAAGAAAAAAAATAAATCAGATGTTTCAAAACGTGTGGTTGGTTGTGAATCTCCTCATCTCTGTTGGAACCTGCACTGCATAACACAGCACTCCTTTCGCGACAAGCATCATTTTTTCATTCCCTTGTAATATCCGCAAGCCACATTCAACTGCCTGAAACACTATGCAAGAGTCAAGTTTGGGTTTTGTCCTCAGCTGGCTGGAACAAAGGGAGTGAACATCCAGCAGTGCAGACAGGTTGAGGTGGGACCTCTAGGCATGACATTGAGAAACTGGTAGTTGTTCTTTTTCCAATAGCTTAGTCCAATTAGCTCTTCATTTTTCAGTATACCAGATATATTTACTCTCAATTTTCTGATGGTCACACTAAAGTACTTGCATGAAGATTTATTATTTTGGTGAAAAAAATGTGACTTTTTCCCAAAATAGGTCCAGTGGTGAAACAAAAAATTATTTCTTCATTTTCTTCCCTTGTGTCAAATTTTGTCTTCAGAATTCTAAAGTTGCTTTTCATGTAACACTTTATCTCTCTTGGAAGATGTTATCTTTAAGTGTGCCTTATCATTCCAGTGACTATATGTTTTGCAAGAGGCATAAAGAAGACATACTGCATCAACACCTTTGAATTTTAGAAGCATAGTCTATGCTGCAGCTCATGTCGGAAAACGAAGGACATGTAGTATCTGCAAGAAGCCATTTCAATTCCAGAATTTTATTAGCAGTGTTCTTTTTTCTGATCATTATCCATTGCATCATGAAAATAGCTTTTTATCAGTATTAATGTTTGTTACAAGCAGGTGAAGCAAGAAAATATATAAATAAAGGGGCATAAAGTAGGATTAACTGGAATCCCTCCTCAAGGATTATCACAGAGCCTTATATCTCACAGAGCCTTGTATCATCATATCATGTGGAAACAGCTTCTATTTTATGAGATTTTTTTAATTCTTAACCTTTTCTCTCCTTCATTTCTACAGCCATATTTTGCTTGATGTTAGTATGAACTCTGCATTCAGTCTCACCAGGCGTTTCAACTTCATACAATTTTTGAATCATAATTTAACTATTAACATCTACACCACTGTTTTCTTTTCTACACTTAAGTAATATTTTCAATTTTTTTTGCCCATCCATGTAAACTAGTAAAGCTCTTTTAACATGACACAGCCGTTTTTTGCTTATACCGCCGTCTGTTAAAGGCTTTTTAATAACAAGGTGTTGCAATATGTCCTGCATATTCAAGAACAGAAATTCACGAACATACTTGGAAGATCATCTGAAAAAAGTATAAGTATCAAATATTTGTCAATGCATATATCATTTTTGCTGACAGAATTTCTAGCCAAGATGAATGATTTTTCTGTTGTTTTATTGGTCTCTAAGTAGAATAACACCAAACCTATTTATATGTGTTTGCTTGTGATGTTAAAAAACAGTTGTGATTCTTAAGGAAATGTTGAGATACAGAAGAAACTGAGCTGGTTGAGCAGAGGCTAGAGAGGTAACCGTCTTCTTATCATGGTAGAGAACTCCCAAACTGCATAGAAGAGGTGAATCTCAGTTTATCCAAGACTGATTGTGGCTTAATTCTAGATATAACACAGGTGCTGTATATAATATAGCATAATGGTTTATCTGTATACTCAATTGTCTAATATCCATTCAGCTGATATTTGGCAAATTAAATCAAGGCTGTAATTCTCTAAGCCATGTTAGTACTCTGAGTTCAAAGTGTTCCTTCCTGATGGAAGATACATGATCCTTAAGAGATCTATCTTTCTGTCCAAAGTTAGAATCGGCTGCATGTAACATGTAATTTCTGAAAATCTTGAATGCTGAGAACTCGGTAACTCCCCTAAGCCATCTCTTTTATTGCTTACCTCTTCCTATAGGTAATTTCCACCATCCCCACCCCAAATGCCCAGCCTAAGGCCTTGCTTTACACTTCGGAGATTTTTTTCCTACTACATCTTCTCAGAGCACTACAACGGGATAAGGTATGAGGACTTCCTAGATGGAACTGTTCAACAATTCTAATCACAGCTGCCAGCATTAGGAAGCCTGCACCCAGCACAGCCAGAACAAATAATGACGATTACAGTGTCAGTGTTTTCTAAATAGGCACTTTTGCAGAAAATGACTTTTCTTTTATTTAATAAAAGTGCAGCTGAATGTAATTTTCTTCTCTTAAGTAAACTGTTCTCTAAAAGAGATACAATTACAAAATCACGACTCAATCTTTAAAGAGGCGGTGTTCAACAGGTTCTAAGAAGTAGAGCCTAGATTATCTTTTAGGTTCTTCAAATAAAGCTTTCAAGTGACAGTGCTTAATAACAACTGAGAGTTACATTCTTTGTACATAAATTTAGTCCTTTAAGAGTTGTTTCGGTGCAGCATGAGATAGTCATCTCGTCTTCCTTTGTTGTCAGCAGAAAGAAGCAGATGGACTGAATTGCTTTGTGGCTGCTCCTGTCTCTCCACTGACTATAGATAAAACCTAGACAACAATCTCTGACTGGCCAGTACATGTCTTATCTTCCACTAAAAGAAGTTTTGTAAGATCAATCCTATTTGTAAACTTACCAGCCTCTGGTGAATCTTGAGAGGATTCCAGCTGTTTCTCCAATCCCTACAAAACTCCAGAGCCTCTCCAGCTGATTTTTTTCTTTACTGAAAGAAGACCTTTGTCCAATCCTGTAGTGTTCATACCTGCTTCTCTCTCCTTGTCAGTCCCTACTCAGCTCATATGATTCTTTACTAAAGGTCTACACAACTCACTGTGAAATTAATGGAAAGTTTCCCTCTGATTTTACAAGGCTCTGAACTAAGCCTTCTGCTTGCACTGTGACCCTATAGGATTTTCCCAGTCTTCCCTCTCTTCTAGCCAACTGATCAGTTTCTGGTTGAAACAGCTGTCAAATGCCCTGCTGGGCACTAAGTAACTGCTGCTAATTTCGCATTGCATACATAATGAGGCCTTGCGCACGTACGCCACAGCACGTGGGATTCAAACTCAGCTTTCTGAAGTGTACTAAACGAAGGGAGAAATTCACTGTAAACTCACAGTTTCTTTTCTTTGATTGCAGAGTAGATAGAGCTTAAAGCTATCACAAATCCTTCCCGTTTATCTTTTTGATGCACGCTTGGTTTCTCCCATATTCCATTAACAATAAAAGCAGTTGAGCGTGTTGCTGTTGCTCACAAACATGCTCTCTGTGCCAAAATACTTTTTTACTCACATATTGGCATTTTTGCTAATGGGAGCTCATGGGAGCGTGGGGAAAAAACGTGCTGCCAGGCATAGGCTCTGCCTTCTCTAGCAAGAGCAGATTAGGGGTCCCACCGACAACCGCAGAGAATTGCCTGCAACGACTTCTCGCTGGCGGTGCCGCCTGCTGATTTAGCTCCTGGGGAGCCCGCAACTGTTTTGTGCAACAGCTCTGCCTGTCATTTCTCTGGAGGCTACAATAGGAAGCTGTCGCCTCCCTCGTGAAGCTCCTGGTCGCTCTGCCACATAGCCAATGCCAATGTTTCCCGAATGAGTCCGGGCTGCTATTCCAAGGCTCCTCTCTGCCGCCTTCGTGACAGATGGTGCGCAGCTATGCAGCGACCACAGCTGAAAGTAACTCGTGGAGGTGTGATTCCACTGTAAAGATTTTCCAGCACTGCTGCTCAGAAAAACTTCAGTGATGGGAAGTAACAGTTTAAAATTCTATTATGTACATAAAAGCATTTATTCACTCCTCATTGCACACAGTGGCTGGAGGGTACCACTGTGCCTGGTAGTGACAATTTGCATTACCTGAGTATCATTAAGCTCTTCTGCATCAAAACTAACCCATTGCATCCTGACTTGCCAAGCTGAACAGCTATAATTTTTTCAATAGGTTTGACCAGGTCAGGTGTTGGGGGGTCTTGAACAGTCAGGGCTGTTGGAACTGCACGTGTCCGAGAAGTTGCTTAGTCAGCACGAGGGATAAAGGAGTTGCATGCTCTTCATCTGGTGCCATTGCACATTGTCAACCTTTCACACAAGGTGGTTGCACCAGAAAAAAGTCCAAAAGCACCACTGCTGGGTGGGCTGCGTGAGCCTGGTGGCAACTACTACAGTCACCTGGCCTTTGCACCACTCATGGCTGGCTCACAGCTGACTTAGAGGACATACGTGAGCATCGCATGGAAAAAGTGGGAGAGCCTTGTCCGATATTCAGTGTGCAGAAAGCTCAGATTTTAAGCAGTCTTAAGAAAAGCCAAGCTGGTGTAGTCCACAGACTAAAAGTGTTATCTGAGTTCTTGGGAGACATAAAGAAAACTCTGTAGGGCAGCAGCCCGCTAATTGAAGCAGGAGAAATTTTGTTTTCAATAGGCTACCTATTCCCCAAGGAAGCTAAGACTGCAGATACTGCAGCCCTATAAAAGGGAAAGATATTTTTTAATACACACTTCTTTCAAAATAACACAAAAATAGAACTTCTGGAGAAAAATTAATGTGCATCTTACATCAGTCACCTCACAGTCATATTGACTGTTATAAAGTTACGTCCATAGAGGCACATTTGTGCCTCTTTGGGTACTGTAAACCTTCAGGCTCCTCAGCAACTGGGGCTGTAATGACAGTTATCTGTATAGATACAGTACAAGAATGTAGGCTAGCAACCTATGGCATTTGCATTAGAGCATCTTACATTTGGAGGCAAAGTGTTGAATTTTTGGTTGAGGGCTATAAATCATCTTGGACTCTCCT
>NW_009650168.1:551290-562297 GCF_000708025.1 Charadrius vociferus | reverse complement strand
CCCTACCCTGGCTGTAGCTGGCTTCACTTCTCCACCAATTGTCTTCACCTGTATGATTTCTCAATCTGAGGCAGTATGATTGCTTGTTGTCAATGAATGTGCTGTATAAGGTGTCCGCCTCTAAATTGCTTTCAAGCTGATAACTCTTTCTAATAAGCTGCAAGACAGTGCTCAGCATGTTTAATGTTTCTATTATTTTTCTACGAAATTAAAAGCCCTTGCCAAGATTTTTTTTCTTGTTTAAATCTTTTTATCCCCCCAATCAGCTAGAAGAGAGAGAGGACTTACGTTACAGGTGCACAAATCTGAGCACAGCTGTCTCTCCTGCCTGTTCATGAAGGCTTGTCATAGAAAAAAAACCACTGCCAACCTAGCTACTAACAGGAAAATGTGCATTCACTGATTATTACTTTTGTTTGGATTTTATTCCTCTGTAAAATAAAAATGCAGATGTAGAACTCTACATGCTGTTGGCACTGGTGTCCCTGTAGGTCTTGTCATAGAAAATTAAAAAAATAGGCATTTGCAAATTTGTCATTCTAAAAAATTAAAAATAAATAAATAAAAAAAAAAGATTTTAAAAAGGCATCAAAGTGACAGTGCCTTCATAAGTCTGGCAACAACGGAGAAAAACAACTTCACAGACTGATGTTGCTGCAGTTTGGCAGCCAAGTGGGTTTGTGTCGGCTGCTGTTGGCAGCAGTTTTCATTAGCTTAGGGCCTCCTTTCTGGAAAGACAGAATCAAGCTGTCAGACATGGACGTCCAGTCTGTGCAAGCAGGACTCACTTGTACGCTGTCCTGCTGAGCTGCCCCCCTGGGCCTCTCCCATCTGCCTGCCTTTAAGTGCAATTCTCTTATCATTATGACATCCCTTTTAAAACTTTTAAGGATATTACCTAGCCAATACCTTCATTTGTCTCTAATTCCTTTATGTTTAATTCCCTATCTCACAAAGGGGCATAATTTATACTATTTTCTCCCTTTTTGGCTATGCAGATCTCTGAAGTGAACACTCCCTGTCCTGTAATTCCTTATGTATGCACCAATAACAAGTTTCTTCGGAGGCTTTGGATAAAACATTTTGTGGTCTTAAATTCTAGCATGTTGCGTTCTTAAACAAGGAGAGAAAACTCTTACCTTCCTTAAATATTTGGGTTTGATTTACATGCCTGCTTTATGCTAAATTTCCTGTTCTGTTATAGTAAGCATTAGTAACAATTGGAGGACATCTCAGGAAGAAGAACTGAGTCACATTCCTGTATACTTCGAAGAAATGCAATTGTGACTGCAAACTTCTGTTTGGATTTGGGCATTGTTTGAATTATTATTCATAATTATGTTTCGTACTGTAAGCTCAATAAACAAAACTAATCTAGGATCACTGTAATGTTCATTGATTATCTTTGGTAGATGCCTCAAAATAGAGAGCACTTGCAGAAAAAGAAATCAGCACCATTACTGATCAGATTATTGTTATCCTCCTGGTGCATCTAGTCCCATGACTGTTCCCTGACTGAATAAGATCAGAAGGATTTAGCTCTTCTTTCTGACTCCCTGAATAGAAATATGAAATTATGAATTCTTCCCAGATTGATCACATAGAAGGAATTAATCATGTCCTCGTGGCAATAGGATTCTTTTCAAGGAACAGTTATTACTAGAAAACATTTTAAAACCCCTTTTAGAAAACAGCCCTCTTGTTGCTCTTGTACTGAATATATTTGAGCAAACACTTTGTATATGACAAAGTTTTGAAAATTATACCTTTCCAGAATTCTGGAGGTGAATCTGGAGAAGATTCTCTCAGGATCTAGAAAGACTCTTAGATAAAACATGCACAGGGAGGATCTCCCTACTGGAAAACTTTTCTCAATATCTCTGTACTAAGTGGAAAATTTTCAGTGTGGTTAACATTTGGACTGGAAAACTGGAGTTTTGGACATACATTTTCAGAGCTGCAGTGACATTTGCTCTCTCTTATTACCATACATTCCAAGGATGTGGGTTTCTTCCTCTGTAGTCCAACCAACTCTGTAGTCCAATCCTCTCTACATGAGAGTTTGAGGGCTCTCCAGAAAATAAGAACTTACTTGTTATTTTATTCAGTCCCTTATGAGAGGGACTTCCGTTCAGTCAATGGAAGACAAGATCTCTACCATATCTATGCTCATCACTTACAGCAATGTGTTAAGACAATTAATAACTACAAAAAAAAACCTTAGGTGCTAGAAGTTTATTTGTGTAATCAAGAAATTGCCCCCACTCTGCAGCTAAGTAGGTGTACTCTGGCATTTCTTTGTTTTGCTTTTAGGTTGTGGTGTTTTTTCTGAAGAATGGAGGGGGTTGATTGGTTAGTTTGGAGTGCATTTTTTTGTGGCTGTATCTGCACATAGATGTGCTATACCCAGATTAGTACAGGCCAGTACTTTGAGTGATACAACTGAGGACTTTTTCCTGGTGTTGTCCGAAATCTTTCCTTTGTTGCTATGAACTCAGTGAAATCTCATTACATTAAGGTTAAGACCGGCCAAACAAAACACACCTATCTCCATGTCCTCTGTCCTCATTATTCAAATAGCAGTGGAATTCTGTCTCTGTTTACTTACTCTTTGGCTTAACGGGTATGTATTTAGCCCATCTAATATTTCCGTAAGTCTGTCTTGCAAGTGAATTATCACTTGTGTTTTGCTACCCTGGATTTCTTCCAATCTATCACTGTCTCCCTGTAATGAGATGTCCAGAGCTGCTGCAGGTGTAGTTGTATTTATTGTCCTACATAGATGAAATACCCTCTGTAGATTGAATGCTATTAAAAAAGCTATGGACTCTGTGCTGCCAAACTGCATTGCAAAAGCATTTCTTGATTGCTTCAACACTACAACTAGGTCTCTTTTTGTGTGTTCAAGGGTGAGATATTAATTTTGATCATTTTTAATTATTTAAAACAACTGATGAAGCCTAATCTGTTCACTTCCATAGAAGTCTGAGGCAGCTAAGCTGATTAGGCACCTCCCTTTTACTTGGCTTAGGTTAAGCAAGATGTGCCCTGTGTGAAAATAGTCTGTAAAAAGTAATTGTTACAGCCTAAGTGACGTGAAAGTGCAGTGAAAAGAAGGTAAACATGAATCTGTGAAAGAAAGACAGTTTAGTGCACGCTCACACCTTCTGAGACTTACACAAATGACAAATGCAACTCCTTGATTGACTCATTATGTAGAAGAAGGCAGAACTAATGCATAGCTAACTCATATATTAGGCATGCACTGCATAAGGCAAGCAGAGGCATCTCTGACTTTTAGAAGATGTGAAAGAGTAGCGGTCAAAAATTGCAATCACAAATGTTGTTTTTCTCTCAGAGAATATAGCATCTTTAAAATTCAGCAGTTCCCTTGATGTCTGTCAATGTGTCTGTTTGTTTTGGGGAAGAAAAAGATGAAATGCTGCTTTTTGGTAAGGTCAAAACCTTTCCTTTTCAAGCATACCTGGAAGGTTTTGATTGTTTCAAGATTCACACTCTTACTCTACAAGAAAAAATAAAAATGTAGATCTGTGTGGTCTAAAATAGAAAGTATGTTTACAGTTATCTCTTACCTTAATAGACTAAGCAAGAGAAAACTATATAGGTTTGCCAAAACTGTGTAGTTAATTGATGCTGTTGTCCCTATAACTAAAAAAAAAAAAAAAAGCATGAGAAACTTTTTTCTTCTCTTTGCTATTAGAACATCATTTTTATGGGACAGAAATTGCCATGCTTGATCAGATAGTGAGCTAGCTTTGAAACACTGGATGCAGTGTGCAAGGTCAAGATAGCAAAAGGTTAGGTTAGATCATGCACAAATACAGGAACACAAACCCAGATACCAGTAGTAGGATACAAGCTGGGCTCAGCTGTTTTGTTTCAAACTCTGGTTCAAATAATTCAGCTTAATGGGGACATGTTTTATAGTAACTCTATTCCAAATCATCCGCTTTTATTGCAATTTTCCTGCAGAGCTAGTAGCACAAGTAAAATCAAAGCTTCACTGAAGAGTGAAGCTCTGCCTATGACTTTACCCTATGTCTCTGTCAGTACCTTGTACAAGACCAAATGCGTCAGCAACCTCCTGTTCTCTGTGGGAAGGTTCTAATACAGGATTTTTCAAGAATTTTCCTCTAAGGAGGTTCATTTTCATCTAATGAGAACATATGGGTTTGGCAGCACCAATCTTTAAGGAATGCAGTCAGCCTTTTTTTTTTTTTTCTTTTTCTCCTTCAGAAAGTATCAGCATAAGTACTGAGCTCACTTACCAGTAAATCACCAAATAGAATGAAGTATTCCAAATGTAATCATAACTATCCTCACTTGAAGAAGGCTTGGACTGATGTGAATCATAACTGCACTTCATAACAAAGATAATATTGTGTCGATGTCCCTATTCAGAAGCAATGAGTCATGCTACAATGACCGCCACTTAATCATTCTGACTAAACAGAGGATCAACATTTACAACTGAACATGTTAACTTTCGAAATATTTTGGAGAGAGAGAAACATGGCAAACTATAAAAACTTATAAAAGCTACCACTGCATATTCATTCATATGATCTAACAGCTACTAGTTTTATGTGCAAAATACGTGGTCAGTGAGGTGTGAAAAGCAGTTAGGATTTCGGTGAACATGCTTCCAAAAAAGTAGAGTGGGTAACATTTTTTTCAGTATCAGGAAGAATAATCGACTTGACTCTTTAACATGCTGTCTATGTTCCTTCCACAGGAGACGAGTGTAATGATAACTGCCTAGTATAGTTCAGAATAAAAACAGCAGAGGTGGTCATAAATGGGGAATTTTGCTTTTTTTCTTGATGTACCTAGCTTTCCATGCTTTAACTGTTGATGATAACCTGTTATGGAGTAGACATTTGCAACCCAATGGTCCTTTAAAGGACTGGTTTATAATCCCATTGTCATTGCCTTGGATTCCCCTTGGTCTGGTACAGATTTGACAGCTTTCCTTTACAAACTCCTTAACAAAATAAATCTTTTTCTAAAATAAAATCAAGTTTAAAAGTAAAATTCTTAAATACTAGATTGTTTTTTCCATATTGCCAAACATAGGACATGAGCCAGCAATGTTCCCTTGCTGCAAAGAAGGTTGGTGGTGTGAGACATGGACCTACTGTAAACAGTCCAGTGCATCACCACTAAGATGATTAATGGACTGGGACAGGAGCATCTCTCATATGAGGAAGGCTGAGAGACCATGGACTGTACAGTCTGGAGAAGAGAAGGCTCAGGGGGATTTTGTCAATGTATGTAAATACCTGAAGGGAGGGTATACAGAATATGGAGCTGAGTTCTTTTCAGTGGTGCCCAGTGACAGGACAAGAGCCAACGGGCACAAACTGAAACACAGGAGGTTCCTCCTGAACATCAGGAAACATTTTTTTTACTGTGAGAGTTACCGAGCACTGACACAGGTCGTCCAGGGAGGTTGTGGAGTCTCCAGCCTTGGAGATATTCAAAAGCCATCTGGAGATGGCTGGGCAAATGTCTCTTGGTGGCCCTGCCTGAGCAGGGGGCTTGGACCAGACAACCATCAGAGGTCCCTTCAAACCTCAAACATTCTGTGATTCTCTGATCTCCTGTAATTGAGTATCCCAGTACTGATGATGATAGAAAATGGCAACAGTTGAGTAAAACAAGAAGAGCTGAACTCTATTATAAATTTAAATTGGATCTCTACTAACCTTAATGAACTTTGGAGAGTAACTTTGCTCTGCTTTCTCTCTGGACTCTGCTTTTGCTGTTCATCTGGCACAACTTCTACACATGCAACACTTTCAAACCCCTGGCTTAGCCCATATGTTCCCCCTTCCACTTGGTAGATGTTCTATATAGACATTTCTAATTTACTGTCCTCCTCCAAGTTTTGGTGCTGATATGACATCCATCTGGTGCTGTTGTCCTGATACGGTCATGTCGCCTGCTGAACAATATTTTCTTGTTTCTTTGTAGTATTCTGTCTGCATCCATCCTTTGGAGCAGGGAACATCTGTTTTTTCCGCACTGATTAACCTAGACTGGAGACTCCTGGGCTCTCAGGTAATATGAGTAGATGATGAGGATAGCAATATGATGTGAAGCTCCAGCCTAGAATATTGATTTTACCTACCTATGAATATCAAGTTTTGGAATAAAATCTGACGCCTCAAAGACAGTTTTAAAACTCTTAAGAAATTTCCTTGGAATTAGGACTTCATCTTTGCTTTCCTAGCTAATCCAAAATTAAGACTTTGAATAATTTCATGTTCAGCTAGCACTGTAAGTTATACCTACTGGATCCAATTAAAGAATACATTCTACGGGGAAATGAAGCACAGAAATATTTCCCTAGATTATGAGAGGAAAGTTTTGTAAACATATAAATGATATACCAATTGGAGCACAGCAAGCCTAGAGGCTTTTCTTTTCTTCTTTCTGAAAGAAAAAAAAAAAAAGAACAAAGATTTTGTTATTATGCAAGGATGCCATCAAAACTGTTCTAAAGAATTGTGCAGCCCATCTTTCCTTGAGCAAAATAAGGTGGAATGCAGCCAGTAAAAGAATCAAAGTCAAAAAAGTAGTCAGGCTTTTTAAGCATAAAGCGGGTCATGTGCTTTTAGAGAAACATAGTTCTAAATGTGGTGGGTACAACATATTCTTGAATGTTTGTCATAATCATTTTTTTTTGTTGCTGATGTAGATGTGCCTTTCCTACTCTGGATGTAACAAACTTTAGATCCCTAGTGAAAATAAATGAAAGAACTAGAATGATGGTAAAAGCGAACTTGGGGAAAAAAAAGATCACAGTTGGATAAATCTTCTTCTTTAGTGTTAATTCAACCAAAGAGTGGGTATTACCTTTTTAGAGACAGTTCAAGCACAGCATGGTGCCTTCTCGTTCTAGAAGGAGCACTAGAACGTTTTCTGTGTAGTAGGACTGTAAGAGGGAGGTAGAAAACTCCGTTTCTTAACTTTAATCTTAGTGAGACCATCTATTCCAATTTTATATTTGCACAATCACTTGTTATCAGGGAAAAATGAGTAGGGGAGAGAAGAGTGTTCGTAAATAATATTGAAGAGCCAGATAGCTGGCACCACCGCTGGCCCCTGGTTTTGCACTGTACAAGAAAACGGGTACTGTCTGTGTCCTCTTATAAAATCCCTTCTGCTGGAGGTGACAACCAGACCCTGAAGCTCACACACTCTCATGCATTATACAAGCACATTTGGCTGTGTGGCCACCTACTCCCACCCATCTCTAGGTCCTGTTAGTGCAGCTCTGGGATTTCAGTAGGGTGACATGCTGTGGGATAGTAGGGCTCCCCGGCGCATGGAAAAGCCAGAGCTCCTTTCTGAAAACACCAGGCAGAAGACTAGCGTCTCTTGCTTCTCCACTGCAGCAGATATGGGACATGCCTAGGTAGATTAGCTAGGTAGAAGGAGCACACTGGGTCTCTGTGAGATGTTTGTAAGTGTGACAGAAAGAGGTGTGCCTTGGTTGCGCAGCTGTGTACAGTGGAGGAGTCTGCATCAAAGGCGGTTTCTGTATCAGCGGTGTGTAAGACCTCTTGCAGTCAATATAAGGGCAGGCGTTGCATGGCTGCCTGCCCCAGCTGGGTCCAGCAGGCTCCATGGGGCAGGTCTCTCCCACAGCTGAGGAGACCTGAATGTCTCCCACCCCTCCTGGCAGACTGAGTCCTGGCCAAGAGCAACAGAGCTAGCATCAGTCTCGGAGGAGCGTGGGAACACTGTGAGTAGCTGTGATATCAAGGTTAGACAATGACGACTGGCACTCAACATGATCGGAAAATAGATGCAAACCAGCCCAGTCAAATCAGCAGGGGCTTTATTCAATGTTCCCTGCGCTCTCTGGCACGGTGGCTGTGACTCCAACATTAGCTGCCACCTCCAAAGTGTTTTCCTTCATGCGCAAGAGCAGCAACAGTAAATTCAAACGTCTCTATAGGAAGTAAAAAATTGAGAGTGATAAGTCAGCAAGACAGGTGATATTTTCTGAAAGTAGCATAGTGATCTACTTTATTTACAGACAGTCATAATAGCAAAAGAGCAGCATGTAAATCTTGAAGAGGGAGCCAAAGGTGGAAAGATGACCATGGAAGGAAGTGCACACCAAAAGAAAGGAGACCATGGGAGACTCTGCAATTACTCTAATTTTTTTTATCCATACATATTTTAGATTTATCTTTAATTAAAATGATACAATGAGTGTGATGGTAGGTCTTTTGTTCTGCTGTTGAGTTGTGAGGAAATGGAAAGTCTGAATCTCTTTGGTGTAAATAAGCTGTAGCAAAATTTCAATTAAAAAAAAGTGTTCTGCAGAAAAGAGTCAGCAAGGATCACAAAGCACAGCAGATAGTGGCCTAAATTCAAAATGTTTTTAAGAATTTGTATCACAGCCTTTGTTCTGGATATCTGCTGGCTATAATCTGGGTTGTACAAGATCTAAATTCATAGAGATGGAGATCCCCCTTTAAAGTCAGTCAGACTCTTCAGTATATAGGAATTGCATATCAAAAATAGATTCAATAAAATAGAATGTCCGTGAACACATTCCATCTCTCCTTCACCTAATTACAGAAGCAATGACTCATTTTTATGACACAGAAGATATTGATAGATCAATAAACTATCACTTCTGGTTCTTAATTCTGTTTCTTGATCTAATTAATTTCATTAGAAAAAAAAATTATACATCCTATTCATGGTTACTATGGGGAATGAAAGTACACAGTGTAACCTCAGCTCTGACTCTATTAATCTGAAATTATCAGTTTGGTTATTTTTCAGCTATTTAACCAACAGTAACCATAGCAAATGAAAGTGAAGAGAAGTATGTTTATGTCACCATGATGTGTTGTTTAGCCATCTGATTTCTTAGCATTTTTTAGGATATTCTGTCACTATCATAGAGAATTAATAATCAAAAAAAATGCAGAAAACCTATATGTATTCAGAACACTCTCACCCACTGTGTTAAGATCATGTTTGACCCTGTTTGTACCACATCTTTGCTCTGCAAAGAGGCTGCATTGCTATAAAAGAAGCCTTCTTCACAGGCAAATGGATCCAAACTTTGACTTGACCCTGAGTTTCCCCTGGCTTTTAAAGACCAAATAGCTGCTGATGGGCACTTGTAATTCTGAGCTATAGCTGCAGGTGAACTCTTAACATTTAGACACTAAAGAGAATACCTATAGGCAAAGATATTTTTTTGGTTTAGTCTTGAAAATGTACATTTACATTCCATCAGGATAATTCAAAATTTGCTGAAGTGATTGTCTTCTGCTTTTGCAAATCTATTTTTAAGAGGATAGGCTTTGAAAGTTTGGAAATACAAGCAATTAAATGAATAAAGAAAATTAAACACTTGCAAAGAGGAAATGGAAAAGCTTATCAAGTACCTGCCAAACTCTGAATACCAGGCTCTTTTATGAACAGTCATGAAGAAGTTACAAGCAATTAGGAGAGTCACTGATTGCTATTTATGTTTATGTCTAGAACTATGGGAAATATAATGGTACTGAATACACGCTGAACTGGTCCTTTTCAATCTGCAAACTAATGCATATTCCAGAACTTCATACTCCAAGAGGCAACTCACCCATAGGGAAAACACAATGTCCTTCATAACATAAAGTTGCAGTCCTGGTGCATCAGTGGTTTCTTCCTTTCCCCTTTTAGATAGGAATATCCTTTAGAAAGCAGTTAGGTAAGGCTGATGTGATTTCACACAGGAAAATATTTCACAAAAGTGGCAAGATAATAATTGCTACTACTAGCACTCGTGAAGCAAGATCAGAGGACTCAGAGGATGTCTTGCAATCTGTTTTGAATATCCTTTGTGTGTGTGTGTGTATCTGTTTTTCTTTTTAATTTACTATTTTGCTATTTCAAAAAAAGAGTTCAGGTCAAGTAATATTTTTCTTTATTCTTCCCTGTCACGGTCCACTCCTCGGTGGACATGTGATGGTTCGTTTCAGCTGTGATCTCAAAGCGAAAAAGAAATGGCATCAGGCCCAGGGAGTTATGCTTTCAACACACAATCACTTTATTGGTTTTGCCCGTAAAGCGGCTTGCGATAGAAAGAAAGAAGAATAGGAAAGATGAAGTAAAAAGGGCGGAAAGAGGATTATAGCTACCACCACGGGTCTACAGGTGTCCCAATGGTCCCGAATCCAGAAGGCTTTCTGCTGCTTCTTCTTCGACCGTCGTGGTCTTTCAGTGGGGAAGATCTTCTGAGAGATCGGTTATTGAGGAACCATCTTTTATGCTAGGTAGCACACCCTGCTCCTCCTTGGACCCACCTCCACTCCACCTCTGTCCCGTGGAGAGGTGCCAATCTCCGCCTGTCTGGAGTAAGGCTTCCATGCCTGCCTGGAGAGGAGTGTCTGAGGCTTGGTCAGCTTCGGAGGCGGGTAGCTTCTTACCAGGAGGCATGTTTTTATATTATAATGACATTATAATGAGGAAAATTCAACTGAGGTTCAAGATTACTTCATCAATGCTGGCACAGCCAGTGTGGTCCATCTTCTTCGACAGCAGTTCTTCGCTTTGCTGCTCCAGCAGAATAGGCTTGTAGCAGGGCACGATATTGTCTGTACTTTCGTACCGAGGTATCGACATGGTTTGTACCCCCATACAATGGTCACACCTCAGTCCTTTCTCTAAGTCTCATGACAGTCAGCTCAGGGAGCCGCTGCAAACTCATGTCATGATGTTAGTCCAGGTTTTGGGGGCCTAGTCGCTGATGAAAATGTTGAGACAACGCTGATCTTCTGATTGACTCTTATATTCCCTTACAAGGGAAAGAAGTGGTAACAGTAACATTACGTCTACATCTCTGGCTTTATTTTTAACATCATACTCTTTTTAGATTTTTAGCATCATATTCTTTTTACATTAACTTGAATACAGACATGTCTTCTGACCTTCACAGTTTTTAGATATAAAATCACTTTACGT
>NW_009650168.1:523567-551224 GCF_000708025.1 Charadrius vociferus | reverse complement strand
TTGAATCTTGCTGAACTAGTACTCATGAGAATTGATTGTATAATGTATTGCAAAATTACACTATCTTCTAAGTCATTGTGGGCCACCTTAATAATTTATACAGACAGACAGGGTAGAAAGTCAGGTGATGAGCGGAAGGATTTTGTAAAATAAGAAAGGGAATTTGTTTAGATTTAAATGTGTGTTCACAAAAAGAGAGGAGAGATGTCACGTCAGACAGTTCTTTATTTCTTGATAGACTTTGGAGTGATGTCTTCTTTCCTGAAGCAGCACCAAACACACCCAAAAATCAAATTTTTGAAATGGCTTAGCAGGATTTTGTGCAGAGAAGTATTGCACACCACTCCACTTCAGGGGGTGCAGGGGGAGACTAATTGATATGAGTGAGTGTCCATAGTATTCTGCTAACTTGACTGAACATTAGACAAACTCCAGGAAGCAGACAGTATTCATAAAAACTCAAGTAACAGTCTGAAGAACTTCCAGCTCTGGACAAAAACAACCATAATGCGGGGAAAAGCCCATGTGTTTAGTTAATTCCCATGTACAAAAGTAAAGGCCAGATTGAGGACACTTTAAAACTCTTCCTGAAATTCTCTTTTCTTTCTCAGTACTCATAGAATGAGCACAGTCTGATTTGCGTCTGTGGAGTTAAAAAACCAAAGCAAAACAAAACATCAACATTCCAGGTAAAGAGGAAAAAATGTCCAAACCTCTGAAAGTCAAGCAGGAAAAATTTAGTTGTTGCTTCTTCCTCCAGATTGATCTTGCAGTACCAGCAGCTTCAAAATATTTCTGTAATGTTTTGTGAGCAATTTTCATATGAACTTAGTGGTAGAAAGCATTTGCAAAAGGTACTGCACAACTGAATTTCTGCTACTGTATGGGATACAAAATCAAATATGCATAACTTTCTGTCATCCTAAGGTGAAATAAACATAAGAAGCACTCTAATAGTCTCAGTTCTTGGCCAACCTTAACATTCAAAGGCAACGTTTGCACTTAAATATAACCAAGCCAAGCCATACAGCAATGCATAAAACTACTTGGTGTTTCTCAGCTTTGGGATTTTGACTCACATATTACTAGAGCTTTAATTGTTGGCAATTAGATATGTTTTAATGTGAAATAAAAATCCCAGTCCTATATAGTTCCTCTTAGTTTATGGATTGACTATTGCCTTTGTAGCCTGAATCAGTAAATGTTAACAATCCTTTTGCTGTAGTGCTTGCAGGAGTTAAAATTGGAGGCTAGCTAAAAACATTGTCTTACACCACTTTATTTATGTTTTCATATGCTTCCATACAGCTTCATAGCATTCATCCATTTCCCATCTGCTTATCTGAAAAGCAGAAGGATCAAAAATACCAACACATACCAGACATACAAATCATTATTACTGGCTTTGTCTGGCAGTCTTAAAAATGGTAACATTCAGGTGCATACAAATCATCTATTGCTTGTACAGAGAAGTAAAGTGTTGCTAAGCAAGCTTGTTAAAGTTTTTTTTTCAGAACCAAGGCTTCAAGAAGTTTCACTAGACCTTTTGACATGAGTGTTGGATTGTGTAATGGCTGATGAACACTGGGCTGTCCCAGTTCTCTATCTGATACAGTACAGAAAACTACTTTCTCCACACACATGAATTAAAAGAACTACTTTAAACATAAGTTTTATCAGTTAAAAGGAAACAGCCTAAATGGCTTAAAAAGTGTGACACCCAGTAACAATTAGAAAAACTTGGGGTTGCTCAGCCTGGAGAAGAGAAGACACCAGGGAGACCTTACTGCAACTTTCCAGTATCTGAAGGGTGCCTACAAGAAAGCTGGAGAGGGACTTTTTACAAGGGCATGTATTGATAGGAAGAGGCGTAATGGCTTCAAACTGGAAGAGGGTAGATTTAGATTAGGTATTAGGAAGAATTTTTTCACTATGAGGGTGGTGAGGCACTGGAACAAATTGCCCAGGGAAGTTGTGGATGCCCCATCCCTGGAAGTGTTCAAGGCCAGGTTGGATGGGGCTTTGAGCAACCTGGTCTAGTGGGAGGTGTCCCTGCCAAAGAAACCTCAAAGCCAAAACAAAACCACATACTACTCTTGAGCTAGGGGAAACTCTTTGCTGAATCTAAGAAAAGGTTATTGAAAAATATCTCACAACTTACATGGTCTGTAGTCATCCGAAATTTTTGGAGAATTATGTGATGGCTAATGCTAACTCCGTCTGATAGTTCTTGGATTTGACTGAAGGGAGAGAGATTAAAACAAATCAAAACATGTTTATGCTTGTATTAATTATGGGCTGCTTCCTCTCTTTTTTTTCTCTTGGAGTCAGGAGTACCTCAGAAAACTGAGTTCAAATAGGGATATTTTCCCCCAAATAAACGACACTGATTTGACATAGGAAAAAAAAAAATATCAGCCTGAGACCTTACCTTACCAAGATGCTGGCTGTCAGATTCATTCATTCTTCAATCATGGGATTATATGGAAAACTGCTATCTATAAATTGACTAGGTATTTGAAAGCACCTGAATCTTCTAAATCTATCTATCTTCCTCGGGAGTCCAATAATTTCAGCCTTAGGCAAGAAAAAATGTGATATTTTTTCCTCTCTCTGAATGTAAATTTACATAAGGCCAAAGAACACTTTGAAAATGATCCTTCTTCTGGGTTCATCCTTCTTCTTTCCCCCTCACTCTGGGCTGAGGCATTCAGTCCTGCCTTCTCTACACTGAAACTAAGTGTCTTGTATTGACTGAATTAAAGGCTCTGTAAAGGTACCAGGGAAAGTCTAGTGAGATTCAGAATGTTTGTTGTGAATATTACTGCAGAAATTACAGCATATCCCAGGCTGGAAGAAAAGATCTTATTTGGGAGTGTCTCTAAAGCAAAGCAAACAAAACAAAAAACAGCTTATTGCCATTTCTCTTCTCCCCTTCCCCTCACAAATACAAGAAAAGTTTGACAAGGAAATATCAGCACAGAGAATAGAAAGCAGACTTCTTTACATAGGTAAACTGACAGGTCTGTCACTCTATTCCCCCTCTTCATGTCTTGTTATCAAATCAGCCACACTTGGAAAGCATTTTGGATTGTCTCTTGATGCAGGGAGCTTTAAAAGATTTCAACTTCAGGTTTGTTTGAGAAGAGTATGCTGGAATCAGACCCATCTCTCTCTCTCTTCTTTAATTAAGCAGAGTCTGTTTTTCCACCTTCACAAATGAAAAAGTTCAGTTTTGACCCAGAAGGCTCAAGGTGTTTAATGCTTTAATTTTCCATTACAACACCACCCTGAATCCTACACAGCTGTAGGGCACACATCTCTGAAGTGATGTGCTAAGAGCAGTGTCACTCTTTCAACGTTTCGCCCCCCCAAAAAACACCCATACAAGAACACTTTAGAAAACAGAACCTCTCTGATTTGTGAAAAATCATATACATGACTAAGCATTACATTTGACTTATTTTGTTCAAATACTTTATGGAGAGGTCTCAGAATGAAAGAAAGGCAAAGTCTGAAATTAGCATGGGTGTATTTAGCTCAGCTTTATCTCCGGACTGGCAGCTAACTGCCTGTCAAAAGGTTTTAAGTAAATTTCTTGATTGTAGGTCAGTCCTCAGTGGATAAATCACAGAAGCAGGCACAGATAAGGCACATGGTTGGCTATTCTCCCACTGAGGAGAGACTGCATTAAGGTAGACTAATGAATACTGAATCATTTTCTCAGCCTCGGGGTGGACGCCCCTGTCAGGGCTGAGTCACTGTGAAAGCAGTATGCTGAAGTGATTTAAAATGCAGCAGCCTTTAGTGCTGGTGACAGATGGATATAACTTGGGCATCATACATACTCATTTTTAGGCCTTCACAAGCCATGAGTACAAATATACAAGAAAACGAAAGATAAACTGTGATACACGTCTCCTGTTTGTGCATACTTCAGCGAAGTGTAAAGCGGAGACCTTTCCATAGCCATTTAAAATGACCACAGGGGACTGTCTTCTAGGGTAGTCAAGGGTGAATATTTTATTCCAAGGTTTCTTCATCGCTTTTCTTTTTTTTTCAGAAGACTGCAGAATTTCCTGAAATACGCGATGTGTTACCTCTGTATAATGAAACTGCATCTTTAACATTTTCTGCTGAAAATTTGTTCTGATGTGATCATGAGTTTACCTAGTCAGCTGGAGGTGTTACAGCATCAGAACTGCAGATATGAAAAGCTTGAGGTACATTTTGATTTTGTCAGTTGCATTTTAAATAGAAATACATGGTCTTGTGAGAGAGAGAGAAGATAAAAGGGCAAGTTTAGAAGTATCTACCACACTGAAGAAGGGATTGATTGAACAAATGCCACTAGAGTCTGGGTGAGAAATTAAGCAATACTTTCCAACTTGGCTGAAAGATGTGTCTTATAGGCTAGACTCTGCCCTGGATTATGATTTCTCTTCATATAATCCTGGCATTTGGCATCAGCAGCTACTCACCAGCCTTGTGTGTTGGGGCTTGTAGTGGGTCTTTAGGGGCATCCCGTGGCAGTCAGTGACCAGCCTGGGGACCAGCCCAGGAGAGGCATTAGTTCACACTCTGAACAGCCACTGATGCTGCCAGGGGAACTTTCGTGAAGGTCCAACTGCTTGCTATCAAAAGTTGCCTTCTCCTGAGCCTTTGAAAACAGATGTAACTTGGCGCAACCCTGTGATGTCTCTGTGGAGAGCCCTCATTAGCCAAGAAATGCAAATAATGCCGTCTGGGCACAACCACACAACATATCCTGTAAGAAATGCTATTAATAAGAAAATGGATAATGAAACTTCATAACATACACGCATGAATTCTTCTAGCTACTCAGTCAAATCGTAGTCTGTGGAAACCTAAACTGGAAAGCTGTTTGGGAAAGGAATCACGTGCTGAAGGGTGGCTATGAATAGTCACTAGCAGAATAGCTTTATGAAAACAATATCTCTAATGTTTGTATGTTGTTCTATGTCATTTAAAGCATTGCTGTTCATTGTAGAAAATGGGACTTCTAAACTGACCTTCTGTTTTACCTTTGGGGAAGCTAATGCTGGGGAATCTGGTTGGTTGTTTTTTGATATGGTATGTGCCACAAACAAGAATGTCAGGAAGGTCTGAAATTTCATCTCATCCAAATCTATTAGTGTTAATGTTCTTTTCATTATGATTTCATCAGTATTAATTAACGGAATCTGTGAATAATATGCTGCACATATTTGATATGCAAAACCAAATCAACTGTACAATTTATGTTTCCTTACAGCTGGTGCTTCACATATTGATAGTCAGGAGTATAGACTACATGCATTAGTCTACACCAGCTGTCCATAACCAGTAGCTCTCCTTCCTGAGCCATGAGGTGCCTTGGATGCCAGTGAAGCCTCATGCTAGTGGCCGTCCTTGCTGGAGTCAGAGCTTCTGCAGTGACAGTCAGCCCAGAAAGCAACAGCCTCATTTTCTTACAAGCTCAGGATGTGCAATGAGTGTTTAGATTGCACTGCTATAAAAGCGTCTCGACTCTTGCATTTAAAAAGTTTGGGATAAATTTATGGAATGTCTCATATTTGTTTTCAATGACTTGTCCAGTGGTCACTCTGAGAGCCCTATAAATTGCCTCACTGACATGATTCATCAGTAAATAGACAGTAGATACAGGAGTGGGCTGCTTATAACTCTCCGAAAAGCACTCACACTCAGCAGAGAGGAATTTCTGTTGATAGCAGTGGTAGTGTCCAATTAACCCCTCTCTACATAAATATCTGATTTTTACAGATGAAGCCATTTTTTAAGTGTCTTTTTTTTCTATTCTGTTGGCAGATCACAGGATAAAGATTTGAGGTCCTTTGTACCTTTTCTAAACATGACAAACTATCTTTATAGGCAACAGGATCTTGATGTATTGATATATTTTGAGGCACAGAACCAAAATAGTGCAAATCTGTTTTCTGATTTCACTGGGCTTGGCACTGGCTCCTGGATATTTACATCTTAATTTCTTCCACTCAGATGTGGTATTTGATTTGAGTGTTTGTGAAAGCTACCAATCTGAAAGTACTGCAGACCGAAGCCTTCCATTTATTCACCAGTTAAGTACAAAGTTCAAGTTTCCCTTTCCAATTAAAGTGCCTCTACCCGTGCTGGCCAGACCACCTCGAGGGAGGAATCATTTAGATTCCAACCGCAAACTTTCCTCTGCCTCACTCTTGCGAATGCCAGCAAGAAGCCAATTTATGCCAGCTGTTGCATATTTCTAACAGGCACGCCTGTCTATAGGGAATAAAGCTATCAGATAACTTCTAGACGATAACAATTTCAGGTTACTACCAGTCTGGACTGGATTTGAACTGATACTCCAGAAAGAAATTCTTCTCCTCCATTGTCAGTCCAGATACACTTTGGAGTTTCTGTGGGGCTCTAAGAAATATCTTAATGGCAATGGATCTATTTTTAAAATATATCCGTTAACAATTAAGTGGATTATCTGAATTTCAGGCTATATTAACTGCACTGAGATGTAGTTCGTATTTAATAGGGAGGGAAAGTAGCTCATATTATAAATGCAATACTTGTATATTATACCTGGTGCACATTTATCGAAACAGTGTCAGGTTTTGAAACAGCTTACATTAACTCTGCATTTGTGCTGTGAATCCAGAAAGAAGTTGAGATTTGCTCAGCTAAATCCTTTTTCATGGTGTTGGCAGCTGAGGAGTTTGTCACTGATATGCTTACGTTTTCCCCCCTGGTTCATATTTCTGAAAAGGACATAAATGAGAATAGATCGATTCTAAAGTAAACAGAAGGAGCGATGCAGAGACAATAATGATGAGCATGTTCCAGTTGGATGGATTATGGGAGAAGTCCAAAATCTTCAGGTTCTCATTTTCCCACAAGGCAGTCAATTTTGACACTTTGATATATAGGCACGGATATGCCAGAGGGGGAGCAAGGAGGCGTTTCGTTCCTATCTGTTGTTGTAGCTCAATGGCCTTGGTACCACACACGCTACTGGCACCACGTAACAGGTGAATGAAGAGCCTCACTATTAAGGGGAGAAAGCAGAGAGGGGTGTGATGCATTCCCCACAATCTCTGTTAAACATCCTGTCCGTGCTGTTGTCACTTGTTTGGGATGGAAAGAAGCTTGGCTATGACTTCAGCACGCTGTATGTGACACATTTGGTCTTCGATGCGTGACCCACAGAGGGGGCTGAGCCTCACCGTTCTTGTTACAGAGGCATACATTTCTGAATTAGAGTATTGCTTTCTCTAGCGTTTTCCACTACTTTGAGTGTCCTGAAAAGCCACTATGAAGTTTTTTGCTGGTAGAGAAAGTGTGACTACTGCCAGCGTGGGCTTTGGAAAAGGGTAGAGAAGGTAACTGGGACAAATGATCTCAGGGGTAATGGGGATCCATGCACTATATAGCTGAAACCTTGGCAACAGCTGGCAATTGCTGCCCATGGCATCATATATATTGACTAGTCTGCAAGTTCAATCCAGAGGGCCATGTGGAACCAGACACCTTATCCTGTTGAATCTGAACTGTGAACCTGGAAAAGAACTCACAGTAGATGAGACAGAAAAGCAAAATGCCTATGTGTCTTTCCTTACCTTCCACAGCTGTTTGGGGTGGGTTTTATTTGCTTCTTGTGGTGTGTTTTTAAAGGACTGGTCAAAATCCTCCAAGTTTTACTTTAGGTTGTTTGTTGGGGTTTTTTTCCACATCTTGCTCCTTTTCTGTCATTTCTTCTGTCTAAAACAACCAGCCAGAAGCCCTTGAAAAAAATAAATTCCATCTCCTCGTGACAAACGACCCCCTGCTCTGCTTTGCCAGATGACTGATTGATTAGTTACTGGTACCCCGGCCAGGCTGTCTCTTCTGTAGAACTGCCAGTTACTTCATCCAGTGGTGCTTCCATGTGAATGAGTGATCACCAGGGACTCGCAGCCTTCTCCTGTTAGCCCTGTATCACTTTCTACTTCTACATAGATGAAGATACCCAGAAAGACAAAACCTTCAATCAATCTCTGTTTGGAGTCTGACACATGCAATGAGAGTCTGTAGTATTAAAGAGAACTCATAGGAGTTGAAACAGATTTCTCAGTTCATTACAGGACTACAGTTATTTGCACTTGGCTAGCACATGCTAGGGTGTTCTCTTATCCAAGTCTCTCAGCTGGAATCCATCTATTTTTTTCTCACGTTAAGGCCTCAGGGTTTATTATCGTGGTATTTTAGCCTACTAGTAGACTGAAAGCAGTATGAGACATATTCATCACATGCAGGAGGGAAATTGTGTACACTGTAAGGATGCTGCCAGCTTTTTTCTTCCTAGCAAGTAGGAAGAACTAGACCCGCTAATTCCCTGATCTGCAGTGTTTTTCTGAGAATTTTGAGTTTTAAACTTCAAACTTTAGACTAACAGCTCAGGTCAAAAAACTGACTAATTCCCAGCTGTATCCCAAGACTAGCCTTCAATCTGTGGGAGGGAAATTTTCACTGTAGAAATCTTTCTTTCTTTGTTTTGTTTGGTAGTTGCACTTCTGGCTAAACAGAGAAAAATCAGTGTCTTTTTGGCCTTGCCCTTTCCTGGGAGGTGCATTGGGGAGTTCAGACAACTATTTAAATCAAGTTAATTTTGTCTGAAATTTTGCTCCCCCACAAAAAGGGAGAGCACACAAGAAATAAAGAGAACCTGGCTTTGGAGAATTTCTAACCCCTACCCCACTTTTGCAGACAGAGTTTGCCAGGAGGGCAACATACAAGATGAAGCCTAGATAAGAACTCGATTATAGTTTGCACCAGTGACTGTACATCTAAGTGGTGCTTTGACACACTTTCCCTTTAACTTTCATTTTTTAACTTGGGAGAACCCTACAAACCAAGGCAAATGTTAGGTGGAGACACAGACCAATATGTAGCATGCAGACCTACAGCAAATATCCCAGAAAACATTATGAGGTTATGTTTAGGATATTTGCAACTAGACTAGACAACCTGTTAATGGACACTAGGAGGGTGTTGTTTGCAGCAGGCATTTCCAAACATGCTCAGAAGATTGAGAAGCTTTGGGTGGTGATCCCAAATCATTCTGTGGACTATTACATCCTATTGACCAGTTTAGCATTTTTGGCTTCTGTTACAGTGCGTATGTCCCTTATATCCATCCACCATGACACTTAAAGGAGGTGACAATTCACTAAAAAATCAGCAGGCAGTATGGGACCCTTTGGTTTATGATTTATTTATTTCCAGCTCAGCTTCTAATTTTGCAAAAGAAGGCTCCTCAGTATGCATCAGCAAGAGATTAATCTTGTACTCCTCTCAAAAATAACTTCATAGTTTTCCATGTTTGTCAGGAACCCTCCTTTTTTTCTCAGTAAATAGCCTGTTCTGTGGATGATGTGCAGATGGTCATTCTTTCACCTTTAGATCCTGGTAGACATATTTGGTAAGTAGCAGTCCTTCTCAACTTGCAAAACACTCTGCCAAAGGCATTCATTTCTTGAAAGAAATTAGTAACACATTGGATCTATTTACATAGATTCTTAGTTTTAGTGTCCCCAGCCATCTCAGTAACCACACAGAAACCTAATGGAAAGTTAAGGCTGTGAAGATTCATTAGAAAAGCCAGCTTAAATCTTGATTTCTGCCAGACATATGCAACTGAAGGTCAGATGCTGCAATTTTTAATTTTACAACTATAAACACTGAGTTTGGAAAAGGATAACTCATTTATTTCTCTTTTGTTAAAGCATGGGCAAATATATTCATGACACTAAAACATTTGCATTATTAAAGCATTTGAATGAACTTAAATAAATTGCTAATCTGAAAAAGCTATAATCATTTTTGCCCAGACATGAATAAACAACTTTTTTGCAACATCTGTAAGCTTAGGTTGTCCATTTGCCCTTGTGTACTTGTAAACTCATATACCAGTTGAGTCACCTGGATCAAAGCCATGTTTTAATAAGACCTAGAAGAAACAGAGTATATTTGCTGTCAGCTTTCTGTACTGGAATTACAAAAATAATTGTAATTGATTTTACTTCTCTGAAAAAAAAAAAAAAAAAAAAGGCTGACCCTTCATTTACTTGGGCAAACCAAAATGGTTGTTAACCATCTTCAGTGACCTTTGTCTTAGCTGACAGTTGGTTTGAGACAGATGAGCCGACTGTGGTAAAAACCAAACCCATGTACCTGATGCAGTCTGGTTCTGAACTGTCGTTTGTGATGCACATGGATTTGTTATGAAAGCTTCAGCATTTGGAATATTTTTCTCTTTCTGTCCAGACATTGAAAAATTGTTCAAGCCTGTTTCTTCATAGGGAATGTATATTTCATTTCTGAATTTATAGGGCTGGATTTAATAGCATTCTTGTTTCCTGTTTTCCTAGAAACTTTTCTTTTCCTTCATAGTTTTGGGAATTCCAGATATGTCCAGTGTTAAACATTTCCTCAAGAATGAGTAGTAGCAGTCTAGCACTAGAAGGAACTGACATGAAAAAAGTGCGACTTTCATTTGAGATGGTGTCTTTGTTGCTGAAACAAAGAGAGGGAAAAAACACCAGTTCAAACATGGGAAATTATGATTAGATGCTAGGAACAAAAAACTCACAGCGAGGGGGATCAAACACTGGAACATCTTGTCCAGAGATGTTGTGTGATCTCCACCCTTGAAGATATTCAAGACCCAACAGGATACAGCCCTGAGCAAGCTGACTTAAGTTGTCCCTGCTTTGGGAGCAGCAGCAGGAGTTGAACTATGTGACCTCTCAAGTCTTTTCCAACTTGAATTATTCTATAATTCAGAGCCTGCGTTATGAAAGATGACAGCAAAATATTGTCTATAGTCACTGTCAGTCCTCAGATTTTAGAGTCAAGATATGATTCTCTTGGCTGGTGTATAGATTGCTTTGAATTCTACAGCAAAAAGATTCTGAATATTCATGTCACCACTTCTATGTCACAGACGTACAACCATTTGTTCTTTGGAAAAGTGTTCATCTAGCAGGAACAATCCTGACTAAGCTCTTGAGTTTTGTCATGGTGGTATATTAGGATTAGATTGTGCCTGCAAACAGAACAGAGAAGTGAAATATTCTCCCTTAAGTTTCTTCTGAATGCCTAATCAGAAGTATATTTCATATACAAGCTGAAGTACATTAAAATTCAATTACTGTTACTGTTAACTAGTTTGAAAATTAGGGGGACTTTGGAAATCAAAGCAATGATAATGGAATGGCTGCTCATGCCTCCCCGTGCCACGCAGTGAAAGAATCAAAAGTGGTCTGGGGGGGTTCAGATGTGCTTACCATATCATGCAACTGGTGGGTGATGCCTGCTGCAGGCAATAGCAAAAATGGCTCAGCAATTGAACAAGCAAACATAAATAAACTTCTAATTTGAAGCATACATTTTTTTTCTTTTTATTTTTTCCTTCTCTGCTATGTTTTAAAGTTTGTGAGCTTATCATGTCAGAAACATTCAGTTTGGGTTTGTCTTCCTTCAATAAGGAAATCAGGAAGGATGGTATGAGATGAAGGAATGAGAAACATACCCACCGACATTTAGCTGGTCTCCCAGTTTCCAGTTTTACTTGGTTAACGAAGTTCCCTTTAGAACAGGCAGAATAAAGAAAAAGCAAGAACTGTGACTGACTGTATTGAAAAACAGTTGGTTTTGCTATATTCTGTCTTCCTTTCTGACCATACGGTCTATTAAGCAAAAAGTTATATATAACACAGTAGCTTCCTGACCCACAGTTTAATGGTACCAAAGATAAAGACTTCACACCTTCCCACACACTTTTTAAAAGAAGACACAGAGCTGCTGGAGCTTCTGAGAAGAGAAGAAAATAAAAGAATTTCGGGTTCTGGGCAGCAACACCACACATATTATTACTAGTTTAATCAGTTTCAGGTATGCCTAGAGAGCGTGGAATAGTAGACTGTGATGACTAGCAACTGCTGTCGTTCTTCCATCAGAGTCAGCACTATCACAGACAAATCAAAGAGAACCACACCTAGTGCATGGAAATCCTGCAAATGACGAGGAGATCCACCTTGCTAGGACTATCTTATTTCCAACAGGCAAGAGTAGGGGAGTGGATAGGACAGATCAGAGTAGCCCTGTGCAGTGACAGGCTGTGATCCTTGTGTCCCAATTATGCTTGCTGAGATGTTTCCCATTCAGGGATGGGACACAAGAGCCTACTATAGGAAAAACACTTGTTCTGACCTTATCCATACAGCATAACATGGAAGAAAATATAATTTCATGCAGTTTGGATCATCAGAAAACGATGCCTTTCCTGGGTGTAAGACAACAATCCACGAGTCACCCCTGCATCCAAATTTGACTGTTAGTGAGAAAGAGATGACATGGCAGAATAACATTTTCTACACTGCTGATTACAGAAATCAAATTCTGTCCAGTGCTTGTCTCAACCAATAACTAACATTGGCCTTCACAACAATTGGTTGATTGGAGAAGAGTAGTATTGTACTATGTCTTATTGTCTCCAACTTCTTGCCTTCCTCCTTTCTTTTCTAACCCAAGACTCCTACTTGTCGGATCTTTTCCATGGTGCAAACACAGATCAGGATTTGCTCATGAGCTGAGTTGCACTTTTTTTTCCTCTGACCTGTGCCTTATCAGTGAGACCTGCCACAGTGGTTGGGTGGGAGCAAACTAATGAAAAAATCAAAAACAAGGGTATATGATTTATAATTTGTCCTGGATAGCTATAGTTAAGATCTTCCACCAGATGAGTGTGTTGCAATCCCATTGAAATCATGTAAAGATGATGCAACATAAGGATGATTTGCCCCTACCTATCTGAGAACTTCCAAGTCTTCTCTGGTCATCTTTTAATCTTTATTAACCCTTCTGTAAGGCACTGGAAAGGTTGGAAGATGCTGAAGATCAGTACCTAACCATTTCCACTAGTATTTCTTCTTAGCAATGCAAAGACTGTGCAAAAGTATCACTGTGACACAATGATGCAAAATGAGGCACAGAGCAAGAACCCCACATATCACAATAGTACTATATGAACCATTACTAGTCTACTTTGAAAACAACTTATAATTTTTTCCTATTGTAGGCTTAACACAGTTCCTAATTTGAGAAATTCTACTTAAATTATCCTAGTAATAGAAGTTATTTCACCTAGGGACTAAATCAAGAGATGAGCTAGCAGGCTCCTGCAGCTCCTAGGCTAACAGCTCTAGTTCTGTCTGCAGTTTTCAAAGCAGGCTAAAATACTCACTGCAGTGGATCTATGAACATTGTTATTCAAAAGAGAATATGAATACATTTTCCAATTCTGTTACCTTTTAATTTTTTTAAAATTTTGTACATGATCAAGGTTAAGTTTACTTTACACTGTTTAATACTTGCCATTGTTTACTGTGTGTGACTTTCAAAAAATGCAATTCCTTGTTTACTTTTTCTAACCCTGAACTATCTTCTGGCTGAGTTCCTGTGTTTCTTGCTTTTCATTATATGACTCAGTCTTCCAAAGGCAATTTTTCCACTAGGAAGATAAGGCAAAAAGGCAACTGAAATAATACAATGTGTCATCAAAATAAAATGTGGTACAATTTTAGTTTATTGTTACTGAGGGAATTCCATTTCAGCATCTTTCCCTCTGTGCCCAAAAGTAAGATAAACTAGTGAGCATTGATACTTCTGGTCAGAAATTTTCAGTTATATAACATAGTGGCATATACGTGTTGTTTATACAAGACAAAAGCAAAATTTACTCCCCATAGGCAAAAGACCATTAGCTTTAAAACTTTCATTACTTCTAGATTCATGATATCCTGTAGATAAAAACTTGTACTCTTTTCCAAGACAAAAAAGCCTTGAGTCTCTTCCAAAAGATGCACAGCTTCCTCACGGTATTGAAATTTTTAAAATTGCCTCAGTCGAGGCTTTAATATGCTTTTGATGCCACTAGGTAGTACTCGGTATATTTCTGAAAGCTTATATTTCTGAAAGTTAATTAAGTTGGTTGATGAACTTAGAAAACACCAGCTTTCTGTGGAAGTGGCACTCAGTAGCAGCTACTCCCCTTACTACAGATCTATTCCACATACCTGCCGGAGACCGCAATCAGGGTTTGAGAGTCGGTTGCTTTTGACTGTAAAATTACAGGGCAGATTAGCAGTCTTTCTGCCAAGAACTCGATACCTGAGCTGAGATAAGCTGAATTAGTAACTGTAAGAAATCATAGGAAACAGAGAGAGACGGAGATGAGCATCAGGCAAAGTACAGTGCTTTCTTCTATTAACTCTTCAACAACCTCTCTCAGACGTTCCACAAAATGTCTACAAAGCCAAAAGATAAAAGCAAATTAATTGGATTCAAATCCAGAAAGTATACCGTGCTTTCTGCAATGAGGAATGTTTTTCCAAGACTCAGTAATGGCTCCCCAGTTTCCTGGAGTCAAGCAACAACAATTCCTCACTTTCTTTTCTTTTCTTTTTTTTTTTTTTTTACTGATTATTGTTGAAACTAGGTGTTTTACAGAAACACAAACTGATGGAAAAACATGATTTCATGAACACCACTCACTGGACGGAGAGCTAGATCTCAAAAGGTTTAATAGATGTTGCATTAGACGAGGGGAGAGAAAAAACTGTCATGTAAGCAAGACAATCAAAAGGCAAAGTAAAAATTAAGTAAGTATCAAAGAAGGAATACTTTATTGTTCATTATTTTCACAGAAGCTATTCCAGTCAATTGTCATAAAGCTTTTTCAATACTCAATGCTATGTTGGCAGTGAAAAGCACTGCAAACCTTGAAAAAATCTCTATGCAGGACTAACTTCCATATTCACTATGCACTCGACCGTCATGACAGAGATAAGAGCCCAGCTGAGTCGTCCCTGACCATGGGCCCAGTTCTGTAACATTCAGATCAGCATAAATTTGGAATAGTTCAGTTGAAGGTAAAGAAGTTATTTTAAATTGATACTGAAGTAATTCAGAGCAAGCCCTGATTCAAAACGGGCAGATCAGATAATGTCATGTATTGAATACAGACACGAATGCAGGGCATCACTCACTGAGCAGTGAATAAAAATAAATTAACTAGATTTTTTTAATGTCCTATCCATTGATAAATTAAATAACATCTTCATTGACAGCAATTGTACTCCTTGCTGTCTTGCTCTGTGCTGCTGTGGTAATTATTATTTTCAAAGCAAAAGTCAGTCTTTTTCCCTCATTCAAGAGACACCATTCACCATAGGAATTGTGGATTTTGTCTGAAGCATACTGAAGTCCATTGGAAAAACTCCCGTGGCCTTTAGTGAGCTTTAGATCAGTCTCTGAACAGGTCAGGGTTCTTGTGGAAAATAATAGCGTGAGACCTTGTAATTATGTCTGAATATATAACGCCTGTGCATAGGGGGCATATTTGAAGGAATCACAAAATCTCAGAACAGCTGAAGTTGGAAAAGACCTCTGGAGATCAACTAGTCCAACCCCTCTGCTCAGAGAAGGGTCAATTAGAGTATGTTTCCCCAGGGCCATGCTGGAACATAACTCTAACT
This sequence comes from Charadrius vociferus, assembly GCF_000708025.1. Taxonomy (NCBI): domain Eukaryota; kingdom Metazoa; phylum Chordata; class Aves; order Charadriiformes; family Charadriidae; genus Charadrius; species Charadrius vociferus. Next base: position 535,640 of record NW_009650168.1, on the reverse strand, counting down.
TTATTTCTTTAGTTTTAAATGACTGACTTTCCCAATCTAATATTCTCTTACATAAAACTCTGTACAACATTTTACTCTGTAATTATGGGATCATTTGCCAATCTTTTGTGGCCTCTTATCAAGAGAGTGGAATCCTGTTGTGCATTTTACATTTAGTATTATAATTTTTTTTCACTGAACAGGGCATCAGGATTTGGAGGTTTAATGCAATCTTCCAAATTATTGTAATGTGCTAAACTAATTTTGACCTTTTTAAGGTTCTATATTTTGATTGCAAAGCACTCCACTTCTTTAGCATGAGTCAGTGAGACTGCAATCAATGGAGAAAAGAATTAAACAGAACTAATGTAAAATGGATATCTTTTGGAAGGGTAGGTAGAAAGATACCTTCAAAAATTGTCAAAAGACCTACCAGAAATGTAGCATTCTGAGATGCTTTGCTGTCAGACATCACTTCTGAGACTCAACAGAAGTGGGACACTGAATACCCACCCAGGTTTCTATACAGATAACGCTCAATTGTTGTCCTACTGGAATTTAATGGAATTGTTCCCACGAATTGTTGTATCCGTAACCATTTGCAGAACTGCTCCACTGAATCTGCTCACCATTTCCCTGGATGTTTATTAGTTGACATCCTGCAACTTCCATGTGCTTATGAATCTGCTTATTTTGTAGATTGAGAGCTATATGGCAATTAGCTGAGAATAAGACCAATTACAAGTGATTGATTGATGTTGCTTATGCGTACCTGATACTGATTGTTGATGAGAGCTACATTTTAATTAAAATTACAGCTTTTCTTACTACATATTGCTAGTTGAATATAAATTAGAGTAGCATTCATGCTGTTAACTTCTTCTGGCCATTTCAAAGCCAGAAATACACAGAGCATGCGGCTGGAAAGAGAGAAAATCATGAGGGTGTTTTCCTTGGATCAGGGAAACAGGAGGTACAAATCAAGGTAGGATTTTAAGGGTTTTCATAATCTTAATCCTCATCTTCTTATAAAGAGATAGAGTGACATTTGTTCCATTTTCTTTCTTCTATTTCTTTCTTCTGATGAGGTCCCTAATTTGAGCACATTGTCAATTTTCACAAACTTTGAAGTGACTGCAATGTTTTCTATGAGTAAAGTATATTCTTATATGCTAGAATTAAAAATTTAAAATTATATTACTTTTTTAGTGTCTCTTAAGTATTTTATTTTATGTTTTCAAAAAGCAAAATCTGATTTAAATTTTAAAAACCAGAACATATTAGCCTGAACTATATAAGGTGAAAAAGTATCTACATTTTAGAAAGAGAGCTCATGAAACTCTTTTCCAGTTCTTGGTGATTTGGGTCTAATACATTACTGAAACATTTCTGAATATCTTAGATTACTGGAAATTTTGTGGTGGGAAGAATAAATACACCAGAAAACAACAGTGGCTGACAGTGACCTGAAAGTAGTGAGGGACAAAGTCTGTCTGATCTTATTTGAAATGATGTTTCAGACTTCACAGCTTACACTGAGAAGGCTCTGTTATCAATCAGTGACCTTGTTAGCAATCTCAGTGGGCAGACTAATTAATGATGCTGCTTTGCATAGATTTGGGGGATGAGTAGGAAATAAATAGAACAGAATTAAAGTATTGCAAAGTCTCAGTTTGAAACTATTACTTCTAAAAAAGTTGGTGGATATGTGACTTTAATCAAAGCTAATAAATATGCATGGATTTACCTTGCATCAGTTAATTTTTGGAGCACAATCCCAAACATAGCTCTCTGTTAGAACCATAGAATGGTTTAGGTTGGAAGGGACCTTGAAGATCATCTCGTTCCAACCCCCTGGCCACAGGCAGGGATGCCTTTCACTAGACCAGGTTGCTCAAAGCCCCATCCAACCTGGCCTTGAACAGCTCTAGGGATGTTGTTTTTTGTTCTGTGTGCTGTGAATTAAGTGGTGAGCAGCATTTCCTACAGCCTTGAACTCAAAGGGCAGAATGGGAGCAAACTTGCCTAGCTAGGGTTTCCCAGGCTGTATTTCACTGGGTGCCACCACAGTGGCTTTAGCCCTCAGCGTACACGCACGCGTCCATGTTCAATGCTGTCGGCCCTCGGCAGGGCCAGGGGCTTAGCAGTACATGTTGCTATTGTGAGGAGTATCAGAACGACTCAGGATGTTGCTGCTTAGAAGTAATTTGTGGGCAGTGTCAATATTCTTACCTTAGCAGACACAATGTTGTTTAGCTGACTTGCTCTGACTGTTTGTTTTCAAGTTTTCTCTTCTTGTACGTTGGGCGGAAGTATTAAACTAATTATATTGAGTATAAGATTACAAAATCCCTCACATATTTCAAAAGCATATAGGCTTCGCAGTTTGCACATCCACAAAATGGAAGCTATATCAGTGTCTAGGGAAAATAATATGCATTTAAAAGAAATATAATTTCCAAACATATATATTAAAACAGCAGCCACCCAAAGTGCAGCAAACGGTATAGCATAGACCATGTTGGTATTCCTGTTCCAAACCACTGGTTTCAAACATTGAGTTTATCAGTGTGATGGTATCTTGCCTGATAGCATAGGGATAATTAAATGAGGATTTTTAGCGACAAGAGTAAGGAGAAAATGAAAAAGGAAAAAAAAAAAAAAAAAAGATTAAGCTTCTTAGCGAGGAAGGCACTGTTAACTGGCCAATATCCATACCTGGCTCGTTCTAAGCTAGAGAGGTTTAATCTTTGCAGTCCTAAGGCTAGGATCAAGGATTCTGAACCAGTGACCTAGAAAACACCAAGCAAGCTGAAGCAGTAGTTTCCAATTGCTTGAAGGGAATCTCAGGCATACAAACAGCCAGAAAGTGCTGCAAGAAGGCCACTCTCTTGCCCCCTGAATCCCCGGGATGAATGAAACTCATCAAAGCTTGCAAAGAAGGATGAAAATTCAGGCAAAAGATGAGAAAACTGTCCTGTGGCTTCTGCATGAGCAAATAATATGTGTTTTTATCTAAATAGATGGGAAAGTCACAAATCATGTCCACCAAAGAACACAATAGAGATAACAGTAAATGTCACTTATGGTAGTAACCATAGTGCCTACCTTTTTGATTAACCCAGTGCCTTTTGAAGTTTGAAGATGAATGTAGCAGCTAGCTCTTTCACAGCCACTTGATTGTTCTAGCTGCTCTGCAATCTAGTCCCTTTAAGCTTTTCCATTATGTTGTGTGGACCGTATTTTGTGCAGCAGAGCTCTCAGACAAAACTACTGGCTTCAGAGCAATTTATGGATGAGGAAAGCAGTACACACAGCTGAGATGTACTTATAAAAATCTGCCCGTGTTTCATCAGAAATCTGGGACATACTGTGCTCAAACAAAGTTTTCCAACATGTAGTCAATCTTAGAAATGTTAGCCATATTGGATAAGGCGATTGTGATACAACTCCAAAAATTCCACATACCTCTGATGGTTTATAATTATTTTTATCAAGTAATCTCGAGCTGTAGGCAGCCCATCAAGAAACTACCATGTGACAAGCCTAGAGGTGACTTCAGAGCTTCCAGGAGAACCTGCCAAGGGGCCAGATGTCACTAGGAATGTTTCTGTCACTACTTAGCTGCTGGGTCCCATGGCTGCCACCAAACAAGAGAAGGAATGCGATAATGTATCATCTTACTTTTCTGAGGCTAGCAGCCTCTACATCAGTCTACTGCAATTCTGTTGCTATTTGAAGTAAATATTTCTGTCTCTGCATTTTTTTCCAAGCTAAAACATGTGTATGTCTGTAAGGGAGTGAAACTTCTAGAGTTTAAAAAATAAAATTGTTGTTTATTATTAACCACTACTGCTGCACATTCTTAGCTTTCAGTGTCACAGTTTGAAAGTGGAAGTGTTCAAGGCACTGGAACAGGTTGCCCAGGGAAGTTGTGGATGCCCCATCCCTGAAAGTGTTCAAGGTCAGGCTGGATGGGGCTTTGGGCAACCTGGTCTAGTGGGAGGTGTCCCTGCCCATGGCAGGGGGGTTGGAACTACGTGATCTTTAAGGTCCCTTCCAACCCAAACCATTTTATGATTCCATGAAATGAAACTTTCTATTTTGGATGTGTTCAGATCTCATAGCTTAGTAACTCTGGTTGTCCGTGAGGATCAAGTAAGTGGACATTGGAGCCTTTCTGGAGTTCAGGCTCTACTACAATTTTTTGGCGTTCAGAAACATCCAAAATCTCAGTGTTGGTGTCCAAAGAAGGTCTGTTTCCTTCACTGTCTGGGTTTTAATCAGTCACAAGACAACACAAGTAAATTCTGCAAGGCATTGAACTCTTTTTGATCAATGATGCCTCATTCCCATACAGTAATATTCATTCCCTGGGCAGAAATATTCTGTCTATCCTTTTATTTTTAATGGCTACCCTTCACTGGTACTGTAGGTAAGTGGAACACAAACTTTGTTCACCTGGAAAGCAGACCAGTCCTAAAGATTAGTTCAGAGAAAGGCCTAGGCAGATATATTGATATACTGCTTAATATCTCAGGCTTGTCTTTAGACCTTAGAAAGCTTTTGGGATTCTGATGCACACATGGTTTAAACTCAGTGGATGATGCAACAGAGATTTCTACACTACCAGATGAACACAGGTCTGAGCCCATTCTGGATCCGAGATGTTTTTCTGCCCCCCCACATGGTTTCCTTCAGAGGATCAGGCTGAGGGCTCCCATGCTCTGTAAGGCGAGAAGCCTGGTGCACTGGGTGAGCTGGTGTACCTTCTGAGCAGGACTCAACTGCTTGCTAGATGAAAAGAGCATCTCAGGATATAGCTGCTCTTTTTTGTCTACCTCTCTCTCTAACATGCTGTTCTGTTGCTCCATACATAGTTTAACACTGTGACATATGTAAATAAATGTCTTCAAAAGTGGACACTCAAATTTCTCTGTTCTGCCACTTGAAGTATTATCATGGTGTGTTTTTCCTCCTCTGCCACATGCAGGCTTTGCCTAATCATAGTCCAATATTTACCGTGCAGGATGCACTTTGTACTTCCTGCAAACACTAAGTTAACTGTATTTCCCTAAACTGTCAAATAGAACAGAAGCAACCTTTTTGTTATTGTTACTTTCATTTTTGCACAGTAAAAGAGAAGTAGGCTTGGCCATTTTGTTTTGTTTTTATACCAACAGCACAAAAGGAAAGGGTGAGATTACAGAGAAGTTGGGGCAAACAGAATATTTGCAAACCTGAGGTTTTATTTCTAACCTATTGACAGATCCTGCCCACTTGAACTGAGCATCTTATAACCCACTCAGTGGAAGATAGCCTGTTATTAGGACCTGACCTGTGATACCAGATCAGCAGCCTCTGGTTTCCCCAACCTCTATCCAGAAACAAAAAAGTGAGATATTTCCAAAAGGCAACTGGGGTCTTAGATTGGGCTCTTAGATTCCCAGGTCATGAAGGCCAAGTGGATTAAACCTAGGCCTTTGAGCTGAGGTGGATTACAGAAAATGACCAAGTCCTTAGGATGCCAAGGAGCTCTACTTTCACGTCCAGAGAGAGAATACATCCTTCCCAGCATGAATCTGTAAATTTGGCTTCTTTTTGTTTCTTTGAGGGATTTCTACTTTCAGTATTTTCATCGAGAAGGAAAGGATGGAGTGACCAGCAAAGGTGATGGCCAGTGGTGTGAATGCGCAAAGAAGATGAGATAGTAATTGGCATTTCATACAGGACCACAAGGAGCTCTCATATGAGAGCCCATCCAACATCCCCAAGCACATTATAGGCCACCTGAATGATCGCCCTCCTCTGTTTCAGATCTGCATGGTTATATCTAAAAAGCTGGTACGTTGGTAACTTCTGTTGTGAAAAATCATATTTTGTCACTTATGAAGACAAGTTGCTGGAGAAACAAACCCAGGACATCAGTCTTTTTCCCTTATTGCACCTTTCCTCTAAACCCCCTCTTTCCACCACTGGGACGTGGCCACTTGTCTTGATCATTGCTGGAGTCTGAGAAAATGCCCTCCACTATATTCCTGAGGCTGTTTTATGTTTCTCTGCTTCCAATTCAAGCTACCAACCCTGTGGGTTTTTTCTCTTTCTGCTGCCCACTGCCACTAAAATACAAAGTGACAAAATTTGAAGAGCCATGATGCTTAAAAGGTGGGGGAAGAATTTGTAGTGTCCTGAGAGCTGTTTTTGCTACCTCTGCAGTACCTGTTGTCTGCCTCTAAGGTTTTTAGTACTGCGGTTATCAGGGACGGAGGCATCAGCATCTGTAGCTCCTTTCCTCCCTCTTTCTGTTAGTTCTCTGCTAGAGAAAACACAGAGGTTTATTTACTCTGTCTCAGCAAGAATATCCTTTCAAATTTAAAAGAAAGAAATCCAAGATCTGCATGAGCTTTAGCTGAGAGCTAACAGAGAATAGACTATGGCCTCAATATTTTTCTTTCAAAGTAAACACAGATATTTTCAAATAAAGGAAAAAAGCCAGTAATTCTGACTCATCTTTTTTCTTAAACTGATGTAATTTCAGTTGGCCTAATACAGAGGGAAAGAATAAGGGAAAGTAAGTGGGATAAACAGAGATGCAGCAACAGAAATTCACAATTTCATTTACCATAAATATTCTTTATCAAGTTTTTCATGTTCTTTGTTTCAGGGTTCACGTGGCCATATTTTGTATTTCTTTTCCTCTATTTCAATGATTTTGGAGTGGATCTTTTTCATAAGAGATGCTATCACTTTTCTATATGCTATTAAACATATGTTGTTTAATACTCACTAGAATATTTTTGGACCAGCTAAGCATCAGTCAAATCCTTTTATCATAAAAGTCTATTCTGGAAAGATCACCTTATTCTAAGGTTACTAAAATGAAAGCAAGAGCCCTTGCGCATTAGACTCTTTTTTTTCCAAAAGATTTCCATTTTCTTCTCCAGACCTGCCACTTTACTTGCTAGTTGTATTATGAAAAGCTGTGCTTATAGCAGACCTATTGTAGAGTGAAAAGAGAAAATGCTTTGCTACAAGGCAGTAGCTAATTCACTATTCTTCAGGGACTGATATTCATCTATCCTTCAATAAAAGCTAATGGTTAAATAGACCCAATGCACTCAGCTAATCTAAGAAGAAGCTGATGGCTGGGGGTTGGGATTCAAAGTTCATGCTGAAGTGCTATTCCTGAAGACAAAGATATTCTTACATTTGCCTTAGAAAAAGATGACAATGCTACAAAAAAATATCAGATGGCTTTCGTTCTCAAATACACGGTTTTATGAAAAAGTACCTACTGTATCTGAAAAAGTTATATTTTATTAATTTTTAAACATGCATTACTTTTATAAATTTTTCTTTTTAAGGGATGTGAATATTTAAACAAAGGGATTACATTTTAAATAACCTCTGTCTAATCTTTTGCTACTTGAATTCCAACACCCTTAAGAAGATACAATGATTTTTTTTTCATGAAAAGCAATTTTTGCAAAGCACTCCCAGAAGGAGGGGAGATGACAGCACCACGTTTCCCTCTGTATAACTACCATTCCCGTTAAAGGTACTGCTGTGCTGTGCATATCAAACAGTCCAGTGCAAGAAGGAAAGCTCACTTGAGATATCAACAACAAAAAACAAAAGCCCACAACCAACACAACAGACTGCACAAGGGCAGAGCAAATTTTTATAAGTAAGGTTATGACTTAAAATACAATATATAGCAAATCACATGGCTTCTGGACAGTTGCTGCAGCTGTGTATGAGTGCAGATATGTCACTGATTCTTTCAATAGACACCCTAAAAGTATTTTGTCTGTGCTGCAGGACATTTAACTTAGCCATAATGTGAATGAGCCTGGAAACAAAATGATCTGAATTTAAATATATGTATTATTTAGCTGCAGGACTTTTGGTCACAAAAAGTCTAATTCTGGTCCCCAAAAAAAAACAGTGACAAAGCTCTCCCTGACTTCACCAGAAACAAGATGGAATAGTAATTAGGAGCACAGCTGAAACTGGTGGCTTGTGTCCCTAATTTGGGACCTTCTCAAAGTGCAGGTGATGAAACGGCATAAACTGGAACAAAATGTCACACCTCTGCATGCTTGCTGATCACTGGCAGAACACCCGTGTTTTCTCAGAAACATGGGGCCAAGCTTGGATATGTGCCTTGTGAGAAGGCCTGAAGATTTGTGGCTTTCCACAAGCTCAATACTACCAAGGTTTTTTTCTCTTCCTGCATCTTTTGCCTTATTTATCAGTTAGAGAAACATACATATATATGCACATCTTTTGTTTCACAGAGTTTTGTGTACTTTATCAGTGCTGATACATGAATCCCTCTTTTAAAGGATATTTGCTGATAGAGCATCATCTTTCTATCCGAGACCAGACTGTATCCCTCTTGGTCCACAAAGGAGTACAGCGTTATGACAGCAACTCTTCTTTCCCTTCAGCGTGCCTCACTGGGGAAGTCTGGGGACAAATACAGTCTTTCAATAATTTGAAAAGCATCTGTTCACCTCAAAAAGCTCAGGAAAGGGGAATCCCCAGGAACTGCATATTGGCACCAAGTGGATTGAGCCATTCATGGGTTTAGGGATGGGATACAGGGGTTCACTTAACAGATTCCCCATGCAACTTTTTTGCAGGTGTCTCAGTGCTTGTTACTGTAGAATTGATACCATAGTAGCTCATCAGTGCAAAGCACTGTGGAGTCTGAGTAAGCAGTGTTGGAGACACACCTGAGATAATGCATCAAACTGATGGAAGCCTTAGAGGTGGTTAAAGGACAGCTGTTTTAATGAGATGTCCAACAGCTTTCAGATTATCAAGTAAACTCATGGCAGCTGCATCATATATGAAAACAGAAGCGTGTTTTGACATCTGAGATAAATTTGCTATATATTACTGCTTCATCTGAAAGCTATCTCAACACCTCTATGATAATGGTCAAGATCTGTTAACACAATAATTTGAGAGGCATTTATTCTTACATTCTTTTATATTAAAACTAAACAGCAAAGGCAGATATTTTCTATTCATAAATAGGTCAAACCTAGTTTTGGACGTTATAAAATTGGCCCAGAAATAAAATTTCCCATTACATTTTGTAAAGCATTAGGAAAGCTTTTTTTCATAGCTACTGAATTTTGATAAAAGTAGCCTTGGTTGAGCAGCTCATGGAGAGCAGGGTACCTCAGGGAGTATGGGCTACCATGACAGGCACTTACTAGGCAGCACAGTCCAGTTACACTGCTGTTAACAGCATGGACAGGACCTGGCTGTTTCTACAGCCATCTCTTGAAAAATAAGTCCAAGCAGGCATAGTAACTCGGTGGTGGTAGTAGCCGGACCCTGTCAGTGCTGGTTGTGTCAGGTGGGGACTTATTGTTTGACTGCATTTATGTTCTTGATGCTTCCAAGTCTGGCAGGATGATAAATCAGGAAATGAAGATTGTAAATTCATGACATCCCCTCTCTCATACTGTCACTGCAGGCACACTGACTCACATTTCTAACCCTATCATTGAAAAGCTCGCTCACGTACGTCATTGCACATTGCTTTTCAATTAGCTGTTTATTACATCATAATCTTCCATTCTGTTACAGATTTCCTAGTGACTGTTGTTCCAACAAAGACTGTAGTAGGAGGTACTGTCGCACCCAGCGCAGGCAATATGGAGAACCTAGCTTTCTGCTTCAACCTGCTAAAAAAGACTTGCCTTTCAATCTTTCCAACAAGAGAGTTTTCAAAGTCGTTAGAAGCGAAAGATCTTCCCCTTCTGTTTGTTAACATTCAGCAAGTCAATTCCTTTGAATCTGCATGTGAGACAGACTTGTTTAAAGAGTAATCACCAAGGGCTGTGATTGATCTGTATCACACAGTTAGCAATTTATGAGTACGTGCCATTTCATTTTCTCAGGGTGTCATTTTTTGCTAAATTTAAACGACTCTGAAGAATTAAAATATTTGGAGGGTTCTCTGACTCTGTCTTCTCAATCAATTATACTGAGCGATTACAAGTGGAAAGGCCTGGGCCATTCAAACGTACTGTTTTCCACTGAAGAAGCACTACAAAATACAGATGAGGCATTTGATACGAGACAAAAGGGTCACAGTCATCATGAAAAACAGAACCAGGAGTACAAAATAGTCAATATATGAGGAGAATACATGGTGGAAAAACTATTTCTCTCCGTAAAAAACGTATTACATTTCTTTTTGCCTCTTTCTGCTTTTGTAGAAACTGCCTCCTCTGCTTTTTAAATGTCATCCATATTTATCAGACTGCATGGTTCTTGACATTTAGGAATATTTTTTCATCAAACTGTAACTGAAGCTTTGACAAAGGGTACTAATTATCAAGGGACTGGATTTTTTTTTTCTTTTTTTCCCCTTTTTTAAGGAGCAGCAGGCTATAGAGCAAGTGTGAATTATAAGCCACTTCTAATGCTCTGGTAGCACTCTCTCTTCACTTACTGTTGCAACATAGCTAGAAATAAGAATTTAAATGTTTGCTGAAGCATGTACAAAATGTAGTGGGAGTTGAATAACTGCAATTTAAATGAGAGAGAAGTCATCAGGTTACTAACTTGAGTAAAAAGAGTTACCACCTGTTAGAGCTACGTACAACCCCTATTGAAGGAAATTTTATGAGTATTTTTAAATGTAAATGCTGATTACTCATCAATGATGATTTCACTGATTATGGGATGCATAGCTTGTACAATGTCACGATATGGTGAATAAAAAATTATAGCACGACAATTTGAGAAAATGCTCTGTTACTAAACAGAAGGCTGCATTTTTTTAAAAGTCCATGTACACTATGGTGTTTATCAACAAAAGTTGTTCATGATGAAAATAATCTATTTTCTTGTCCTTATTGGCAGTAAAGACATATTGGACCCTGATCAGAAACATTATGATTGCTTTTCACAAATCTGTTTCATGATCCTCCAAGTAAAGTCTAATGTAAGTGTATAGATATACATCTGAAATCTATTATTCATCCATTTTCAGTTGCCTAGCAATGGCACAACTGCAAAGGAAAGAACAGTATGCGGTATGTAATGCAGGTTTTTTTATTGTTATCGATACTCTTGTGTCCATATAGTTCTTCATTATGATTTTGCCTGCTATCACACATAAATGATTTGATTTCCTTGACTTGTCAAACCCAGGCCACTTAGCTTGAAGTGAGATTTTTAACTAAGGAAGAAATACAAGATATTCCCATTAGAAAATCAATTTTAATTTAGTTGCAATATCAAAGCCTGCTTTGACTACATGCTCTGTGAGTTCAGCTGTGCTAATAACAATGCTGAGGTCTCAGACTACCTGAACCAATTTTATAAAAATTCAAGGCTAAACACAACTTTTATATCTGGCTCAGCCTTGTTTTAATGTAATTAATTGCAATTTGGCACACTTTCTTTACCAGCTGTTTATCTAACCATAGTTTCTACGTAAAGAATGATGCCAGTACTACTAAACATGTACCCTCAGGGGAGACCCGTTCCAAGTAGTTACCTGTGACAGCAGAAAAGAAATATAGACCTAGGTATTCCTAAGACTCAGCACTTTCTATACAGTGAGCTTTACTTCTTTTTACTCCTTTCTATCCTATGTATAATCCTTACTAATGTTTTCGTATTACAGTTTTCAAATAATCATATATTTATGAAACAGAAAGGAAAGCATATAAGTAGAGCTGCCCCTGAAAAGAATGCACAACAGCCCACCCCAGCCTGGCTCTGCATATGAATTTGCAACTTACTTTCTTATCCCCGAGAAAAAATCCATTATACTGACCTAAAGCAAATAAACAAAAACCAGAAACAAAACCCCCTCTCCCTCCTCTCTTTTTTCATAGGCTACCTGAAACTAAAGCATTCCTGGCTATAGCATCCCTTTTATAGTTCAGTGTCTCCAAAAAGCATTGAAACACTGGTTTATGTCTTATAGCTTCACATAAACTCAGTGCTCTTTTCCTCTTGGGTTATCCACTTGAGCATCAACTCATAGAAACTCTCTGGACTTCAGTGGATCAAAGTGAAACAGAAAACCCTAAAAGGATGCAGATAGGAGGCA
>NW_009650168.1:477821-523542 GCF_000708025.1 Charadrius vociferus | reverse complement strand
TGGGTTTAAAGTGTTGCAGTATATGTTGCAAAATAAATCGTGGTTCACTACAGAATGATTGGCTCACTGACGTGGTACTTTGCCATTTTCCCTTTAGGGTGCTGGAAAGGATGATCTGATCCTTCTTCCCTCATAGAAATGTCAGTGAACCTCTTGAAATTTTCTAGTAATGAGAAAACTAAGAAATTAACCTTTCTCCTCTCTAACAATTTTAGTTGTATATAACTGTTGGAGATATTTTTATGTCAGTCAGGAGATTTAAGAAACCACTGAAGTTTTGCATTGCTGTATCAAGTGCTGAAGAAATACAAATTTCAACAGGATTTGGCTCACTTGTGTTGTGCGTATGTGTATAGGTAGATAATTCCTTGGCAGACTGAAATAGGGGCGAGACTATTGAAGTTACACAGATGAAGGGGTTTACCTGCTTGCCTGTACAGAAGACAGTTCTTGAGGGTTTCAAGAGGAAAGTTCTCAAAGTATCATGTTCCACAGGCTCTTTTCACCTGCATTTGGGTCTCCAACCTCTTCCAGTGCTGGACAGAAAGGCTTTTTTCTCCATGGCTTAAGTGGTTGTTAGAAGTTTACTACTTCAGTAGCACCCTATTTCATTCAAAACAGGTGTTAAGGGTAAAATACTGCCTGTGACCTGAGGAATAATCAACTATTTATCCTGATTACAAAAAAAATATATATTGTACTTATTCTGTGGTAGGACTCCCACCGTAAAGTAAATTTACTTGACCTGCTATAAATGTCGTAGCCATCAGGTGTGCCAGCTAAGACAGGCATTCCTTTTAGTTTCTGCATTCACCTACTTTTGAATATTTTTATCTGCCAGACAGAGCACAGAAATTTCATGATGGAGGATAAACAGCCTTAAGTAAATACAACCTTTGAAGGATGGCATAAATAGGAGAAAAGAGAGAAGTAGGAAGGATTAAAAAGTAGCAGACCCCCTGAGAGAAATTATTGCCTTGGAATTTAAAGTCATTTCCATTTTAAAGTAGTCCTTGTGAGGAAGAGCAGGAGTCATTTTTGCTTTAGCACTTGAATATTGAACTCATGGATAAATGGCAAACTTGGCAGTGGCTTCGGCAGAGATCCAAGTATTTTTTCCAGAGAGACCTTTTTCTGCTCCATATTTAAACTACATTTGTCTTAGAACTGCTTGAGTCTATTTTAAGGTAAACTAAGATCTCATTTAGCCTTGTGATATTTTCAAGCTTCACTAAGAAGCAGCATCAGTATGAAGAGATCAAAATTATTAGACTCTAGTGAACAACAGCTTTAGGGAAAAGGATTTAGGTAAATAGATGCATGACATTAAAGCCAGTGCTTTAGTAATGAATATACTACTGGCACTTTGGCCTACCTGTTATTTTAAAGTGCTCCTAAATCTCCTACATAAAGCACCCAAGTATGCCCAAGGAGGGTGTGGAGGTGCTGATGGATTCATCTGCTGTAACGTGGCTGTCTGGCAAAAGGGAGGAGTGATTTGTGTCCCTGTGCCTCTGAGTAACCTCCTTTAGAGTCGGCTGGTTGCTCCCACACTGCAGACAGCTCGGCCCAGGCTTCTTCTGGTACCCTGATCACAATCCCAAGGCATATGTCTGTAGCTATATATATTTATGTCTTTCACTTCAAAGTGTCTGAAAAGAAGTGGCCCACAGAGCAGTGTATTTATAGACCAATGGTGGGAGTACATGTTGCATGCTCTGAGGCCTGCCATGAGGTTAAGGGAAGGACAGTACTTGACAGGGCAAGGTTTGGGGTGGTTTGCAGATCTCTGGAGAGTGAACATACAACATCTGGGAGAATTTCATCCACATTGCCTTTGAAGAATAAGGCCAGTAATGAGCTATCAGAGCCACACTCAAGCTTTGTCTCTTGGGTTCACTCCAAGGAGACCCCAGGAGGCCAGAGGACCCTGTCTTTAGCAATGTGGATGATCAGGGCCCAGCAACAAACTGAGAACCTAGGTTACATTACAGCATAAATATATGCCATAATAGGTCAGACAACAGACTTGCTGAAGGCACCCTACTATTCTGGTTGAACAGAAAGCTGTTTGGATCACTCAGATATCTAAATTTTTTACGTCTGAAATTAAGTGACATGAAGTTACCCTGGGTCTTCCAGGCTTTGGGGTATTACACCTAGTAATGCTTCCATTATAGACACAGATTGTAGACTTAGGGAAAACAAGGATAAGTTTAAAAAATTTATTTAAGGGCTTTATTCCTGTGGAATTTTGCTAGAAATATCTGCGGCCTCAGTAGCATGCTCATAATCACACAGGAGTTGGTGGCAGAGGAGGTGAAGAATTTGTGACTTTTGAATGCCAAGATAATACCCCTACCACTTGGCTAACACAGCTGTAAAAGCTGTAACAGAACCAGGTTACTAATACAGTTGCCCTAGAACTGGAGTTGCAGCACCTATTTAGTCAAATGAGTCAATAATCAGCTCATTTCTCTCCATCTTCTGAACCTTTTAGGTTAATAATTGTGTTTAATAAAACTGCTGTGTCTCTTCCTACTTGCAGGACATGGAAATTGCTCACATTTTTAGAGGCATCAGTTTTTCAAGAACACTGAGAAATCAAAAGGATCTTGTTACTTTTACATATGAAAGTCAGCTTGAGAATTTGTATATTTTAAAACTTGACTTAATCCAGGCAATCATGATGCACAAGCTGCTTTTTGTGGGGTCAATGCATGGCCAAGCAGTAATTTTGTGAATTTTGGCACAAAAGAAGGTGAAAAGAAGCTTTACAGGAGATTGCCAGCATCTCCAAATTCATTTTAAAAGCATAACGACACAGCTTCTTGTTCTACCCCTTTCAGTTAAAAGGAAAAAACTTTTTTGCCTACAATGGGAGCTACTGTACCTATTTTGATCACAATGGCGGGGAATATAGGGCAGTCTTCCTGTTGCAGTCAGTGGATGTAAAATCACGCTTCTGTGGCATGACTACACCACACTAAAAAACAGGTCAGGGATGCCCAACCCAGCACAGTCTGAGCTGATCAGTTTAGCCTGGCAACGCATGCTTGTTGAGCTGGTAAGAAGCTACAGAAGATCTACAGAAGAGCAACTAAAATGATTAAAGAGATGGAGCAGGTGCCTACATAAAGAGACAAAAAAGGCTAGGACTTCTCAGTTTGGAAAGGAAAACACTGAAGGGGGGGATATGACGAAAACATGAGGGTGCTGTTGAGTAAGATGAGCACAGACTATCATTCAACAAATCCTGCAGTACAAGAACTAGATGGTATTCAATGAAACTAGTAGAAAATCAGTAGGTGTATATAGCATCATCAGGGTCGTGAAAGGATTTGATAAATTCATAGTCAAAAATCCATAAACAGATACTAATGGGGACAGTCATGGGTGTATCCTCTAGCAATACCCATCCAATGATTGTGGATACCGGGACACAACCAAGAGAAACGGCCAGCATTACACACTCTTCCTAAATAACTTTTCCCAGTGCAAGGCAGAATAGAGGGCTAGACAGACCACTGCTCTGATGCACTGTGTTTCTTACATTCATACCGATGCTCTGGTGTAGCTGAAGTGTACCTACACAGTGATCTGTCACACGGTACAGATGTATGGGATTTTTCTAGCAACAGAAAATACAACTGTGAACTGGGATGTTTGTAGGGGACCTCTGTGTACCAGTTGAAGAGCAGAATTAAAGCAGTGACATTTTAAAGAGTGCAAACCAAAATATGGCTTGGTGGACTTCCCCACTGTCTAGGTAAGTCTCAATTGACCTGGCTTCAAAGAGGCTGATCGTTCATAACAAGCTACGGTAAGATTGATTTTTGCTCTCAAGGAACTAAACCCAAACTGTAAATTGATCTCATCTTTGTATATACAAAGGGCACATTACCAATTCCACTGGTTGCTGCCTGCTGAATCATTGCTATGTGTAAATCCTGAGGTAAAAATTCAAGTAGCTTTCTAGTGCTACTCCTGCTGCCTATGTGTGACTGTGAGAAAGACAGTTAGTTTTTAAGGGTGTATCTTCAGGACCTCCAGGTCTGGCTCTATTAGTACTGAATTATTCATCTCTTCTGTAAATTTTTGGGGAATTTTGGCTATTCTGCAATAACATAAATTAAGCACTGCTAAGAGATTAGGCCATAACTTTTTCTATTCCTCACTTTCTCCTATCTGTAAAATAGAGACTCCAAGGCTTCCAGAACTTTTAATGTTATTAATGTTTGTACAGTGCTCAGACAAAAGACACCATGCAAAGGCAAGATCTTATTGCTTTAATAAAAGTACAGGGCCTCGTCTTTTCTTTATTTATTCCCATTTGACCTTTGAAAGGGGTGAAACCTGAACTTTCTACTGTTCCTAAATATCATTTCAGTTCTTGTGATTCAAAACTTCCAGTTTCTTTGCTCTAGCATTAGTCATCATTAATGGCCAAAGACAATACATCTCATCTGATGCTTTGAAATTGAGAATTAGACATTTTAAGAAGAATAATGGCTAGGAAATAGCCATACTTAAGCTTTAACATCGTTGGACCACAGAGCTTATGGCAACTGGATTTTAAAATAGTAATTCCAATTAACTCCTATGGTATTTAGTAATTGAAGAGCAACACTTTTCTACCTTGTCATTTCTTGTGCTCACCCTCTCTTTTCTTGAGTAACCAGCAGAATCATGCTACAAAAGCAATGCAGTTAGGTCGGAAGCCTTGGATATGGATGTAGGTGCATGCAGTACCTGTACACTCTCATAGCCAAACAATGACACAGCAGTTCCCAAACAAGAAAGTATCTTTCTGGAAGATACAGTCTTCTAATAAAATATGGTGTATTCTTTGGGCTGCAGCTTCAGCAGATGCAATTATTAATAACCACAACCTGTTAAATTTTTAGAATACTATGTTGCTTGAAGATAAGCGGTTATCTGGCAGTGCAGCAGTTCGGTTCTCAATCAGGAGTTAGATAAGCAGAATTTTTAAGCTTGTTAGATGTCTTTTAAAAAGTATTGGGACGACGGCAGAAGGAACTTGTCTTTTGGATTGTAAAGAGACTAGCACAAACAGTTCCGACATCATAAGACAACTTCAGTAAAGTTAGATACATCAGCATGACCATTTTTAACATACTGTTTAACATGACCATTTTTAATATGATTAAAATGTGGATTTCTGGAGTGCAATGTTGGCTGTGTAAATCTTTAATGGTTTGTAAAATCATATTCAGCCACATAAAATATGTATATATTTGAAAACAAAGAACTAAATTTGGAAAAATTTTACATAAAATATTTAAAGAACCACTTTGTTGACAGCATTTTTTGATAGCAAAACATGGATATTATTTTTAGAAGAACTGATGGGTCTCATTATATTGCCCACTGGAGGAAAAATGCAAGGTGACATTGAATTTTGAAAGAATTTTTAACATAAAGGATATTATTCAAACTTATAGTCAATATATAGAAGAAGTTGCTTCTTCAGGAAACTTCACCTGCATAAAAGTCACTGTATCTTGCCATTAGAACTCATTGACAAATGTGTTTAATTTATGTTCAGTGTAATTGAACTACTCTATCATTCCTTCCTGTTTGGACAGTTATGGCCACTTAGGAGTTTTACGTTACTTTTAACCTTGGATGACACTGATTTTTCCTTTTGATGGTTCCTGGACCAAGAAACTATAACTTGGATGAGTTCTCAGCAGTTTTGCCTTTAGCATCTGTCTTCTTGGTTAATTTATATATTTCCCAGTGTTTATTCAATTTAAGCTCCTTCAATAAAGGAAATAAAAAATCTCTATGTTCTTAATTAGTTCTCTCTTTAATTCTTTTAATATCTTCAAATTTCCCTATCATTTTTCCATGCTGACACCTTCATTTGTCAGTGCTAATTAGCACATCATATTTGGCCATACAGTCTCATATTTGGCCCCTATCTTTTCACATACATTGAGAATATAAATGCATCATAAAGCTTCTATCTGTTATAGCATATCACCTCTTTTACGTGTAAGCTTTTAGCCTTTTCCAGTTGCTGACATCTTATGGTAATTTTTTTTCCTACAGACTGGTAAGATCTTTTTGAGGGAGGCAAACATACATGAGGAATACAGAGTCCTGGAAGGACTCAGGGAGAAACTAACAGTGCTGAGCTCTCATCAAGTCTTAAAGATGATGAGATAAAAACAGTAATAAACCAGACTGTACATTACAGAAGGGAGGAAACTTCAGTGGTTTCAGAAATATGTGTATGTGTGGAAATATTCAGAATACTATGTGCTCTGCCACCCTGACCTACTGAAATTTTGAGAATTATCTGAATTCAGATGTAATATTTATATCTGTAAGCAATCTTGACTGATATTTTGTACAGTTTGGAAGAAGAAATGAAGAAATTAGTTGTCCAGGGAGGAAGTACTTCCTATCAAAGTGAAGTTATTTCCCCATCCTTTGCCCCAATTCCATACAAAAGATATTATACAAAGTTTCTGAACTTTTGCTGCTTCTTCTTTAAAAAACATCAATTAAGACGTATTTTAATGAAAAGACTGACCATAAACAGGAATATTTGTGCTAATAGGGTTTTTTTAATCTTCAGCTAGCAGAAGAAAGAAAGAAAAAAGAGAGAGAAAAAGAAAAAAAGAGAAAAAAAAAGAAAGAAAAGAGAAAGAAAAAAAGAAAAGAAGAAAAAGAAGTAAGAAGAAAAAAAGAAAAAAAAAGAAAAGAAAAAAGAAGAAGAAAAAGAAGAAAAAAAGAGGAAAAAGAAGACAAAGAAGAAAAAGAAAAGAAAAGAAGAAAAAAGAACAGAAAGACAAAGAGAAAGAAAAATAAGAGAAAGAAAAAGAAGAAGTAAGAAGAAGAAAAGAAGAAAAAGAAAAAGAAGAAGAAAAAAAGAAAAAGAGGAAAACTGCATACAGAGGAAAAAGCTTTTGTGATGAAAATAAAATTGCAAGCTGTTGTTTGGCAGACACAGCCTGAGGAATAGGACTACTCACTAGCATTCTAACGTTGCTGTTTAGTCATCTGTCCGAGACTGCTCATTAGCATTCCCAAGCATGCATCAATTTGAAAATGTCTTTCTTTTAACTCGTCAATATGGAAGCCCCAAAGTGCACTTTATTTGCGTAATAGATTTCTTCAAGATGTTCAAAATCAGTTGTGGCTGTTCTGGTTATATTCAAGTGACATCCACTCAGAGGAAAAAAAAAAAAGTTACATTTTGCTAAATAATAATAGCAGAGCGTGAAAAGAAATAATGTGTTCTGGACTGATTGCTTTAAGCAGTGACCAGAAACATAGGGTATTCTCAGATGATATATAGGGCAGTATTTTCATCTTAAGAGCACAACAGCCTCATTCTTATTGAATCTGATTCCCAGGTTCACTAGATATCTCCAAGAGAAGCTTACCTGTATATAGCATTATTTTGCTTGCTAAGAATATATTTTTAAATGCTCATGAAGTTTTATCAGCCAAATGTCCAATCCGTCCAGAGACTCATGAGTCCAGTTTTATTCAGAGAACAAAAATTTTCCTCCATGTTATTCATTTTATTGATTTTGGTTTTATTTGCTGCTCTACCAGGAGCTGTAAAAAACCCCCTTCCTTCCTCCATTTCCCCAGTAAACATTACCAGTGTGAAAGAATGGAGCTCTGGAAGGAGACAATTCAAGGTATGTTTTGATACACCTACATTTGCACCTCACTTGCTCTGTTGTGCTGTGTTCAGATGCTATATATTTTCTTTCATCTTGTATCATATGCTTCTCGGGAGTTAGGAAAGACTGGATACCTATTTATCAGCAAGTCAGAGACTTTCGTATAAGACGATAAATCTCCTCCCTTTGGTATGATAATTCATAACAACCCAACTGTTTGCAGGTTTCCAGAGTATATCTCATCATGCATTCAGAGAAAAAAACGTTCATGGATGTGAAATCTAACCAAACTGTAAAGCATTGGCTAAAACAGTAAATATAAGGGTTCTGTAGCAGGTAAACTGGAACTGTAATCAGCAGGGCATAAGTTTTGCTTTATAAGGCACAGTCCTAACATATTACTGCCTAATTTGCCTTCACTCAACTGGTTAAAGGCACTACTTATAGCACAGCAGAGTTCATCCTCTTCCATCCGAGAGTCCTGTAAAACAGAGCAACGATATTTAGAATCGTAGAATCGTTTTGGTTGGAAGAGATCTTTAAGATCATCAAGTCCGACTGTTAACCTAACACTGCCAAGTCCACCACTAAACCATGTTCCTCAGCACTACATCTGCACATCTTTTAAATACCTCCAGGGATGGTGACTCAACCTCCCTGAGCAGCCTGTTCCAATGCTTGATGACCCCTTCAGTGAAGAAATTTTTCCTAACATCCAATCTAAACCTCCCTTGGCACAACTTTCTCTTGTTCTGTCACCTATTATGAGGGAAAAGAGGCTGGCCCCCACCTCACTACAACCTCCTTTTAGGCAGTTGTAAGAGAGCGATAAGGTCTCCCCTGATCCTCCTTTTCTCCAGGCTAAACAACCCCCATTCCCTCAGATGCTCCTCATAAGAATTGTTCTCTAGACCCCTCACCAGCTTTGTTGCCCTTCTCTGAACACAGTCCAGAGCCTCAATGACCCTCCTGTAGTGAGGGCCCCAAAACTGAACACAGCACTATATTATACGACAGGACTATTACATACTTCCCAGCGCTGTGGCAAGGATTCACTAATTAGATACAAATTGGTTTTCAAATGGGGTGACTAAACTACTTCTCAGGCTCTCCATGCCTGCCCAGGCAGGGTCAGGATGCCAGGATCCTCCTTCCCCCGGGTTCTCCCATCAGGGCTTTGGTGAAATTGTGAAGCAAGAGTTTCAGAGAATTTGCTTTGCTGTATGCTGCGAAGGATTTCAGGTGAATTGCAAGACTAGTTAGCAATAGTATATCAATACAGAAAAGCAGGGAACATGTTTAGAGTTGGTGTCGTAGTTGTCTGTACAACACACATTGCAGGACGCCAAATATATGAAAAGGTCTACAGCTAAGAGGAGCCTCCTTGTGGCTTTCTCAGTGTTTCTTTTTTGGGAGTTCAGGATGTGCTTTCCATCCAACCCTGCGTTTCCATGCTGTCCTCTACGTCCCCTTGGAGCAGTCTCTTGATTCCTGATGCATATTGCAACAGCTTTTCAAGGGGAGTGTACAGCTACACAGAAGACTTCCTACACTACTATAGTTGAATAAGAGGAATTTTTTAAAAAGGCCTTTGGAACCTCCATTGCTTGGAGGAGAGCAAAGGAAATCTCAAAGAGGGAACACTTTGTGGGCAAGTTTAAAATGCATGAACTGATGCATTTCCAGCAAATTTATTCTTATGTATCTCATTTATTCATTGCAAAGTAAGTTTAATTGAACTTTCCTATCTTAGAGAGAGGAAAAAACCAGTTATCTCCACACTTTAGCCATATGCAAAGCTATTTCTTCTCAAAGGTTGACACAAGAGGAAATAATTCCTACAGTTTCAGAATTGCACATTTGTACAGTTGTGAATCATTCCTGCCTTTAACACTTGACAGCATGTAAAGTAGATGGACTGTTTTTTGCTCATATTCACTACATATCTGCTTCCTCCTGACAATACAATTTTGGCTTCATAATAAATCCCTGCTGCAAATCATCTTAAGAATTCTTGTCCCATAATTCACCCAAAGCTTTTTGACCTTGTTAACTGCAGATTTTAGAGTAGGAGTTTGAAATAAATGTCAGTCTTGCTGATGCAGCCTTATTGTTTTCTCCCAAGAAGATAGCTTAATATGTTTAGACCACTGGAAGTGACAATGCTTTGCAAATATCAAGAACCATCATTAATTTAGTCTAATAATGAAAAGCTAAACAGAGTGTGACAAAAACTTTTGTTCTGTATACTAATGAAGCTCTAGACCTTTAACGAAACACTGTTAAGTAGGAAAGGAGGAACGAGAAGAAATGTATGTTACTAGTAATTGGTATCTATTAGATTGTCATTGCTGAGGTTGGTCTTAAAAAAATCTCAGTGTACCGACCTGGTAACATGGAAGGGAAGTATGCTTTTTACTTCATTGCTGCCAAACTTTTAAAAATGCAGTGTGTACCTACATGGCTTCATAGAAGTCCTGCTTTTCTCCTGGAGAAGTCACTAGGCAAATTGCTATTATCAGTAAGAGCAAGAAGGTGCTATATGAAAGGCCTTATAGCAGTTGGACTTGAATGACAATAGGTAAGGGGCCAAAGATAAATTAAGTCCCTTCGATTTTTTTCTTTCCTGTATGCCATTAACAGAACAAAATAATATAGGGGGAGGTATTTTTCTTATTTGTAGATACTTCTTTCTTATAGGAAATAGAGGATGTGAGGAGAAAAGTTGGGATCTCGGAAGGACTGTAGGTGCCTGGTGGCTTCAGTACTGAAATGTCCTAAAAGCATCATTAGCTAAACTGTCCTACCTGTAGACCACACTCACAGAACAGTCACAGCCATAAATGAATGCTATATAGGATTTTGGTGATGATAAATGGGATAAGGTTGTAAGGACTAGGGACACTTGTAGAAGGATAGCGCTAAAAGTAAGTTTAAAAAATCCAACTATATAATCATGGTACAAACCTTTTGACTGCATCAGAAACCCCTACAAAAATTCCCTAAGGCTGTGGCTGCATTTCGTGGAGTATAAGATTATGAATAAAAAGTCTTATTTTTAGGAGTTTGTGGGTGGTTTTGATACACAGTGAATTCTGGAGACAGTACACCTGAAGCAAAGAAAGCAAGAAGTCTTCCACTTCATGCTGTATGAGATCAGAGCTGCCAAGGAGCCTCCGTGGTCTTCTCACACTCATACCAATCTCTGAACATGATGCTGAGCATACCATCTGAGATTTCAGTGGTTCTTCTGAAGGATTTAAGCAATTCTAAACGAGTTAATACCTGCCAAGGTGCCTCACTCCTTTTTGGAAGCAATTTCATGCGATTCTAAGCTGTGTCACTTGTTAAGTGAAAGTGATTCACGATGCATTGAAATGGAAATTTAAAAGAAATTGTTTCTGAATTTAATGCTCATGAGAGCAAATGACCTTAAGCGAGGCATGATGAAAACAGAAGCAAGACTGAGCAAACTGTTCCAGTAAGTTCAGTTATCCTCCCTCTCTTGAAAAACAAACTTCTATAGAGTTAGTCTTAGATTTCTCTTGAATAAATCCAGATTATCTGCATTTGCCCAGGCTACAGAAAAAAGGTTATATTCAGTCTTTATGTTCAGTCTTTTTAATAATCTTAAACCTATTTTTTTTCCTGTTAGATTTGCGTCAGTGAATTCAGAGGCACTGAGTTAACAGAACTGATTTTAAAACAGATTTCAATTAAACCATGTAATTTATGACTTTAGAAAAGGCCTACTTTGCTCTACACATAAAGGCAGGCACAGTAAGTGCATTGACACACAGCTTTTTTTTAAGCCATATGACAGGCATCTTAAACGTCTAACCTGAAGGTGCGAGCTCTCACTCTGCTTTTCTGGCATTAACTTTCCAGAGACAGAGCTGCAGTAGCACCATTTGATCCTGTATAGTTCTTGAAGTTCGCTTTACCCTTCACGGTGGTTTTGGGTAGATTCGTGGTGCTTGAATGGATTCTTTCCTCATGCCATAGAGAACCGTTATTCTGTATCCCAGGTCCTGTATACGGGCAGGTATGTTCTGTGTCTGATCCAGGCAAGATCACTCGGGTGGTCGCAAGGAAATAAAGGATCATGACGGTGGTTCAGCATTTCATATTTTTCCTTGAAGCTTAGAATGTAGCTTTATTTTATTTGGAACTATATAGTGTTTATATGTGGCTCTTCTCTGAATTTGCTGCTACACTGAGCATGGAAAAACACAACTTTCCTCCTGTGTAAAATAAATGGTGACAACATGTAATTTTCTTCTTTGCAGCCCTTGCTATAATTTTCTTCCTTTCAAGCAATAGAGTAGTCATTTTGATAAAACCTTCTCCATTAGTCTTGTCACTATCTTGTTACTTATGTGTAACTGTTGTATGACTAAACATCCTAATTGTTTGGAGAGGTACAGTTCACAGGTGTTTTGTACATAAAGTAAATATTTCCAAAGAACACGTTATGGAAATAATTCACTGAAGCACTTAAGTTTCAGTGACCAAAAAGAATATCCTCTCTGAAAATGTACTTGGTGTTTAATTCAAAAGGCACTACACACTTGGATTCCTTTTGGCAAATGAAGACTTTTTTTCTAATTAACAGTGCTAATAAGAATATACATAGAGTTTTGTTTCACATATACTCTTTCTATTATACTTGTAATATATGACCTACTTCTCAGGCATAGCCATGGTTTCAGGGCAGGCTATTTCAGTTACAAAGCTGAAAGAAGTGAAGAATGAACATCGTCAGGCGGGCAGCTGCACTATCAGCAGCACTGGCCAAAGATGGTCAGCTACAGAGAAAGTGCAGAGGAAGAAGATGTGGAGACAAGGAGCTGGGACGAGGTGTTCAGGCTAACCATGGGAGCTTCCCTGGAGACCAAGTGACGCCAGGAAAGGATCTCCAGACTTTAGCTTGGGACCTACCTGAGACCTTAGTCCTTTCTTCCCTACTTCATGAAATCACATTTTACCTTTAAAAGTAAGCTCAAGCTTTCTGCTCCCTTCAAGTCTCTTGATGCTTTGACCCCCTGACCATGTTTGCTTCTACCCCTCCCCACCCCCTGCTAAAGCTCTGTGCTGTCTGTGATGCTTTTGGCCAGCAAACTACCATTGCTGCTGGTTTTCAGAAGTCTCTTAACGGTATTGCTTCTTCTGGTCCAAATCAGCCAAATCAGGAGGCAGCAGGTTCAAATTTTAGCAGGGTTCACTGAGGAGAACCCTGCTGTTTTGCACACTAAGTTGAATTAGGCAGAGGTTTTTTGTTACTAAAGAGTTTTTTCATTATTCTCTCTTAACTTCTCTCCGGTGCCTCCCTGTCTTCTTGTCCTCCTTTTTCTTAGCATCTTCATCTTTCCTTGTTTTTATCAAATCACTTGATATCATTTAACCACACTTGTCATTCCTAATAGGCTGCTATAAAGCATCATATCTTCATGATGTAAAAGTGGGACACTGCAGCGGCCAATAAAAATACACTGGAGTAAATGGCCCTTGTTGAGATAATATTCCTTCGTTGTCAAGAGAAGCAGGCAAGCACTACTGCTGCCTTCAAGAGAAAGGATAGGAGTCTTCAGCCTAAAGAAAATGGATTGATAGGAGGAAATTGGGCTGATTTATTCCTGCTTAGTCATAGCCTGTCTTGCTTTCAGTATGCCTGCAATAACAAAACAGCCTTACAATTTGGAAGGGTGCACAACAAATTTTTCCAACCAGAAAAGCAACCCATTTGGTTTAAAAACATGTAACAATACTTTAAATACTCAAGAAAAACGTCAAGTAATTTCCCCAAGTTGTTTACTAATTTTAAAATAATTATATGAACAGTTACTAATTATTCCATATGAAAAATAAGAGTTGGGTTTTTTTTCTTCTTGAAATTCCAGTGGCACCTGAAACAATATTTTTCCCCTCTTTGTTTACTGGAACCTATGCAATTCATGATTCAAGTGCACTGCAGATAAATTTTCTCCCTGGACTTCTATTCTAGCCCTGCTGTTGAAGGGTACAAAAATATTTAATTTCCTGCTGCTGCTACATGAACTTCAGCTAACTTTGGCAACTCCATAATTATCAGTGGGAGATGTTAATTTAGAGCCCTACAGGTATTTCCCAGAGCTTTAAGGTTCTTTTCAAAATATGACAGGGACTTCAGTGTATTGAGAGCATATCTTCAAGATTGCATACTACAAAAGTTTTCCTCTTAAAAGTCCACATCTAATCGAAGAGTTTCATTTGTTAGAGAAATACATATAGTCACTGTTGCTTTTAACAATAAAGCACACCAGGTCACATTTGGGGACAGGGAGGGGGAGACACCTCTAGCCTGCAAAGCGGTAAGGCAAAAAAAATTGTTCTACACAATGTTCACTTACATGAACTCTCAAAAGAAACAGAAATGAAACTGGAAATTGTTAAATGCAAAACCAGTCAATAGCAAGATAATGACACAAGTCAGTGAAGAAAGATTGATTTTTGTCCCCCCTCATGCTGAGACTTAAATTTACAATTTGCTAACATAGTGATTAGACAACAGGTGGAATCCAACAAGTATGATTCACACTAAAGTGGTGTTTTGATAGAAAAACACTATATAATTTAGATTATGGTGTAAACATCCAGTCTTTCTGCATGAATCCACCCGTGGATTCAGCCACAACAGAAATTATGACTGCAAATAAAGAACTCCTCTGTCCCTGCCATAATCAGTCCCTTAGAAAACACACAAAATCCCCTCCTTTCTAATATCCCAATTTGAAAATGCTATGAACTATATCAAATTGAGAACAGAGGTGGTAATCCTCTAAGTTCAATTACAGAGTTCCCACTTCAGTAGTCTTGCTGGAACAATAAAGTAGTTTGAATGCAAGCTTCTTTGTTAAAGTCAAGCTTGCCTCACATCCTGAGATATCTTTGATTGCTAATAGCTCTCTCTCTGGAAAACGCATGAGGGCTCTGGCAAGAAATCACCAGGAGATAAGCTTATGATCAGCAGCCAGCCATTTTGGGACCAATAATTTGTTGTTTTCAAATTACTTACTTTATTGCACCAGGGGCTATAAATAAACAAGGTTGCATTTGCTAGAGAGATTATAAATGAGATGAAACTACAGCTGTGCCTGTCTCTTCTATAGCAACCAACAGACAGCTCCACCTCCTCCCCAAAATACTCCACTTCTCTCAAACTGACCACATTCACAAAAGGCAAAATCCTTTATACCAGTAATCTCCAGCTGGTAGCCAGAGGGCTGGATGCAACGTCAGTATGGAGATGACCACCTCTTGTTTTGGTTCATTTGTCGCTGGAGTAAAAGCAAGCTGAAATTTGTCAAACAACCAAACAAACCTTTGCAAAGCAACATTAAGACATGTAATTGTTGATGACACCTTCTTCCTAATGTAAAATTCATCCTGAGGAAACCTATGCATTTAGCAAAAGCTAACCACAAAAGCTTAAAAGTGATTATTCTTTTGTGTTGTCCTAAGATTGAACTAAATTTAAAACCTGGAACACAAAGCATTCCTGTAGTTTCATTTGGAAGAGTTTGATTCTTGTTCATCATTCACAGAGGAATTAGTATTTTTTATTGGCTATGTACTATGTGCAAGTGAGAGTTTGAAAAATGGTAATAAGACATTTTCTTTTACCAGACCCTGGAAGTTTATGAGTAGGGGTCATACCAGGACTCTATGCATTTTAATCCAGTTTGCATCCTATAAAAATAGCAGTACTTCATCCCTTACAAGGCTTTGCTGTATTATACTGCTGGTATAGACTGAGCTGTTGAGGACAGTGTCTAAGGAGAACCATTTAGTGCAACTGGAAAGAGAAATGCGTTTTCTCTGAATTGAGGACATGAACAACTTGAAGACAGAAGAATATAGCCAGAAAAGGCAAAGAATTGAGAGTGACTAAGGCAATTATGAATATTCACTCCTCAAAGGCACTGCAAAAAACAGCAGTATCTCTACATATTGTTATTTTTATATTATTGTGGTATTTACTATTAAAGGAGCTAGTTTCTCTTATAAACTGTGAACCGAAATTACTTTGCCTGCCACTGAAAAGACATATTCAGTTGAAAGTATTGTCTACCTGATAATTTTTAAGACAGGCAAAAGTTGTATAACTAATACTAAAAATGTGAGTAAATTTAGCTTTGACAACACAGCTGCTGATGCTGATTAACATTAAAGGAAGCTATGTTTACAAACTAATGAAAAATAAATTCTTACAGCTGATGCCCAGCTCATATATTGAATACACAGCAGAGTATGCTGTGGACAACATGTTATATAATATCTTTTTTACATGACATTCAAAATCATAAAGCTTCTCAGTCACTTTTCTTCATAAGCTGACGGATCTCAGGAGGCAGATACCTCCCTGAATACATAGAAATCTTGAGGAGAGGCCCCAAAAGAGAGTTCTCACTCTGCCTGGCAGCTCCAAAGGTCTGTCAGCCATTAGAATTTTAGAACTAGCATGTGTGTGTCCATGTGCAACTCTGTGTTCTTGAAGGGTGACATAAACCAGAAAAGAGAAAAACACTTCAAGTGAAACAGTGTTACTCATACGTTTTCACAATCTGCTTTTTAGGACGGTCATTGCTATTTATGACATCATGCGATCAGTGAAATAACAAATTAATGGCAAAGTAATGAACTAATGACAACTTCTTGCTCAAGAAGCACTAGGACAAAGTAGTCCAGCCAATGGAGGGCCACCAAGATGGTCAGGGGGCTGGAGCACATGATGTACAAGGAGAAGCTGAGAGATGTGTCTGTTCAGCCTGGAGAAGGAGGGTGTGGTAAGACATCATGACGGTGTACAACTACCTAAAGGAAGGGTGTAGATAAGACTGAGGCAGATTTTTTTGGAGCTACATGATGAAAGGGAGAGAAAGAAGGAATATGAATTGCAGCAAGTGAGATTTTGGTTAGATATAAGGAAAAAAAAAATCACAGTAAGAGCAGTCAAACACTGAGAGAAATTGCCCAGAGACCCTATGGAATCTGCATCCTCGGAGGTATTCAAACTCAGCTGGGACAAGGGCCAAATTAACCTAATGTAATTTTAAAGTTAGCCTTCTTTGAGTGGGATGCTGGACAAGACAACCTCCAGAAGTCCTTTCCACCCTAAACTATTTTATAGTTGCATGACTCCATAAATTACTCAAGAGTTGAAACCTGAGAGGATGCAAGATGCAAATATTTTTGTCCGAAGTATATGACATGCTAAGAGATTCAACAGCATAGGTATAAATGGTTCATAACTGTATAATGTTCAATCTTCAAACCATATCTTCAAATTCTAAAGCTTGTTGACTTTGTCATATTCATCTCTATTTCCAATGTGCTGGAAAAAAACACTTGCCTTGTGGAAACAGACCTGAACATACAGCAAAAAGTTGTTAAATATTGAATCATTTATAGCCAAGTAACAAACTGCAATTAATTTCAGTTGTACATGAGCAAGAATTTTATGAACTGAGGTAGAAAAACAAAGATGTATTGAATTGCATTGAAATTGGTAATTACAGTTTCCAACAAAAAAAAATTTATGCTTTTGACAATCAAATTACAATAGAAATACACAGGTGAGAGAAAGCTGCATAATATGCTAATCGAAATGTTATTTTTCTTAAAATTTCTCTTAAACTAAAATATTTCTTCGTTCTTCTCATGCAACTTACCTGTGACTACTGAAAAACAGTCACTCAGGTTTGACATCACTGTGGCCACTCTTTTACCAGTGCTGTTTAATGCATGATGGTACCTCTTAACTCTGAGTAAACGAAAAATATACATACCTGCCTGGAAATCTAGTCTAAAAGCAAAATAGGACCACCAAATGCCAACAAAGAATGGCAGTGTGCTCTCCTGGGTAATGTGGTTCAGAGCTGCAATAGCTCAAAATTAATTCCTTGGGTCAGCAAGCAGACTGAAAATGAAACATTTTAATTTAGGAATACTCAAATATTTTATTTTGTTTGTAAATATTTTTAGGACTTTTTCAGTTATTGTGCATTTAGTCTTGGTCTAAGATACATCCAAAACCTATACAAAGTAAAACTCAGGATTTTAGGTCATAACAGAAGTAGTTCACTCTGATGATCAGCACTCACTCAAACAAACAACGTTTATCCTGGACAAGATTAGCATCCCAATTCAGAACAAGGACTCTTCAACACTAAAATTACGTACAGTGCAGGAGGACTGCTTCCTTCCAAGCTCCAAATCTCCATCCAAAAATAATGGTATTTTTGAGGATCTTTTTTCTATAACTGCCAACTAAAAAAAAAAAAATGAAAGTAACATAATAATGAGTCCATTTCTATGGAAATGGTCTTGTTATTATTTAATCAGGCCAGCATCTAAGTGATTCATGAACTGCAGGTTGAAATTCAATAAGCAGTTCATGAATCTCTGGGTTGAGAAAATTTGAAGGAAAGAAAAAGGAGAAGAAAGAAACCCCTTCCCCAAAGGACTTCGTAAACTCTCTGTCAATGACGAATGCTACCTAATTTACTTTAAAGCAGTTAAAAGCTATTCAGTTCCTTAGCTTATTCAGTGTTCACTTATAGAAATAGTTGGGCACCAGTGATGCATTATGCTAAGCACTGTAAAAATCCATAGCAAAAGGAGAGATAACCAGTAGCTTAGAGAAATTAACTGCACAAAGCAGTTGTGAAGGGAGCTAATTGAAATTTGGGAATATTGTAAACAAGCCAGAAATTTTCTTCCACAACGGGATGGGGATCAATGCACTGGAATAAAGCTGCCTCATGCTCCAGAAGCTTTTATATCCATGCCTAAGATGTTTATTTTTGTCATCCCTAAGTTCCTGACCCCAAGGCCAGGAAAAGTTCCCTTTATTGTTTTCCTTGTGAGATGTCCATCAGCTTCTGCAGTGAGGTATGCATACACATAGGTGCACACATACTATGCTTGTGTGTGCATTGTGCTTACACAGACAGCGTTTGGGATTCCGCATTCACCTTAAACATACCTTGTAGTCACGATTCTAAGAAGACAACTATTATTCTAATGTTTCCGCAGGGTGATCTTAGTAAGACTATTAAACAGTTGTAATTAGCTGGAGCTTAAAATAAGCAAATGGAGGAAGAAAATTTGCACTGCACTTTAGTTCAATGTGCAGAATGAACCCGGACAGCTACAGCATCCTGATTTGTAGAAGAGTGATACTGATTTCCCAGGGAACAAAAATGCTGCGCCCACCTTTCTTCTGCCTTTTATTGCCTATTCCCCCACCCAGTCAAGTTAAATGGAAAAGGAAGATGGATGAAGAGGGTGGGTGGAGAGAATACTGCTGGAGCAAATGGTGCAGCTCACATTCTTCTAATTTTCTATCCCTGACTTTTGACTGGGGATGTGCATGGCTTTTTTAAATAAAAAAAAAAACTCTCATCTTTTTAGAGCACCTGATTGCTTTGCTCTTAAGTTACATAATTTTTTTCTGCCTTCTTTCATCTACCTTTCTTATATGAAACATAAATGTGATTCCAACACTTTATCAGGCACAGAGAGCTCCTAGTGATACTTTATCAAGACAAAAAAAACCCTATAAAAGCCAAAACACATTTTCCATATCATTATTGTAACCTCAATAACAGCAAAAGTACAATATTGTTAGACAGAATTTAAGGAAAAATGAGATTTTTTTTCCAGATCATTCTATAACTATTCTTGCTGCAGGGGCATGTGAAACTTCGGAACATATGTGTTTTGCTGAATAAGAATGCTAACGGTGCTGCTAGTACTGATGTGATTCTAAAAGGTGGTGACAGAGTGATGCTAGTGAATAAAAAATAGACAGGGTAAAAAAGGCTATGTAACAGGGACTTTGTATAAAATGAAAAATAAATATCATGTGGAAAATCATTGAGTTTCCTTCATTTTCTGCCTTCTTTAAGGTAAAATCATGTTGACAAATGCCAGAAGTCAGCAAATGCTCACTGTATTCTTGTAGTTTAATAGCAGAGATGATCCAATATGATCTTCCCCCCTTTGTAAAATCATTGGCTTGCCTTACTGACCTTCACTATACATAAGTGCATTAGCTACTAATAATTACAAGCACTCCCATGGGTATCTGATAATTTGTCTGGAAAGGGGCAGCTTTACATACTAGTGAGAACTCTTTTTGATGGTTTCAGGCTATCTGCACAGTGAGAGAGTTCCAGCTGACTGTTTCAGGCGAGGTGTAAACTCAGCTGCTCATCAAGAAAGTAAGAAAGGCTCTTTCTTTTGTCTCCAAGGCCCTGTAGCTGGTCATTGACTGGGAGGCCAGTATCGAATAGAGCCTGCAGCCATAACTGCGGGGAAAAGCAGCATTATTCTAAGAGAAGATGGGTATTATGGGTATCTTCTGCTGTGGGTCAGAGAGACCCACACACCAGCTGGGAAACAGAGAGAGGGGAACTCAGGGAAGCCATGAGTATGGCCCATCTAGAAAGGCTGAGGACTGGAAATGTGATAGATCTCCTCACAAGGAAGTTCTGACTCAACCCTTTGGTATGAAGGTACAAGCAAAATGTGAAGAGCTGGAGAGAATTTTTCTTCTAGCAAGAATTTCTTTATTGCTGAAAGCAAAGGTCAGACATCTTCATGACTAGACTGAGAACTGCACTTAGAGGCTCTGATAGAGCCCTTTTAGAGCAGAAGATGGAAGTGCCTGTGCCAGTATGGTTGTGTCACATCCTCATCAACAAGTCAGCAGAGGTGAGTTTCTCTGAAAGAAACATCTAGCAGAAAACAGTTTCATAGGGACATGCTTTTGCAGAGTTGTCAAAGTTTTGTATAAACACATTTTGTATTTTTACCTCCCAACTTCTAATACATTAGTTGTAATAAATGGAATAAGTTAGGCCAATATTTATATTGAGACAGGTCTTTTATTACATTATACTGAGAATAAAACTGAGTGTGTAAAAATATTAACTAACCTAAAGTGAGATCCGTAGTTGCTAAATATTTGACTACAACAAAAGGCAGCTTTGCTGAGACAAGAACAAACTTGTTTAAGACTAGAGAAAAGGATATTGTAGTGAGATGTGTGATTTACTTCAGTGGTAGTATGACAAATATAAGCTTGTAAGATTCTTGCTCAAGAGAGCTAACCAGATAAAGATTTTTATTTTTGTGGGTGGACCTGTATGCCTGTTTTACAGTTCCACTGAATTCATTGGTCTGACTGAAGGATGGGGATCTAAATTTGACAAAATCCAGAAGAAAAAAAAAAGAAAGAAAATAAATAGATGCATAACAGGAAAACTATAAAAATCAATAAATCATTTCAGTAGTATTTATCTTATTAGTCTGAGATTATTAGGAACATGACCACCACGGTAGAAGGCAGCAAATTATAAAGAAGGACTGACTGGGGTTCAAGAGATGAGAGGCTCTGCCTGAGCACTGTTGGCTGAGAGATCTTGTAATAGCAGGGGAAACAAGATGTGTGCACGAGCAATGCTGTTCAGAACATTAAAAGTGATGATGGAGTGAATGTCAATCACTTACATGAAAAGCTATAACCCATTTTTCCTTATCATATTCACAGAAAAATTGTGCAAACTTCATATTTGCAATCTCCAAGCCCAACCTTATTATACAGGGACTGTCACACTGAATAAATCAGAACTGTTTAAAACCCTGTAGGCTGTTCGCACAACTCAAGGCCACCTGTTCTTGGTTCTGGTGCCTTTCTGTGACTTGCTGTAAACACAGCATTCCCAAGGTCAGCAGCTGTAAGCCTCGGTGGCATGGCTGCCCTCAGTTACATGCAGTCATAGTCAGATTACATTACTGCTCACACAGTGGCCTTGCAGGCCCTCAATGAATAAATGTTCTCTGCAGATAGCAGCTTTACATTCTGGGACACTGCATTTATAAAGCAGCCACTTATTCCATGCTTACTTTCACGTATGAATATATAATCAAGCAGAGAAAGAAGAACAGTGAAGCAGTTTAAAAGCTACAGTAAGTAACAGAATCTGTGCCACAGGCAGCAGCGAGGCAGCCTTTGCATCTCAGCTTCTGAAGGCTTCATTGTGAACTTACAACCTAGGAGAGGGATCATGTCTGTAAAAGGCACTGCCCACACTTGGGGCAGAAACTGCTTACTTCAAAACAAGGGAATTGCTAACACTGAAATTAATTCTGCAGCAAAGATATACTTTTAGGCTATGTTTTCACTGAAGTGCTAACACAAGAGAGTGGTCATACCACTAAATACACCTCCCGCAGAACAGAACGATTGTGCTATGATTCTCTGAAGTGCAACCAACTCCCATTAAAAACACCATCATGCGTAAAGAAAATGTTTTTATATGTAATTCTACTATTCTACTCAGACATGAGTTCAGTTATAACCTAACTCTCAATCTGGAGTAAAAAAGAACCAGGGACCAACCTACACTAACCTTTTTGTTTGCAGAACACCAGATTTCGTTCGTTTGTGCTAGCTGGTATACTGTGAACAGAATATGGACTCCACCAAGTCTTTGTACTGCTCCCAAGACAGGGGAGAAGATCCTGGTGACATATGAAAGATCCCTTCTTACTTTCTTGCTGAGGAGCTGAGCTCATCTCTCACCTGAAACAGTTGAAACCCTCTGTGCAGATAGCCTGAAGCCGTCAAAAAAGAGACCTCATAGGTGCGCTAACGAAAGCGGCCTTTTCCAGCTGAACAGTTCAGCATCTAGGAGACCTATAGAGGAGGGTTCAATTAGTAAAATATTTATAACATGTAAAGTTTGGTAATGTGGAAGTAAAAATCAGGGAGTACATTTATATCTAGCCTAAGAATTCCATAGTAAATGTTAAAGATTAAGTACTGTTGGCATATGCTCCATCAATGCCCTTATTGCCTCCCCAAAATATCTAATCAATCTTTTTCTTGCTCAGTCTGATCTGGTATGAGTGTTGGGTCCCAGTGCATATGTTATGGGCTTTATTGGCACTATGAAGCTGGCAAGTAGATCCAGTCAGATTCATAAGCACTATCTTTCTGACTCCAGAGCATCTGTATACTGTGGGCAGACTGTTCAAAGAACATGTAAACTACTTATGCATCCAAACGGGAAGTAAGATCCATGCCAGTTTAGCATGTGGTTTGTGAAATGCAAATTAAAATAAAAGGTTGAAGACGGGCTTCTGGTTCTGAAGCATCCTGGTGAATGCAAAAATACCTGAAAGGAACCTCTTTGTCATTAGATCCAAACACTGCCATTCTAGCAATCATTTTATCTAGTCCGCAGAGCTCCATCTTCCTCTGAAGGCTGTTTTAGATCCTTGCCAGTCTATTCCTTGTCTGTTTGGCTTTTTTATCACCAGAAAATTTTAACCTATTGCTGTCACCACTCATTAATGACATTATCAGAAAAACAGAGCCTTAGAAATACTGCTAATAAACTTCCTCTAGCCTGCTGATTTCTTCATCAGTACTCATGTCTATCTGCCTTGGATAGGTCTTTTTATTCACTTTTAGTTTACCTTTCAATGGCTGGCCTCTCCAACTTCACTGACAATTTTACATTTGACTCAGTTATCCAGTGCTTCACATATCAGTATAGTTAAGACCTACTGTGTTGACTTTGTCTAGAAAATGCATTATCAGACTACTCTTGCAAAATCTACTTTTGGTCATTTCTTATAATATTTAACTAATTTTCTCTTCCCGCTAATGTCTCTAATGAGCTTTCCTTCACCATTTGTTGTAATACCTTATATGCAGACAAAATAGCAAGTGTGCACTTGCCTGAATCACATTTACCCTCTATTGAAAATATCAGTGCTACTTTTTTCTATTCTCTAACCATATAGTAACACTTCTTACTGAAAAGACTCGTTAAAAATACACAATATTGAATTTTTAAGCTTGTATAGCACTTCTATCAAAATTGGTGGAAAGTATCTATACCCATTTTCTTTGCATTACCCTCTAGCTTTGCCCTGATAGTTTATATCACAGTGCTATTTTGAAAAGTAAAAAATTCTTTGCACTGCCAAAGGTATCATGCCAAAGCTCTTATTTTCTTCCTACTGTATGGAACCCCAGGTATTTCTGTTGTCTTTTTACTTGTATTACAGGAGAACCTTTTATTATTTTAATATATTTCTCAAATCCTTTCTCGTCCCTGCACTTTTTGACCTCTTAATAAAGTATTTCCTTGCTAATCAGTCCTTCTTTTCTGAATGTGCTTTCTGCTTGTTCTGAAGCGCCCTTTGCGAAGTAGTCAGCCAGCCAGGAGATCTGTAGCCTGCAGGTCTTTTAACCCCTGTGTTGTTTGGAATGTAAATTCCAGACAGCTTTATGTCCATCCACTGGAAGGAATTGAAATCTTCCTTCATGTGCAAGTCCTGGTGTCCTCAGCCTGATTGTTAATGCTGAACGATGTCTTCAGTTTATGGAAGTTTATCCAACTTTGTCCTTTTGAAAAAGAATACACTTTTTAATAAAATTTCCTTTATCTTTCCATGCATATTTTTTCATCTATGAATAAAAAATGAATCAAGTCTTCATCATCTAACCCAAGATTATTTTCCACGGCCAGTTTTTCTATGACAGCCTTGCTGCTTAGCAGTGCCAGCTCTCAAAACACCTCCTTTTGACTCATGGACAGTTTGACCAACACAATTAAGGCATCTTTCATAAGCTATCATTTTTGTTCCGAAAGGTTTGGCATTGCAAATCGTTGGCTCACAGGTAGCTCAGCAGCATGCTCTAATGTTGAGGGGAACCATGAAATAAGGGGAATGACTCAGTCGTCAGATTTAGGAACTCCTCTATTTTTTAGGCCATTTGCTGGAGCTTTTTATTTCTAACAGTGTACCTTGGATTAGGCATTTTGTTGTCAGAAAGAGAATGCATAAGGTGTTTTCTATTTGCACTGATTTCAAAGCTGAAAAAGAGTGTTTTGAGAGCTTTATAGCTGTCTCAGCTTTTCCTCACCCAAAATGCTCTTTGTGAGAGCCATAAATTTAATTAAAATTCATTAATTTATTTTTTATTATTATTTATGACTTGGGTGCAGAAAATCTTTCTAAAATACTGTTGAAATTCTTAATTTGATAAAATCAGCCTGTTAGTTACAAATGGATAAATGCTTAAAAGTGGTAATTAAAAATATTGACAAAAACTTGATACGACATTTGTGCTTGCAAACTTTTACAAGAATATCACAAATCTAAAGAATTTCATATACAAGCACCCATTAGTTCGTTTCTAAAGATGTGAATACATGTGGTAAACAAGCAGAAAGGAAACACAAAATATTTCCTCAAAGGTCAGTTTAAAATTAAACTAAAATGAGCTCCTCAGACAGTCATCTCAGAGAATCTCAGTGCGACAAATTTAAAATATCCTTTAACTCGTCATTGATGTTTAACTCTTCAATGATGTTTAACTCAACTAGCTGGTACTCATTAAAATATAATCTACCTACTCTTCCCTCTATGATCCAGGATGCATAGGTAAATTATGAATTGATAGTATGAGTTAATTTTAGGGAAATTAAATCAATTTTTTTCCCTATTGAAAAAAGGCCTCTATAAACTGCATGTAAAAGGCTACTGAAGTCTGATTCTTCACTGCTTTCCTTGGTGTGGCTGTTCAAAACAGGTATAAAGTAGGAAACCAGCGTGATAATATTTAGTATTCCCTTTGCACTCTCTGCACAGTTGATCTCCCAAGACGCGAGGATTTGGATAATTTGGATTGTAGGAGATAGCGATGAGTTAAAAAGGTATCTTTTTCTCTGAGGAAAGTGAACATAAGGGACAGCCTGTAAGTTAAAAACCAAAGACTTCTTTAGAGAGATCGGAGGTTGATAGCTGCCAAACAGTATCATATATATTCCACATGCATTTTTGGCAACTGGGTTGTAACTAATTCTATAAAGCAAAATGAAAATGAAAATGGAAAGTTAAAAAAAAAAAAAAACCTTTATCAAACATCAGATAATCCTCTGCTTGAAGGAAAGGTCTATTAATGTGAGCATCAACCCTGCTTTCTCCCTGTTCTTTGCATCAGGGAAAAATCCCAGCCAGTGTCGGGTTCACTATGATCCATCTACCTTTGCAGTCCTCCCCTTCCCTTATGACCATGCTTGTCGTGCAGTACTGCAGCTGAAGGTAATCAGTTTAGCACATGAATAAGATTTGATTATTTTTGTTTTACATAGGCTATAAACCTGTCCAATCTGTTTTAAAAATCCTTTCAGTGTTCAATTCGCTTAGCTTTCACTGAATTGAATTCCCTGCCTGAAATATATTAAGCAACTGGGGTTAGAACGGGGGAGTCATTTTTATTTTTTCACTTCTAAATGCAAAGCTCTCTTATTTCTTGGAATAATTCTTCATTAGAAATATGGGGATTTGGAACAGAGTTTTCCCTGAGATTTTTCATCACGTACCAACCTAATATCACTTTAGTGGATTGCGTATGATGTTATCCTCTTTGCAGTTTGGTCATGGTCTCGTGCTGGCTGGCACTGGTGAAGGGGTTACACGCAGCAGCTGCTTGTTTGGCAGCCAGTTCTGTTCAAGGAGATGGCAACTGTAGGGCAATGCATGCCCAATAAAACAAGCTAAAATCATCAGGGGATCCCTAAACAAGAGCCTGCTATATTGAAAAAGAGGCAGTCTCTAAATAAACTCTAAAAGGTTTCTAGCAGCCAGGATGCAAGTGGAAGCTGTCTTCCTTTGGAAGTTTACATAATCATTTAATTTAATCCTTCCTGCAGTGTTTCCCAGCCGCTGCTTTAGTTCTTTGATCATAATATGCTAGGACAAATGTCAGGAAATATGAGTCTACAAAGTGATGTAAATCTTGTTCCCTATCGGAGATGTGACTATGAGCATTATCTTCATGATATTTTTTTTCTCATGTATTTATTTCTTCTCTGTTTTATTCCACTTCTACCATAGAGGAAAGCAGTGTCTCTCCAGCTAAAAAACGGAGTTATCTAGCATTCTGACCCTGATTAAGAGAGTACTTTAGCTTGTAATTGAAGGTAAGGAAAAGCCACACTAACCTGGATATTATCTGTAAGATGTTATAGTGTGGTATTTGTCATAAGCTGTTGCTTTTGGCGTTCATACTGTTCTGCACTTGCTTCAGCTCCATCACCACCAGCATATGTGATGAGACCCTCATGTATGTTTCTGTCTCATAGCAGTCAAGCATCATCAGTCAAATATGGCTATTTCTTGCTTTTCAGAAGATTTATGGGCTTATAGGCTTTATGAATTGGACTGAATAAAAAAAAAAAAAAGTCTTTGAAATGATACATTTATGTCAGCAAACACACAGAAATTACCACCAAATAAAACTTGGGCATAAGGACTTTTTTGGTTCTTTTAAACTTTGCATTTACTAATTTAAAAATAAAAATAAGAATGACAAAGAAACTAAGAAGCATTCTATCACTGTGGTAGCCTATACTTTATATCCATTTGGTATTTCGTGTGATTACATAGCACAGCTGAGGTCATTACACTAAAGGGAAATAATGGTGGAATGTATAAGACAGTGAACCAAAGAAAAATATGTTTTGTTACTGTTTGCATTTTGGTGTCTATTAGGAAAGGAGTTTTTGTCCTAGCTTGCTTTTAATTAATGTTGCATTACTCTTTTTAATAACAGCATCTATTTAAGATATTCTTAATAACAACATCTATTTAAGACATTAAGTCTCTAGCATTAATTTAATGGAGGCATTCCAACGGCATCTATTATATGTTCCCAGTTAAATTAGCATGATGGTCTTTTAATGGATGTTTTAATAGACATTATTAACCAGAATATTATAAAATTAAAATGGAACTCAATGGGTTCTTTGAGTTCCTGTTGTAATGTTCTGTGAAGTCACTGATTCTGAAAAATAACCGCCTATATATTTTTAATTTAATTCAATGGCATTTGGCAGGAGCTAAAACATGAACATGCATTTATATGGCAGGAATAAAGACAAATATTTACTGAATTAAGATGTGGCTGATCTAAAAACTATCTTACATTTTGATCCTGTGGCTCAAAGTCTTTAAGAAGAGGTTCTTCATAAACATTTGTGTACCAACAGCCATGTTTTGTGTCATGTTTTTTCTTCCACGCTGAGGTGCCATGGCACTCTCCGGTGGGAAAGCTCTGAAAATAATTGGAACCCCATTTCTTCAGAGAAAGAAGCATTCTTTTTATAAACTACCATTTCCCATATTTTTCAAAAAACTCATTTTCTCTTGTTAGTTTGTGAAACTACACAGTGGGTGTGCATAGTAAGTCTCAATTCCAGCTGGGCTACTTCTACACCAGATTGAAACTGCAAAGTATTGTAAAGCTCAATAGATCACAGATCTGCCTATTAAACTCTTATTTTGGTCAACAAACAGTCAGTACACAGGCAGCAGAATCTGAACTTTCTCCTTATTGATTTTCTATTTGTGAGCCACATTCCTGAAAATACATATTTTATCCATGGAAAACATTATTGTTGTCATGAATGAAGAAGGCCATTGGTCAGCATCTTTTCATTTCAGCAGCAATTATGATTAATTCCCATTTTCTCTTCTGATCTTCTTCATTCTGATGTGGGAATGTGGGAGAGAAGATACCTGTCATATATTTAAAAACCTCAGATAAAAGTGGCTTGTATAACCAGTTAGCTGACATTTTGAATATGTCATTCTCTCTTACATTTGGGTGGACCTTTTTCTGGAACTCTCCGAGTTTCTGAGTGCTATATAACCAACCCTCCATGAAGCATTGTATAACATGTCAGGGTTAGCTGAAAACTTTTCTTTTGACTAAATTACTTAAATCACCCGAGAGTTTCTGAGTGCTATATAACCAACCCTCCATGAAGCATTGTATAACATGTCAGGGTTAGCTGAAAACTTTTCTTTTG
The DNA here is from genome assembly GCF_000708025.1 of Charadrius vociferus. Taxonomy (NCBI): domain Eukaryota; kingdom Metazoa; phylum Chordata; class Aves; order Charadriiformes; family Charadriidae; genus Charadrius; species Charadrius vociferus. Next base: position 494,930 of record NW_009650168.1, on the reverse strand, counting down.
ACTAATTACTTGAATCACCCGTATTTTCTCTGAAAGCCTAACGGTCTTATTTGCATACAAATCTGTTGCTTCACACAACAGACAAAGCTGGCAGACCTAATATGAATTTCCCATCGGACTTGTTTGAGAGTATGAATCCAGCCTTCACTGAAGAAGGACGAAGCAAATCCCTCCCCATCTCCCAGAAAGACTTGTCAGAAAGTGCAAATGAAAATCTCTACTCTTCACATGGCTCTCCTGCTACCTGCCTATGTCCATCTGGCACTTCATGATAAGGTCATGCCCATATGTGAACAAATGGTGTTTGCAGGTTGATCTGTGTGCTTTTCGAAAATACGTGCAATAAGCAAATAAGCAGTAAAATGATGAAGTTATAGCCTGGAAGTGCCAAAGCAAACATATGTATCGGGAAGACAAAGGGTTTTGTTGTGCTTTTTAAACAGTCAACCTTTTAAAGGTATGTCTTAAACTAATGTGCCTAAAATAATTTCTTTGATAAGTGGGAGGAACATTTTTCCTGTAACAGTGAACTTTACACTGCATTCTCTAATGTTGTGCGGAGAAGCTTTTGTTGAAAGAACCTGCCAGGAGGTTCTTTCAAGAAAAGAAGATGCTTTTATTTATAATCTCCAGAATTCCCAAAATGCAATGGGGTACAAACACACTTGAAAGCAGACTTTATAATAATATGAGAAAAAGATGCGAATGCCTGCTGTGCTGAGCTGGTTTGATTATACCGTAAAGCCCTTAAAAACTGAGTTTAACATGTCTTTTGGGAGAAAAAGGAAAGTCAAAATAGGCCTTCATAATAGGCCTATATGAGATAGAGAGAAGCTGGTTACTACACGTGCCAGTTTGCCTGTGCTTTTTATTTTATTTTGGATGAAAATAGCTCACACTTGTAAATCCAGGGAGAGAATGAAGTAAACACAAGAGTTCAATACTTCAAATAGATGACGAACTTCTAAATTTCCATTTACCAGCCTTTCCCCTCAAGAAAAGAAAAACTGCTTCAGGCAACTTCTGCTGACCCTGTTATCTGAGGACAAGTCCCTCCTCTATTTTGCAGCCTCGGACCTGGGAACGGAGAGTAGGCCCGCGATTGGGGTAGGCATCAAGGGGGAGTGGGGAGCCTGCATCTCCCCAGTTCCATCTCCGTGTTTCCTGGCTCCATCTCTGGGACCAGACAGAACATCTCTGCAGTGCCAGGGTGAGTGACGGCCCAGAGCTTCACAGAAGTGCCAGCTGGAGTATAAAAATCCTGTTTAGCAAGGCTTTTGATGTTATTCACTTACTAGAAAGGAATGGGTCTATTGAAACCGAGAGTCTGTTCCTAGAACTGCCACATGGCTTAGGACAGGCAGAGGAGCATTTTGGGGGTTGGGTATGAGTGCCTTCTCTGTGCAGCATGGACAAAGCCGAATCCTTCCCATTTGAGATTTGTTTAAATGAAAAGTGTTTGTTGAATAAGGGATGCTGACTTCTTGGCTTGCTGAGCAGGATACTTGCCTGAAATGCAGATGACCCAGATCCAATTTTCAGTTCCAATTCCAGTTCCAAATTGGGTGGAACAGGGACTTGAACTCGCAGCCCCAATTCCCAAGTGAGCACCGCTAACTTAAAACCTACTAGCTAGAAGAGCTCCCAGGATTTTTTAATTTTAATTTTGTTACAGGGATTCCAAATTGGAGCCCATAATTGCTTTCAGCTGTAGTTTCACTGAAACAAATATATTCCTATAGAATTTGATTTAAAACAGATTGGCATTTTCTGCCAACATCAGTGAATCAAGAACATTTTGGGGAGCTACACTAAAGAAAAATTATTTAAAAGAAGACAAATGGGAAGGGTAAAAGAAGAGAATGGCAAGGGATCAGAGAAAAAGGTAGATAAGCCAAAATAAAGCCCTATTTGGAAGGGAAACAAAAACTTCTCTTCCCTTTTAAAAATATCTCCAAAGCACTCCTGATTGGATGTCTGTCCTGCTTACAGTTACAAGGCCAACAGACTTTCTGCTCACCAGTGAGCACCAGATCAGAGAAAGAGCTGTTTATTAATTCACTGAGTTATCAAAGTCAGTTTTGAATCCAGAAAGCTGCATTTATAGCCGGAAAACCATCAGAGTCCAGTTTAGGATCAAGACCCTTGATGCCTATTGTAGCCAGTGAAGTCTTCTGCCTTTTTCCTCACCTTTTTCCTTTTACACTTTCTGAAGAAAAGTTTATTTATATAAGTGCCCTTTTGTTTTCTATACTGCCCTCAGGCAGAGCAGGATTCTTTTTTATTGCACTGACATTGTTTTGTCCAGAACTTTCAGAATCATTCATCAAGGAGACAAACCTCCTGCTTTATTCCTTTGAGCAGATGTATTGATGCGCTTGTGTTCCTCAGAATAACAGATTTACTCTTTTGAGAAAATCACCTGATTTGAGAGAAGAAATGTGCGTTCCAGTAGTTTCTGAGATAAAGAAGTTAAATTTGTTAGCCATGAGGTAATACAATTTGGTTAGAGCGAAGGAGGACCATACCAAAAGATACTAGAGCTTTTTTAGTCTCTCCCACTTTATTCAGATACAAAATATTCTAAATATTTAATCTTGCCTGTCTTCCAGCTTTGAGATCTCATGGGTTTGGTGTCAAACTGGCTTCCTGTAAAGTCTGCAGGACTGGAGCCACGTCCCACTTCAGCTGCAACTAGTGACATGATCTATAGGACCATCATAGAAGCAGCATGAGGGATTCTTCTATCACTAGGAGATGGGCAGGGTCCAGTTCGACTTACAGATAACTTGTGGCAAACTGAAATGGTTGCATAGGAATCACAAAGGCCAAGAGGTTAAAAACCATTATGGATATGTGCAAACCCAAGAATATGAAAACACCTGTGGTCTTGGTCAATTGTTTTTTACAGATTTTGTGCAAACTCCTTTAGGATCACATTAATTCTAGACCCAATTAACATGATAATAACCCAAGTAGTTAAGAGGCATAAGAACAGGTCATTGAACTGGTGAGGAAAACCTTAAACCACGAAAAGCTCTGGAGTTCTAAACGTCCAGGAAAGCAGACACATTTCCTGAGATGTACCAGGAAAGGTATAAAAGAAAATCTTACACAAAAGCAGTTCGCACAAACATAAAAACGGGCCTTCTGGTGTGCACTTGAGCTAAAAAAAATATCTTTTCATATAGAGCAATCCAATCAGTTCAGTATATGCCAGAATGTGTGATATGTTCATGCCAAACTACTAAATTACACAAAGAAGCTGTTGCACCTAAGCAAATACAGTACATATTAGTGAGATGACGATGCTACTGTAGAGGACAAGGTGTCCCCTTGGAAGGCCTCCTCGGAAATTTCCAGAATATACATAGTCATGTTGATGATTATCACGTGAAATCTTCTCATTTGGTTTTAGACGGGGATTCAAGCTGAGGTATCTGTTCTGTACTATAAGCTTTACCTGTACAGGATAGTATTTTGGGAAAACTGAAACAGTTTTCTGGCTGTTCAAGGAAGATGCTACTATTGCTACTACTTTCTACTAGTCCTCTGTTTTGTTTGGAAGCTGCTGTAGCTTTTACTAGGGATCTTAGAATGCTGGCTGTTCAGTGCTTACCCTAAAATGATGAATAGAACAACAGGAAAAAGGTATTTTGTGTCTTTGGAGCAGTCATATAAGGTCAAATGATTTTTTGTTCATCTCTTCTTTTGTTTCTAATAATGATTTGTTAATAGTTCAGTAAATGTAAATTCCTGTGTACTGGCATTGTGACTGGATTGCAGAGGATTTGAGGATATTTAGGACTGCCAACTGCAACTATTCAAACAACAAATACCAAACCCTAAATCTCAAAAGACTGGCTTGAAAATGAAATTTAAAAAATACATGAATGTGTGGATCATACTTGCTCCTGAGTTATTTGACACTCGGGTGCTGTTTTTTTCAAGCTTTACTGCATAATTTTTTTAAGCCAGCCACAAGTGTAAACGAAGTAAAAAATAGATCTGAAATCTTCATTAAATCCTGAGGCTGAGAGTGGAGCTAGGAAGGGTGCTCAATGTCAAGAGAAATTGAGTTAACTGAAGCAAAATTTTTATTTCCATTTGCTGTTTTACTGTGGGTAAATTACAATCCCAATGCATACAGTTTTTAAAAAACTGCATTTGAAATATAACAAATAAATTAAAGGTAGTATATTAATTTTAGTTTGGAATGTAGTTTAAACTGCATGACTCATGTCATAGAATCATAGAATGGTTTAGGCTGGAAGGGACCTTGAAGATCATTGAGTTCCAACCCCCCTGCCATAGACAGGAACACCTCCCACTAGACCAGGTTGCCCAAGACCATGTCCAGCCTGGCCTTAAACACCTCCAGGGCATGGGGCATCCACAACTTCTCTGGGCAACCTGTTCCAGTATTGCCCATAACTTGTTTTCAAAACAACTTGTTTTCTGCAATGATAGTGTGCATGTTTTGTGGGACAGTCATTATTAAACTGGCTTGCAAATTTTGACTCTGAAAAAGAGAGCTGATTTCCGCAAATATATATCCAATTACTTCAATCCCAGCTACATTACATTGATTCTGCCATTTCTTCTTCTGATTTGAAAGAGGAAGATCTGCTTTAAAAGATGAGCAGACTGACTTTCAAACTCAAACTATGAATTATTAAAAAACAAAAATGGTAGAAGAGAAGACTGAAACTGTGGTGGAATCAGAGAGAAAGGGATATGCAGAACAAACATCAGAAGCATATGGATGCCAATGCAAAACAGTTATGCTAAACATGTTCTAGCGATATAATATGACTGGCATTTTAATAACAGAGAACATCTGAGAGTTAGTATACGAGCAGGATGTTACGTGGTTCCAACCCAATCTAGGAGCAATTGACAGCTGCTGGGAGAGGCTTTGTGCAAATCAGTTTTTAAAACTGAATATTTTCTGATTGGTATTCATGTTATATCCGTTATGGCAGATACTGTTAGAGGAGGGCACAGCCCTGATGAGAATGTGATCTCTAAGCTTCTTACCCAAGACACTGGGTGATGGAGTGGGGTTAGGCTTACTCTCCCAAGCTCAGAAGCAGCAGGAGGGTGCATCACCTGGAGCCTTGCCTTCATCCCAGAAACCCAACCTCCACAAACCTGTGCTGGTCAGAGCACCCTGGCACAGACACAGCTATGGTACAGAAACCTGAATCTACAGCGTGCCCTCCTCCGCCTCCCTACCACCTTGCATTTCCAGTGCAGTTCCACTGGGAATCTGATGTTTTCAGATCAACTAACTTTCTTCAATTAATTAGAGACTGAGCATCAATAAGCACTGTGGATCTCAGTTCTTAGGTAAATTTGGCCCTGTGTAAAACCGTGGCTCTGTTTCCCACTGCATGATGACCTTTCTCTAAGCACACATCTCTGTGTGTTTGGAACACAGGTTCCAACTCTTCCTTAGTCTTAACAGCAAACTGGGTTCTGCTGAGATAACAGCCAACCTGAATCCTTGAGATGTGAAAACAAGTGAAACCATTTTTAGAAACATCGAGCTTTTTGCTGCTACAAGCAGTGGTTTTGTGCCCATCTACATTTGAGTTTCTTTGGATTTTAAGAAAAAGCAGTAAATTTGCTTTAAAGCAAAGTATAATAATCCAGATGTAAAATTTATTCTGTTTTTTAATATAAACATTGGATTAAAGCTGAATGATGCTTAACAATAACAGTTATCAGCACCTGTCACGGGGATACCAAAAAATATAAAGGCAATTTCTAGAAAGCAAGCTGAGATTCGGCAGCTTCTAAGTAGCCATATCGGCTGACATTAAATTAGGCTGCTAGAATAGCACGTTCAAGTGAATAGCCAGTATTCTTGAGGTCAATGCCAGCAAGTGAATATGTAAAGAACCAGAAGCCAATTAAGGCATTTAACTAAAAGGTTTGAATCTGAGGAGTTAGGATAGTCAAAGATCAAATTAGCTTCACACTCCTAAATTAGTTCTAATTGGAAAAATGTAGGTTCTATTAAACCTGCCTTGAGACCATTAAAATGTCCAAACAGAAAACAATAAGGACATGTCCCAAAACTGTCAGTCATCTTGTAAGCAATGGATTTTTGAGGAGTTTAGTAATGGAAAAATTAGGCTAAATAATGCAATCTGTACAGAGTGACTCACATACAGGAAGTCTAGTTCAAATGCCATTTAAGTATCACACACGGTGTTAGGGAAGGAAAAGTGGAGAAAGAACTTAGAGAACTGGGAGTAAAATGATACATTTAAACACAAACAAGACGTGGAAATTGAATTAAAAAAATCCACAACCAAAACCCCCATACTACCACAGCCAGACATATCTCTTACACTATGAAGAACAAAAGCCAGAAAATACCTGAATTGCCTTCATTTAAATGATAATACCCACATTTACATAAGAATTAAAAATATATATGGGTTCAGTTGTGAAGAAGTGGAAAGAGAACTGGTCAAAAGCGTCCTCAGACTTCAGATTACCTGGGTTCTTTCACGAAGAGCTGCATTTTACAAATTCTAAGTTACAAAAGTTGCAGATTCCCATGATATCTGCAGAGAGATCTTGGTACACCATTATCAGCATAGTCGTATGTCAGTGCAATTGATGACATGATTCAAATCAGAATGTACTTCTGGAAACCTTCCCAGAAGTTTACATTAGTGGATCCTGACTCTTCAACTTTAGGACTATAATATTATACAATGCATTAGAGGCTGAAGGCACAGAGCAAAGAAAAGGTTTAATTACAGTTCCTGTGTGGAACATTATACATACTACGGCAAGGATAAAGAAGTCAAGATAAGAAACTAAAAATGAAAATAAATAAAAAAAATAAGATGAGAAAATCACCTTAGAAATGACATCCTGAGGCAGAGGATATTGATGATGAAGAGTAATAATATTCGATCTCAGATAGCACTGATGGTTCCAGCAAGAGCTGCAGAGATTATGTTTATCATTATATTAGTCAGTTCTCTGTGGATTATTGGGAGAGTTCCAATTCAGCCAACTCTCCAACTTTGGCTCAAGTGGTATGAACTGAAGGCAAAGATTACTCTGTTACACTTTCTATCATGGAAGAATGCATTTGATACATTTTTTAACTGGAAGAATTAATATATACAATTTTCTGGAGGAAAAGTACTATAGAAGGAACTATTACTGAAATTGTATTAAAAACATAGTTCTAGAAAGTGAAAGATTCTTGCATATTTTAAGGTTGCTTCAGGGTATTCCAGCAACCCCTTGAAGTTAAAAAGAATAACATTGGGAAGAGCCTTTTTCATCTTTCTTCAGACAGCACAAACCCCCATCCAATTCCAAAACAAACTTCAAACTCAGAGTATGTTCTCCATGCCAAGAGAAGAGTCTCTTCATTGCTATACTAGCTTTACTACTCATTTTACTACTGCTTTACTAGCCTTACTATTTTATTTACTTTATACTGTACTTCTATAGTACATATAATTTATACTATTGTATTACTGCTATACTAGCTTTGCTACTTTATTTACTATTTTATTTTACTTTATACACTATTTTTGTTTTACTTTACAAAATATTCTAGTTTATTTTCTTTTATATCAATTTATTATTTTATTTTTACTACTGCTATACTAGCTTTACTACTACTGCTACACTAGCTTTACTACTACTATACTAGCTTTCCTCCTGCTGTAGTAGAGGTAAGCATATTAGAAGGCATAGAGACAACACTTCCTTGTAGAAAATATAGGTACCATACTCCCATCTCAGTGTGAATCTGTGCATGATGGCTTGGAACGGAAGTTTCCAATGTATGGTGAGAAGGTAGAAAGAGTAAGCAAGGAAAAGGTGCTGAGATATCTATTCCAAGGTTGGATTACATGAATGAACATGAAAAATGTAAGTATAGATCTAGATCTACAACAGGAATTGTATATAACATGCTACAGGTTTTTGCAAAGGTGATTCATGGACTACAAGAGTTGTATATACATACTAGATATACTTTTGCAAAGGTGACTCATGAACTAAGTCTATACTGTCTCTGGAAGCAGCACCTTGATGCACACTGAAGTTTCCATCCAAGATGTGTGCGCCAGCTGCATCCACACTGCTGCAATCTGTAGAATACATCAAGGAGGCACATTGTGTCTCACATTGGTTTCCCCTCACTACAAAATCTTAGTAGTTATAGATCCTTATAGACCACTGTTTTGCATTTACGGATGCTCAATATCTGTTTCAAACACACGCTGTAATTGTCCCGAATACAGCAGTGCTCTCTGCTTCCCAAAGCCCACAGCACATCACAGGCACTCTGAACCTGCTCTGCAGACATCCTGTCTGTGCGTGGTCATTCATTTCAGTGCCTCCACCAGGAGAACCATGACAAAATCTGTTAAGCAAGTCCTAACCTCCTACTAGGGTAGACTGGGTCATAGCTACATCTAAGTGCAGTCTACCTTTTGCTGTCTGGCAACTTTGAAAAAATGAAATTAATTCTAGCTAGTGGAACAACCTCCTTCTCCAGGCCTGGAACAGCTGAAAGCAGGTTTTCAGGATGACAGTGAATTTCAGGACAAGAATAATCACATTTGCCCAGTGTTTGGCATAGTCCTCTAAAGCTCCTGATCTAAGAAGGAAGTCATTACCCCTTCAAGCTTAGTCATTCTTGATCATTAGTTTGAGCTAGGAGAATCTGTCAAGATCATAGAGATGCACACAGATCTCCTGTATGTCATCCACGACTGAATGGTTTTAGAGGAATCTCTATACTCCTCCAGAGCCAGGCATTACACAGCTTCCCCAGCTTTTCAGAGACGTAAGATGTGTTCATACCAGTTGATCACCACCCCAGGACATACAGCTCTGTAACAGGAAGGATGGTCATGGCCTCTTAAAGGTTGGCTCGTGGTCTCCCTGACACCAATTTCATGAAGCAGGTGTGGGAAGCTGCCTCATTTTTGGCTGGTTCTGATCAAGGATGGGCAGGCACAGGCACAGCCCTTCAGTTCTTCAATTTATACCTGTAACTGAACCATGAACATGAATCAGCAGTGTGTCCTCACAACGAAGAAGACCAACGACATCTTTGGCTGTATCAGCAAGCAAGAGAAAAGCCAGCAGGTCAAGGCAGTCTTTCTATTTTATACTTGTAAGACCACATCTGGAGTGCTATGTCAGTTTCAGAACATTGCAGTACAAGGAAGACACTGACATTTGGAGTGAGGCTAGTGGAAGGCCACATAGATGGTTACGGAACCTTCATCCTCGCAGATGCTCAGAACTTGTCCATGCAAAGCCCTGAGGAACCTGTTCTATCTGGATCCTCTTTGAGCATGTGCTTGGACCAGATGACCCCTAAAGGTCCCTCCCAATCTAAGTTATTTTATTAATCCATGTCTACATGTTATTAGCAGTAAACGCTCCTGACTATGAAATTTAGCACCTGGATACAATAAATCTTTGTTCTTATATAGTTCCCTAATCAGCACCAGAAATAGAAACAGAACCCCAAATGGATCGCCTGTACACCACAAATACAGCTCTTCGTAGTATGGGCAGTGAGGGTTAGAAGTCCTTTCATAAGGGTACATAGGTTGCTGGGATCCTTTCGGAGGACTATAAGCTGCCCAGACATGGTATGATAGTATTCATAGTGAAGACAGCCAAAACATGCCAAAAGCATCAGATAGTCTCTGTACTGATGCTGTGAGATGCCTTTTCTAGGACAGCCCCTGAATGCCTTCACCAACATAGAGGCAATACAGAAAGTCAGTGGACTACCAGTCAGCGGCAAAACCTGGGAGTGCAAAAGCACAACAATATCGGAATACCCACAGTACGTTTGGTCAGAACACTCTTCATGTTCTGATCATCACTAGAGGCCCGAAGCTGTTTTTCAGGGCTGCTCCGCCGACAACAGCGTGAGGCTGCCCCGCTCCAGACACAGGTGAATCTATTGCCATTGTGACTCCCGTAATCTATCACAGCTCAGCCTGCAGAGTAGAGTGTGTCGCAGTAAACGAGACATTAGATTCTAATTAAACTGGCAATTAAACTGTAAATAACTTCAGCAAATAACCTTTTTTACTCAAAGAAAACTGACAAGTATTTTTTTTAGGAGAAGTGACTGCAGGAAAAATCAAACAAGTTCCATTTAAATTAGAGTACAAGGGAAGGCAAACTAATATAAATCTTACGGAAAAAGTCAAACGTGGACATTTTTATGAACCCCTGAAAAACAAAAATGGCATGACCAGTTTCCTTAAAAAAATCAATTTGGTCAGAGATAAAGCTTAATAACTTTCAGAGGGAAAGTCAAACTGAAGAGTTAGTTAATAAAAGAACCTTACCATTGAACAGGCGCTTTTAAACTTAGGAGGAATGACTGTTGCTCTAATAAATCCCTGAGGTTATTCTGCGGATACCTTCGTATTTATGAAGGAATAATGATGGTAATGACTTTCTGTGACTATGGTGGGGAAAGTGTGGGTCATAGATTCCAGCAGAAGGAAGAAAGTTAAGGCATGAAGGAGTCCACTGTAAATCTCAGAATAACTTAATCTAGGCTCTCATCTTTAGAAAGAACATTTTAATTTGGAGTTCCAACATCAAAGACTATACGAAATCACCATTTCTTTGAAAATCCACACTTAAGGACAAGAAGATACTGGCCAAAATCCTTAAACTAATTAGTACCAAACACTCCTCTGGGCTGAACTTTTCCCTAGGATCAAATTACCAAGCTTAAGCTAGCAAGCTCTTAGTCCGATTTCAGTGCAGGCAAGGATAAGCTTCTAGCGATGAGAATCTTTACACTTTATTATCTCCATCCTAAATTGCTTTTTGGTCTGTTTTTATACTTTCTTTTTAAAATTTTTTGTTCTGTCCATCAAACAACATTCCTGACTAGCTACTTCTGTTCACGTACAAACAAGAATTAAGAGCAAACCAATGACTTAGTGAGTTTTTCATTCCTCAGCAGGGGACAATCTATTACCATACTTCGCCATCAGTCGTAATTCTGACTGCGGACTTTACCTCCATCCCTAAAACAAAAGGACCAATCCTGATTCTTGCAGAAACAGGTCTATAGTCGAGGCTGAAGAGGATGATTGTGACTGTCCAGATCAGGATTGGCAGTTTTATCACAGAATAAATTCCCAGATGAACATGAAGGACAGAGAAGAAGGAACTGGCAACTAAAGAGGTCAAAAGCAAAAAGCGAGGAAGGTGACAGGAGATTCTCACTCATGGATTTATGAGCAGCTGAGGAAGGTGATCTTGCCCCAGACTAAGTAAGAACTATTGAGTAAAGAGGAAACCATGTCCCCAGTGTGCAACTGGAGCCTCTGTTCGCTTAAAACTTCATATTTAAACTCAGGACTTGAATTAAAATTATGCATTGCTACATTAACTTCTTTGGCTCTCTAAGATAGCTTGATTTATAGAAGATAGCAGTCATGGAAATGGTGCTTTTAAGACAGCAGGTCTTACTACAGATTTATACCTGTGTAACTGTGAGGAGAATTAGGTTCACTGGGTAGGATTTATTTTTTCTTTGGATAAGTTTTTAAAAAACAAGAAAGGCTTTTTTTTACATTAACATATTGCAATGATTAAAAATTCAGCTTTGACTTGGATAAATATCTATCAAGGTTTGCAGAAGAGACATCAGCACTGACCTTATCATCTTAACAACATTGTTACATTCAGAGAGCTCTATTCTCTTCTTATACTCATGTAATTTGAAGGCTATGGCATATGCTATAGAAAAAGCAATACGGGAAACAAAACAAGCATTTTAGTTTGCAACCAAAACGGTGTCGCTGACAGACAGAATTGCCAGTGTTAAGTAGTTTACCATATTGCATATTGGCTAAAAAATAGCTATGAAGCAACCAAAATTAAAAATTCCTCTCTCCAAATTATATTAATGATATATAATTTCCAGTTCATTTAGCCATGTGTTTTGCAAGCTTTTAGGCCCAACAGAAGTCTAAACATCAGAATTGTACAGTGACTGCATTTCTGTAAGAGAAATAAATACATTTTTAAAAAAGGACAGAAAATATTATGACATTGTGACTACTGTAAAAAAAATAATCCTGACACTTCTACAGTTTCACATTTTAAATATAAATACTAGGGTAATTTCACTGTGCTTTTGAATGAAATGAGTGTGTGAGCTAAATGGAAACAAACCCCCTTGAGAATTTATTTGTCAGGCTACCAATATTCAAAAGTATTTTCTGAAATTTAAAATACATTAACTAGTTTTTTACTCTAGTAACCCTATCCTATTTTTTCTGCATAGTTAAATGGTAGCACTTGCCGTGCTTCATGGCTGGGCTGGCTTTCTGGGGGATCTTCGTTATAAGTATGCTGCATGGTGAAGGTTTTGTGGAAATCTCAAATTAAACATACAAAATTCAGGAAGTCTGAGGCCATAAGGTTTTACCTACATTTCAGTGCTATGTTCTAATATGTATATTATTCACCCACACTCCACCCTCAGGTTGATGTAAATATAAGCATATTTTGCACTTAATAGGCAATTCATTCGAGTCTCTCCAAACGGAGTTATCCCTATTTTGTATTGGAGACAATGGAATGACAAGGACTTCTCTAAAGTGCATCATGACGATTGCGTACCCATTTGAAAAGACCTTGTTTAAATCTCGACCCTCTCCTCAGAGGTAACAGTGACTGCCATTACACAGCTCTTCCTCGCTCTTTGTGAAGGTCAGCTCCACTAAATTAAATGAGAAATCCCACTTCCCATTCTTTTTATTACAGTCATCCACATGATGCATATGCTCACCAGTGGTTAGAAGTTTTACACTGGGGAAGCCATAATGTCTACCACCATAAGGTAAGATTGGAGACTGAATCTTCTGGGCACTCTGGAAACTAACAGTTCCATAGGTTCTCATTTTGTATAGTAGATTCTGCCTAAAAGGAAAATCGGGACTTCCATCCAGTTCATTCTAACTGCACTGAAAATGCTGTTTTTATGGAGTACCACTCTGAGCACCACTTTGGTGAAAACTGATTTTCAAAGCGGGGAGGAAGATTAGGGATGCAGAGTCGTCAACCCAAAAGAGAATCCCTGAACTAGGGGCACCATCTACAGGGGAACAGACTGACACTGGCTCCGCTCTGTCCTTGCGTTACACAGCTGGCATCTGTGCAAAGCACATGCAGGTTGGTTTGATTACACTTGAACGTTCCCTCGTAAGAGACTATTTCTGTTTTCCTTTTCGTTTATGCTGCCACAGCGTCCAGGAGCCCTGGGCACAGAGCAGAGGCTCTCTGTGTTAGCTGCTATACAAATGCGGATTGAAAGAGAACATCTCTGCCTAAACAACTCTGAAGCAGCAGCAGATGTGTACAGATCAAACACAAGAAAACAATGAAATCAAATGACGCATTGAGACAAACATCAGTCAGCAGACTAACAACTTCTTTGATTTTACCCTTTGATTTTTAGCTAGAATTAAAACCAAAACAAAGCCCCAACACTTGTTCTCCACTGCCTCTATGCAACTCACAATCTCACACATTGCTCCAAAAATCACCTTCAAAGACTTACTTCATGTGACGCTTTTGTGAGTTGTACAGAGCTGAATAGTTACTCTAGTATTTATTCATTTTACTGAAGGTTAATTCTCACTTTTGGGACTTAGCTTTCCCACTTTGCTTTCATGTCTTTCATGTTCTCCTGATGCAGATTTGGCTTCCTGACTAGGAATGTGCCTTCTAAATACATCATCATCACCCGGTATATATTATAGAAACTTCACTGAAACCAAGTGTGGGACACCAGGGCATTAAAATAGAATCCCTAGTTGTTAATTTTCAGCTGTACATACCAGCCCTTGGATTCCCAGTCACCTGGGAAAAAAACAATCAAGAGCGGGCGTTTCATTTGCTAAAAGAAGTTTCAGAAATGTCTGCTTGAACTCATGCAATAGGAACTTCATTTGAAAAGCTGTCCCGTTCCCCAAAGCAAAAGCCAATTCCTTTGTCTTCAGGCATACAAACTATTCTCAAATGAAAAAGTTGAGGATAGAAAAGACCAAACCAATGGAAAAATGGGAGTAAAATAACATGACAATGAAGAAGTAAAAGGACCTTTCTGCTAAAAATAGGTACCTGTGATCTTGTGCAATGCAAAGCCAGTGAATAATTTCATCATGCCAGTCACAGTTCAATCCCTGTTAGTTTACAGTTTTAAACTCTGCCCGATAAGCAAATTAACTTGCTATCAGTACCATTTACTCATTCACCTGCTGCTGATTTGCCCTCGTGATTTGACTGACTTCCCATCTTGTACATCTAATTGGGGCAGTTGTGACACTTGGTCACTCAAAGGCTGACATAAAAAAGAAAACCAATGGTAGCTTCAGCCCAAAGCCAGAGCCCTGGTTGCTGTTTTTGATGTGCTACAACTGCTGTTGCTCCTGAATTTGCCTCAGTTCAGTGACTGTCATTTTAGTATCTGCCCTTTATATGCCATAAAACTTGCCAGGACAGGCCTGAGAATATTTTGGTTTCATTGGCTTCGGCCCAGGATTTCTCCTTCTTTATGGAGCATGCAGGAGTCTTTTAATTTCAAAACCTAGTTTTTATGGCTCATATCGCTTTCTGATCTTGAAGTTTTATTTTGAAGTCATCGTATACAGAGAACAAAAAATAAAAATGCCAAAGACAAACATTGCATCATTTCTGGTCTTACTTTTTTATTCAGATTCTTCCCAGATGCTCCTGTACCTCTGACTCAAAGTCTAAATTAAAACCAAGGGATATGAAGGATATAACAGAGTCTAGTTCTTCATTCGTACTTAGCAGGTTCCTGATGGGAATTCTGAAGGGCAGACAATATTTAGAATTCTTTTTTGACATACAAATACACGTTGAAAAACCAAAACAAAATAGGTCTTGGGTTTAGAACACCATTTCTTCCGGCTTTGCTCGTTCCTTCTTTTTTTTTTTTTTTCTCATGATAGGATACCTTCTTCTTCCCTTAATACAACTGTGGAAGACATAACAATAATAACAATAAATACAGTGAGCTGTGTTTCATGAGTTTAGTGGCTAGCATTTGGCTACCACTCCAAGCATTCATCAAATGGCTCCTGAGCTCTTCTAGAACATCCTTGTCCAGTCATAACATGTACGTCATCCCTCAAGTTTCAGAGCTTCCTTTGCTTTAATTAATCCCCATGCCTGGACAGTAACTACCTATTTCCTTGCGGATACAGTAGAGAAATAAAAGTTGCTGCCCAGACTAGAGACCTCTTTCTGTATGAATAAGCTTTTGGGCCTGAAAGGAACTGAAGGAAATATGTGTGCTAGAAGGAATGCAACTTTTGCAGCAATTTCTCCAGTGCAAATTACCAAGTTCAGAGAAGTTTAGGTGAAATCTCTCCCACCATCCTCCCAGCCCCTACCCCACCCGACCTTTCCTTTTTTTTTTTTTTAAATCTAGCAGAAAAATCACGTACAGACTACCACAGTCGAAGTGAGAAAGTGATGGTATCCTCTTCAGGGCTACTGCTAGACAGCACTTCTGTTTCTCACTGTCTGTGCACTAAGAAAGGGCCATTGGGCTTAAAAGATGTTTCTTGTCTTTGCTCAAATACTAAGACAGGGTATGATGTGTCATGCCTCGTGAATGCCAGACTCCCCCAGACTTCTGGCTGTGTGGCTGTTAGGAACACAGCATCAAGTCGTCATAATTATTAGCATTGAAATCTATGGGGTTTTTTAACTGATCAGATAAATGAACCTAGGGAAAGTAGTCCTTGATATCTATTGTATCGGGAGAGAGAAAACAGCCACATTTTTAAATCATACAGGGGCACAGGTGTCCACTTCTGCATATGCAGTTTAAATTATGGTGTATCCTCCTTGAAGTAGCTCAGCACGAGCTGATATTTGCTTTCCTTTTCTCTTTCATGACCTAACGTGCCCGTAGAAGAAAGACTCATATTGTGACTAACAGACCTAAGAATACATGTCCAGCAGTGACGCGATCAGGAAGCGTGTATTTGAACAGAACTGGAAAAGGGCTATGATTTTTAGAGGCAAATCCCACCACAAAAGCATGGGTGGGGAATGGCAGCACAACGCTCTGTTGAAGGCATAGTCAGCCACTTCTAGGATGTGCCTGGGAGATTCTTGACTTTCTCAGTTACCTGCTAATGATGGCATAGGGGCTCCTCTCTTTGCCAACATTTGCTATTTATCATATTAAACTATAATAGATAACTTTCACTCTCGTATACTAAGTGAAAACAACTAAATGTTTGTGGAATACATCACTACTTAAGTTTTCTTAGAAGAACAGTAATTCAGCATCATCCTGTACCATGGTGCATCAAACCTGGGCTAGAACCTGTATGTTTGGTACCCTGTGACCAATTAAAGGTTATGGGAAACTCTTACATAAATACCACGCAGATTTTTGTAGATATAACAATGTTTTCCTCCTGTGCCTTTGAGGGTACGGGTGCAACAATAATATATGCTGAGGAACAAAGAACTTTAGTCCGTTGTGTTTTTAAAAGCTAAACTTACATCTAAATCTATTTCCATTTCCCTCTGGAACCTGAGCAGCTTTTTTATGTTATATTAAACATTAGACAAATAGGGTAGATCTAATTAAAAGTTGAAGAAATGTGCTTCCCTTAATTGAATTTGTTACAGTTACATTTTGCAGACCAATGTTAATCAAAGCTCCAGTTCAGAGTGGATGGATCAAGGGAATTACGTTAACCCTTGCACGTCCTTACCTGAACACGGTCAGCTCCGAGCAGCTTTTTTATGTTATATTAAACATTAGACAAATAGGGTAGATCTAATTAAAAGTTGAAGAAATGTGCTTCCCTTAATTGAATTTGTTACAGTTACATTTTGCAGACCAATGTTAATCAAAGCTCCAGTTCAGAGTGGATGGATCAAGGGAATTACGTTAACCCTTGCACGTCCTTACCTGAACACGGTCAGCTCCCGCCTGAGCCACGGACGCCAATTACGACCCACCGCTCTGTCGCGACAGCCCGGGGCGAGGTGCCCACGGGC
>NW_009650168.1:427090-476646 GCF_000708025.1 Charadrius vociferus | reverse complement strand
GCTCTCTAAACTTGTTTCTCCGGGTTTCACCTGGCTGTCGCCGCCGCGGTGCCCCCGCCCTCGGGGGGGGGGGGGTGTCTGTCCCTGGGGGGGTGGAACGACGACGACCACACCGGTGTGCTTCCCCCCGGCACCGGTCCCCGGGCGCTGAGCTCCCCTCCTGCCCGCCGGGCAGCATCTAATCATTTGTGTATCAATTTACAAAGAGCCTTTCCTCCATTACTTAGGAAGGCTGTCAAGCTAATGCATTTTCTTTTCCATGCAATTTCATTTCGTGTCCTCGGACGTTATTTCCTTCATCTTATTTAATACCGCTTGCCTTGCTTTGGTTTCGGGTGTGTTACGATCTGGTTCCTGGGCGCACACAGTATGGATGGGGGATCAGCTCTCTGTTTAAAAGTTAATTTCGCCTATCAAACTCTACTAGGTAGAGTAGTAAGAAAGTGGCAAAGAATGCTAATATTTCTTTTGTTTCCAGTCTTCTGAAATAAAGATATCAAACAACTACTGGCTTCTGGTAGCCGGTATAGTAAGTAAATTAAATGTAGTCATTGGAATGAGCCTTTATGGCACTTTCAACAATCTGTAATTCAATCATCTTTGATACAAGCTGCCTTTTGCTATTATTCATCAGACCCAGCTGAGTGATTTCTGTCAGATGGGAAGTGGTAGAGAGAAATCTCTAGGTAAATGTAACTGAAAAGCTTTCCAAGTGCAGTCCTAAATGAGCGCAGAAAAGCACTTGGCCACAATCTCGAGACAGATGTTAGCATCCAAATAAATCATTTCTTTTGATTGTCCAGGGGATGTCAAGTCTTATTTTCCTTGTTTAATAGCCATTTGTGGGTGAAGAAGAAGGAGCTCTGTGTTTATTACCTTATAAACTCAATGCAAAATGCTGTAGTGCGATAATATTTCACTGTCTCTGGAATAATATTTTCTGTACAAAGGTCAGTAGAGTAATTTTAGATACACATATATGTTGTAGACCACAACTAGACTACTAATCAGCAGCAGCGATATTGATCCTCTGAGCAGCTATGCAGTGTGCTATCCGTGTTGTGTGTTAATCTGTTATGTGCTGTTTAAACTGCTTTATTGTCTGAGAGAGTTACTTCATCCTAAGAAACGGAAGGTGATAGTTGCAGACCCAAGGGGAGACTCCGTTCCCTGGTGGGTTGACGGCTGGAGTTACAGATCGGCAATTGTTTTAGGAGTGACCCTGAAAAGGGGAGGGGAAGTTTTTGGGTACAAGGACAAGTGGGCAGCAAACTAATTTGCTTTGTAAGGATACGAAATGACATCTCTTGCCATGCTTAAGCAAACCTGCTCAGGAAAAGTGTAAGGAGATTCCAAGTGTGTCTAGAATAGTATTTTCTTGTCTGTTTTGGAAACAAATAACCTGATTTTATGTCCTGAGAGTCAAATATGTGTGGTTTTTCTTTTTTCTTACAAGCTTTTTGGGATTGTAGTTCTATTAGTAGTGTCCGAGGGGGATATACTTTAATGTGGTCTATTACTTGGTTTGTGGTATAGTTGCTCAAAATTTGCATGCATGCAATTCATAAATCGAAAACTATATAGCTTAAAAACATAGTGTAGGCAGGTTGAGTGAGAAGAGATAATTTAAAAAAGAACCACAGGGCAGAAGATAATGACATACTGTAGGAAATAATCATACTCCTGCACTTGCAAAAGCATGAAATGTTCCAGTGTAGCCATTTCATACAAGCCCAATTTTCCTTCACATTAAGAGTGCCTAAGTGAGCCTTATTAATGTTTGATGCAAAAGATGCTAAATCCATTTTAAGGATTGATACTGGAATTTAAAGAGGTAGCTCACAGACTAACAGTGCAGTTCTAACACTTCCCCAGAACAAATGTGAAAAATAATCATTTACCGCGTATGCCACAGCAGCGCAAGTGGGATACAGCCTTCTCTGTAACACTGATGGGCAAGAAGCCCTTTAAAACCATAGATATAAACCAGTGTTTGATTTAACAATCTGAAATGTTTTCTTACTTTATAGTCATAACTTAAATCAGATATAAGAGTCCAGAAGATGTTCGGCGTCGCTTAGCGTGGTAGTTGAGAAGGTGTGAGATAAGGGAAGGTTTGTTTGTCAGAAACCTGGGGGAGGGGGGGGAAATCTATACTTTTCCAGCTAGCATAGAGAGACCGGAAACATAAAATCAATTTTTATGGTCTTTTGGCAGGGTTGGCTGCAATAAGTAAGAAGAAGGAACAGCTTAGGGTCTTGGCAGAAGTTTTTAAGCCGCTCAGCTGTAATTGATGTTTCCTCACATGAAAATTAATATCTTATTTAGTATATTGCTGTCTCTTCTTGTCCATTCAGCAGTCTGATTACAATTTTAAAAATACTTCTGTGTGAATGCATGTGGCTTGATGTTTATATGCACATTTGAACACACTGATAAATTCTTCCTGGGAACTGAGTTCTGAATAAAGAGTGCACGCAACCTTGTATTACCTGCTGTGGAAGAGACATCAAAGTTTGCCATACAATTGAAAAGGACAAGAAAATATTTCTACATATCCAGAAGAAAAGCATGGAAGAATTATTACGCATGGATACCATGATCTCCTTCCCTCTGCTGGTGATGCCCATACAAATGTGCAGTTTCACAAAGAGAAATACTTCTTCGTTTGATTTACTTTGATTCGCTATAGAATGTTTGTTTTAAACGTTACTCAGTATCTAGGAAGAAGCTTAATTAGAAATACACATAAGGGAGGCTTGTTAGCCAACTATGAATTTGTGTTTACCACTGACATTTACTAAAGATACTTGAGGTTAAAATAAAAGCATTTGCCAGACTGAATAAACAAAGCATTATGTTAACAAATATTTTTGAGGATCGTTATGTACAAATGTCATCTTTGCTGGAGTAGGCTTTACTCCTTCCTAATACACCCCGGTAAGAGGAGGGATTAGGAAATGCTGGTTATACTGTTGTATCTGGCATTTCTGTGAAAGATACCAAAGCAGAATGCGTTAGGAGGAGGACAGCTGACCAGGGTTCTTCATGATTTCTTCTGGTGAGAGGATAAGAGCAGGTTACAGGCAATCTCTTTCAGGGACTGCGCAGACTAGCTGAGCGATTTGTACAAGCAGCATGTGGAAAAAGTTGTCTGGTTTAAATAAAAAAAGTTGTATGTTTTGTTTTGTGTGTGTGTTTGGTTTTGTTTTTTTTTTCTTTTTTTCCTGAGGCATGTAATGACCAAAAGCTAGATAGGAGCTCTAATAAAAACATATCCTTAAGTATTACTTTCGACAAATGTGTGATCGGAATGCTTTAGAGTCAGTTTTTTTCTGTTGTTTTTTCCCCAGTGACTTAATGAGTAGCACTTCACAGGTCTTCTGTTTACTATAAATGTTTGAGAGAGTTGATTATTTTTCTTAACCTGTTTTCGTATCGCTACTAGTCTGGAGGTATTTCCCCGGAACAGCAGGCACTGAACACTTCTCCTTTTCCATCCTAGAGGGAGTGATGTTGCCATCTTTTAAATTCTCAGAGGTTTGCGAACTCAGGATGCCGCTTCTCTTTTCTAACCATCCGTAAAGATGCTGGGAGAAATGTGTTGGAAAACAAAGTAAATCTAGAATGTCTCCTGTGCAGCATAGTTATCTGATAAGCTACTAATATTTGTAGGGTTCTTCTAAATGGAAGACCATAGAAATTTAAAAAAGTGTCACCGGAAGTTATCCAAACAAACTATTTGTTATTCATCAACTCTGAATAGTTAATATAATATTTCAGGAAAATAAACTTTTATTTAGAAGTGGCTAAAACCAATTTGATTACTTTAACGATGCTGTCTGTAAGTTTCCAGGGCGTTATTCAGGATTTATGGTAGTAGCCAAATGTACCGTAGTAGTTTTAATAACACAGCCATGGTTGTATGACTAAGAAGTAGTACAGTGCTTCAGATACATGAGGATACACGTCTCAAAGCTGCTCAGTGGTGGTTTAGTGAAGTTGATTTAAAAACCCATTTACAAGTTCTCTTTGTGTATTTATCTTAAGTGTATTGTCTTTCTACATGTGGTCGAAAATCAGTGTAGCAGTTGCAATATGGGAAAGCTGTTAACCATTACCCGGCTTTGCTGGGAGACTTAAGATTGCCTGCAAACTCCTTCATCTCTGTGTGTTTGAATGACCATGTAGATATGGCAGTTGAAAGTAATTTGAATGCTTTTGTGGACGGCACAGTGGAAATAAAGATTCCTTGACAAATGGTTTGTCTGGTTCAGGATCCTGTCTCTCACAGTAACACTTTCTCTACACAATGTGCACGCATACGTCATTGGCAGGTAGATGTCAGACCTAGCTCTTCTTATTTGGAACACTTGATGTCTGCATGTGGTTTTAATTAATTATAATTTTTGTACTTTACAAAGCTATGGAGAGTATTTTTGTATAATCATTTATTTCTATTTGATTTCTATCATCAAATCGTAGAGTTGGGAGGAATTCTTAGAAGAATATGTAACTTAAGGAAAACTTCGTGGCATGGTGTTCTTTTGATAGAAGACACAATCTACTGGCAAATAGTTGAGAGTTAAAGATTGATAATGTAATGCATCCCACTCAAAACAGTTTTGAAAGTGTTGTTTTACTGAAAAAGGACTGTTTCTGTTTCTTTTTGAAATTGTAAGCTTTGTGTTTTGACTTAAGTAAGGCATTTGATTTAGCTTAGGGTGATCTTCTGATTGTAAGAAATAGTACTGTAGAAGGGCACCATTGTCCATGTGAACAGATTAAAATTTTTTTACTTAATAGATTGTAAAAGAAATAGCGTATGGGGACTTGCCATCTCCATTATTGCAGCTCTATTCATTACCTTTAACAATGATCTGGAATAAAATAAAAAAATCCATATTCATAAGAATACTTCTGACTTTTTGGTGCCAGTTTTAATAAATACAGTTGGAAAAAGTGCTATTTCTAGACTGATTTCATTTGGTTTCTCATCCTACTACATCTGAACAGGTGTTTTAACAAAGTGAGCTGTAATACTTTTGCTTACTTCCAGTATTAAAAAAAAAAAACAAAAACCAAACCACAATTTCCCCTTAAAGAGTGGCTCTGAGAAAACATTTGGGGTTTACATCCAGGGAAGGTCATCTGTCATTATTTTAAAGAGCGGAGGAGCCATACACAGCTGTAAACAGTGAAATGTTGAGAGTACGAAGGGTGCCCAACTTCAAAAAGGGTGCTGGATGACTAATTTGGAGAGTTTGAGATATGCCAAATCTGATGCTTAATGAGACCCCTAAAAGCTTACCAATCTCTTTGGAAATCTGTATATGCCGAGAGCTTCCTTGATTCCCACATCGTGAAAATACTGTGCTCTAGGGTGTAAAAGTTCACACAGCGACCTGGTCGGGCATGCAAGCTACAAGAGCTCAGACTGGAAATGAGGTATCAATTTTTTGCTTGTCAGTGCAGCAAGCGTATGGGGCAGCTTACTGAGGGGATGACACTGTTCTGTTTCAAGTCTCCAGATCAGTATTTCCTTTCCTTTTGACTAGACCATGTACAAGTTCTAGAATTGATGTAGAAATTGCTAGAGATGTGATTTGTGTTAATCCAGGAGAACAGAGCAGATAATCAGCTGTCCTCCTGGACTTGAAACCACCAACCCATTGAACTTGCTGCCATTAACTCTCACTGACTCTCTTGGATTAAATCATATTTTTTGTAAAAGGTGTTGTGACATGTTATTTTTGTAGTGTGAAGAGGTTCTGTCTGAACTTCTCTTAAGCTGCCCTTGTGTGTTTTAATCCTATTTTTGTCGCGCCTCACTGACAAGCAATTTCTGCTTATTTATCTAACTGGTGTTAGTCTTTGAGACCTGATTTAAAGCCCATTGAAATGGATAACTGTTCCTTCCATTTATTTTGTTCCTCTGATGTGTCTTAAAACCATAAATTGTGCTTATTAATAGGAATTATGTTTAAAAAGAGAATGCCTGTTACTTCTCCAAATGTGGGAGGACCATCAGTCTGGCCTGGGCTTGTGTAATTAGTTTGCGGATGCCCATCAGTCAGATGCTACCTGAAGAACTGTTCTACCAAACCTTTTCTGGAGCTGGCCTTGCAATTGGCAATCCTTCTGCCTGGCATCTGAGCCAGGGAACCCCCATATGCATCTGCTTTGCACCAGGTTAAACTTGTCCTGGTGAGAATCCTCCACATCCTCTTTCCGAGTGTTGAACTATGGTTGGTTAATCGGTGGTACTGGTAACACAACAGATTTATCTTCTGAGAGGGGTATGGCTCTACTGAAGTGGCAAGTAAGATTTATCTTTGAGACGGTCCTGCCACGGAGTTGTCGAAGAGATGTCCTTGAGTAGTCCAGGTAAGGGTAGAAGACAAACACATTTTTGACTGTGAGTGCAGTGGTGGCAGGCTTTCTGGATACTGAAATTACAGTTTACCTCTTTTCTAACAGCCCAAGTGTTTAATTAAAGATGTATTTGTTAAACTGTTGCATTTGATTACTGTATCTGGGACACACTAATATTTCCTCAGGAAAAGTCTGCCAGTAGATGCCTTTTTATCTTTTCCATAATTTTCATTTCTTCACAGTTGTTTTTCATATACTAATAACAAGGAGTTACCTTGCACTTGCTCTTCAGATTCAGCCTTCTTACTTTAGGCCATCTTAGCTTACTCAGCTGCTAGTTGGAGCAGAGAAATGCCAGGAAGTATTCATGTGACCTTGACAGAGGTCAGTTGCTTCTTCATGATACGCTGTAGCTGCGTAAGGCCTGCACTGCTCTTATCTTGTATATTTGTTTTATTTTTGTAAATCCTACATAATAGGATTGAAAGGTTGTTTTTGGTATTAATGTGTATTGTATTTAGCGCTCTCTTAGCTTGCTGAGAAAATGCTAAAAGTGAAAACTTCAAATAAAATCATCTGGGGCAAAACCACCTGAAGTCACGTGCTATAGTTCTTTCTTGCATTTGTCACTTTCACAATATAGGTCCGCTTTTAATAATGACTTGGACCTACTCTAATATTTGATATGTAAATATTGGCTTTACAAATCGTACACTGGCTAATAATTGTGAGCTGTTTACTCTAGAATAAATTAATCTTTATAAATATTGATGGAAGTTCTGTGTTCTTACAGGTGAGCAAGGCATAAAACTCTCTATGAAAATCAGTATTTTAGAAGAATAGTAATAAATATTTTATCTCAGCATCAGCTAAGACTTTTGAACTGAGCACTGTTTGTCCATGTAGTGTCAATTGGCTTCCAAAGCAACAACCAGCCAAGTGTCCATTAAAGGTGATGAACCAGACTTCTACGGGCATAGTAGAGACTGTCTATACTGTTACTGAATGATTCAAACATCTCTAAAGCTAGACCTTTTTGTCTTTCCAGATACATCATGGATATGTCTACTCATCAACAGGATTCCAAAATCTATACGTTGCATATAGGTGAAAGGAAAAATAATTGGTACAATCTTAATGGGACTTGTGAATATTACTCTAGTTACGGCTTTTTGAATTTCTTTTTAGCATTAACATGAAACTGTGAGCGTTTAATTTGCTTTGAGTTGAAATTTGGCTCTTAGAATGGCTCTGCTGTTCAACTACGTTTGTCTTAAAATAACTTAAGAGTTCAATGGTGTTAAATGATTTCACAGAATAAAGCTAGATTATTTGCTGGAAGGGATTATCACCTGGTGTCATTTAGGCTGTAGTGCTATTGCCTTCTTCCACTTAGTTCTGCGGCCTTTTTTGTGATGAAGAAAAGTATTCTCTTCTGAGGAGGTAAAAACCCAGCCTCTTAGCGTAGTATGCAGTGTTGGCTTTAGATGTTTTAAGTAGGTGAATGTGTGAATTTGAAAGGATGAACATGAGGGTGGACAGAAGGCCATAGGTGGATGTAGTGAGTACTGAGCCTAGTTGAAGACTCATTCAGTTTGGTATAGTTAACAAATTATTCAAAGTTGGTTTGTGGGTTTTTTTTCCTTCCATTAGGCCAAATATTGGCTATTTCATGGGTCCTTTTGGGATAAATGTATTGATGATTTTTGAATAGCATAGGAGTTATGCTGATGAGGCAATGTAAGCATGTATCCTTACACTGTTAAAAATACTAGTTCAGCCTGTCCTACTTACAGCTGTAGGACTGGTAAGATACTTAAAGGTAGTTGCTTCAATCAGGCTTAGAGATAAGTGTGGTGAATAGATTCTAAGTATAAAGTTTGAGAGGTGTATTGTAAATAATGTAGAACTGTGCCTGGTGTTTATCTTGTGCTCTAGTGCTTAAAAAAAAAAAAGTGGGGAATGTACTGAAACTTTCTCACCCTTAAAGACCATCAAGTCCGTAGATTGTGATTAGTCAAGTTTGTTTCAGTTTAAAGCTATTGCCCCATTATTATTAAGTGTATGAGTTTTCTGTATGTATGTAAAACTTTAGTAGGACTGGGAGGAACTAAAGGATTAGTAGTGAAGTGTGCAAGCGGAGGGGCTGGGTGTTGTTCAGTGACGGTCAAAAATTCTGTACGCGTTGGTGCTGTGATAAAGATGACGTCCTACGTAATCCCTGCATAGCAGAGATGGAATCACCGTTAGCTAGTCAGTCGCAGTAAGTTAGTCTCTAACGTGCAATAAGCATATTCACCATAGGGACCAGTATCCTTGCAAACGTGGATACAGTCAAAGCGAGTACAATAGTTACCAGTTGCAGCAGTAGTAAATACATGGGTTTTTTCCTAGGTAGGGTGGGTAGGCCTGGCCTGCAGTGGACACATGCTGAAACTTTGTTTTCTGTTACAAAGGAACTGCTTCAGGCCACATTGCTATTTTCCATCGGACTTGGGCTGATATCGTACATCCAGTTCTGGCTCGCTTAGACCAGAATTCTTGTTAACGTATTTCTCAGTAAATCATATTTCCTTTTATTAGATGAGATGAATTAGATCTCAGAAACTTAGATATTTTTTTTTAAATTTTTTTTCTCCTTCAAAGCACATAGATGAGTTGGAAGGCAAGATAAAAAGTAATTTATTGTCACCATCCCTTAGAATAACTAGTTAGTCTTTCAGACCTATCTTGTTTTTGTAGGCTGCTTGCTTGCCTGGGCACATGGGGAAAAATGAACAATATTTTATTGTTTTGGCAAACATCCTAATTTGTGGTGGGCAAGTTGGCAAGTTTTCTGTTTTTTCTTTTTTCTTTTTTTTTTTTTCTTCCGGTATGGAATAAAGGGAAAGATCTGGGAGCGATGGCTCACCTCTCCACATCCTCTGTTAACATGGTGAATTCCAAATGTGGGTTGTAACCGGTGACAGCTGTTTCATAAAGAGCTGCTCCATGTTTGCGAGAAGCAGTGTTTGCTCTGCAGTCTCTTTAGAACAGGGCCTGACATATCTAGTAATGTGTTTATACTGTGCCTAACATAATAGGATCCAGATCTTTGACTGGGGCTGTGGACTGTTGTGCAAAACAAATAATAATTAGCCCAAATGTTGAAAAAGTGCTATTATTTAAGGCCCCCAGAGATCAATAAACAATTCATTGCTGTAACCATATCAACCTTCTCCTTCAAAGGGATTTTAATTGTATCATGGAAGCTTCATACTTGAAAATGTGAACACTTGTCTGTTAGGCACTCTGCTAGATTAAGTGTATTTTGCTGGTCATTAAGGCTGTACTGTCCATGCTAGGGGACTTGGACACTCAGTTTAGAGCTCTAATTGGGAACTATGCTGAGTTACTCTTTACAACCTCTTTACCTTCATCCTGGTATAACTTCTGCATTTATCATTTTTAAATAGGAAAAAAAAAAAAGTTTCCTGTTTCCCAGTAATCTGATTTGCCGCTTTCCAGTTGAAAACTGGGTAAACTGTTTGGCTTGCTACTGAAGAAAGCTATTTTATGCATAATGTCATGCTCGTAACTGGGATTTGAATTATTTGCAGGTGGGATGGTACAAAGAGACTGGATTTTAGCCTTACGTGGTGAGGAGGGAATTTATGTAGCACGAAGGAGATATTACTGGAGCTGGAACTAGTTATTTAAGAGACTAGCTACTTCATGCCAGAAAGCAATTTCTAAAGGTTTCTGTGCTAGAGGAATTACAAAGTTCTGCTACATCAGCTTCCTTGGTACAGGAGCTGGTTTATCTTTCCAGAGGCTGATGTAATTATTGGCGATTTCTGCTCCCCTTTTCAATGAGAAGTTGATACAGGAGAACATCTAGTCCTACTCTGACACGTGCTAGCATAAATAGGCAAAGCCAAAAACTATAAAAAGCCAAAACTATAACTGCCCAGGTAGCCTGTCTTGAGGGTAGACCTGAAGATTTCAGGTAAAGATTTTTAGGATTAGCATTTTGTGAAGTATACAAGTGTGTAGACATCAGATGGTCATTTATATTATGTAGGAGCCAATCAAAGTAGTGTCCTATTGATGTGGTGAAACATAAATCCCGTATGACAGATGGGGATCAATGGCAGAGGGAGATTAAGGATGGGATTCATCTCATTTAACTTTAAATACCCTTAGAAGGTGATTTGTTTGACCTACCTTAGGCGTCTGAATTGGTGTGAGACGGACTGCTCTCTGGAGGGATCTCTTCCTTTTCAGTGTCTGTAAAAAGTCTGGGATGAGACTTAATCAGCTAATTTTTAGACACCTGACATAAGACACTTGAATCCTAAGTGATGTGCCTGAGGCCTTACTGGGGAGCCTGGGGCAAGATGGAAAACTGAACCCAGTTTTTCTGAATCCAAATTAATAGTGCTAATCACAACACCATCTTTTCTATGAAGAAGAGAATTTGATCTATGTCTAAAACTAGCGTGTGGTGACTGTTTAAAATTGCCTTTAACAGTTGCAAATAAAGGAATTGGCCCAAAGGGGGTGGAGGTGTATTTGGAAGTACCCAATTAAAATCCAGCTCAAACTATTTGTTTTACTGCAGTTAGTATTACTGTATTTGATACACAGGAATATGTCAACCTCCGTAGTGCAGTAACTTTGTGCAAGAGACTAGGTTCAAAAAGAATATTTGTAGGTAAATGTTTTGCTGTATAGAATAGCAAACTTGTCTGCAGAATCTGTGCAGTGCTGTCAGGAATGAATAAACTTTATATCTTGAAGTATAGTTCTTAATAGTAATGAAAACTTTACTGTTGGCTCCATAGAAAGATGGACATCTTGCCAGTAAAACTGTAGATAAAGGTCCATTTTATTGGGGGTGACAATATTTCATTCATGGTTATGGGCGGTTTGTTGAGGTCAGTCTCATCCAGTCAGTGCTGATGAAAGTGGACTTGCATGAGAGATGCCTTACATTATTGTGAATCACAGCAGTTGAGAGAGAATGTGTTCTGAAACTTGAATGCTAAAGCTGGTACGGAGAGTGCTGTCGGCTTTGCCAGGCTTTGGATCTTGCCTGGAGCGCGCAGGGAGCCCAGCGGGCCTGCACAAATGGTGGTGACGGAAACAATCGCACTTGGTAAAGCATGGGAAGGCTTGTCGTATTGCCTCTCCTCTGGTGAGCAAAGCTCTTGGAGGAGAGAAGAAAAGCAGCAGATCAGGTGTTGCTGGAGTGTGTGTTTTTATCCCTCTGAACTGCAGTAGCTTTTGCACTTGAATGGGCACTTTTCAGGTTGGTTTGGTTCTTCCTTGCTTGCCTCCTTGCACACACCCCTTCCACCTTAATGTACTTTTGAGGCTATAGTTTTGGTGTGTTTTGTGGCTGAGATGGAATTGTGTTTTCTCAGCTGTAGTGCAGAATCTAGTTAAATGGTGTTTGTACATAGAAGTCTGCTCAGATGACCCCGGTAATATGTGACCCCTCCTTAAATTCATGGCATCACATCTTTTTACATGGGAATACACTGATGTGATGTTAAAGCTTCAGGGTGTAAAATATTTTCTTTTTCAACAAAGTGCTGTGGGGAAAAAAAAAAGCGGGGAAAAACTTGCTATTATGATAAATCACATCTTTTTACATGGGAATACACTGATGTGATGTTAAAGCTTCAGGGTGTAAAATATTTTCTTTTTCAACAAAGTGCTGTGGGGAAAAAAAAAAGCGGGGAAAAACTTGCTATATTAAGATAAAACAGAAGCTGGTAATGTGAAGAATAAAATAGGATGTATATTCTACGCTTATACAATTTCTTCTTCTAAAAATTGGGAATTGGCTGTTGGTTTCACAGTACTGTGTATAGTAGGAATTGTGTCTTCATGTTAGGTCTAAAGTAAAGTTAAATTAGAATGGTCTAGAAAGAAAAATCTAGTACTCTGAAAAATTATTTCACAGCAAAATGGTTGTCTTGTTGACATCTTTGGTCATGAGACTGTCTCATTCCTTTCTATCCTCCTTTGAGTTAGCAGCTAAACATGATGTTTTTATAGCTAAATGAGCCTTTATAAGCTAGACGTCAACTATATATAAATGCAGAACAGTACATCTAAAATCTGTCACGGTGTCAGAGTACGACTGTTTTCTCTACGAATATGGAAATTGTCACTTATCTGTATTCTCTCCCTGCCCTGCTTTCCCCCCTATATGTTGATATTCACCCATGTGAAAGAGGCCAATTATACTTTGGCCGTTGTATAAATAATGCAGAAGTTGTCAGTAGCAGAGGAAAATTTATGTTAGAAAACTGAGGGAGTGAATAAGGAAATAAAAGCACCTTTTAATGAGGGCAGTGATCTCTCTTTCTATATCACTTCATGTTAAAAAAGGTATTAAAAAAAAAAAGCTTTTAGCAGTTATAATTCTTCATCTGAGGACTGGCTTTAATAATAAAATCCGGGTTCAATCTTCTGTCAGAATATTTTGCTCTGCAGCATTTTCTCTTTTGATTTTTTTTTTTTTTTTTTTTTTTTTCTTCTTCCCCCACCCCGAGGCACTCCTGGGAGCAGTCACTGGGTCTTTCCCTTCTGCTGGGAGAGGCGCTCAGCAGCACCTGGGCTGGAGGGATGCCCTGGGATCACGGTAGAGGCTCAAAGGGAGCATGCATCTCTCTTTTCCACCCCCCCCGGCTTTATGGAATACATTTGGAAAATACAGTGCAATCTGTAGTCAGGCTACCTTGAAAGTAAATTAATTAGGCTCATTAAAGGTGGACTTCAGAGCAGCTGGGGTTGGCTCTCGGTAGCTGTTGTTGGTGGAGCCAGGGCCCAGGCGCTTGCTGGGGCACAGGCTGACTTGGAGTTGCCGTACAGTTGGCCAAGCTAAATAGCACCTTGTTAGCGTGGCTTATCGATGGCCACCTCTTCTGCGAGGTGGTCAAACTGTGATCCCAGATGAGGTACAGAATTTGTTTAACTTCTTGTCTCCTTCCTCCAACTGCTGTTTCTCTTGAGTAGTATTCTGAGAGACAGAGGGAGTGTGCTGCAGCCTTAAATTAAATTTCATATGAACAACCACTCGGAGGGTCTCGCCGACCTGCCAGCACTTTTCAGCAGAACGTGCTAGGCTGCACGTCTGCTGGGTCTGCGATGCCTCCGACTGGGGCACCAACAGGAGATGAACGATGTAGCTGCCCTTTCCTCTCATAAGTAACTCTTTGTTTTCCAATGGTTATGCTCTTAATGTAGTTATTAAAAAGGATACTTAAAGAGGGAGATAAAGAAAAGCCTGCGTTTTTGAGGCTTAAAACAGGAGTAATAAGGAGCTAAGCGAGTATTTCCTTTTTTTTATGATCGGGGAGCTGAAATTTTCCTCGTTATCTTTACTCTCTCATGATTGAGCTGTTTGTTTCCAGATGGCTCCTGTGCATGCGAGGACGGGGACAGACATGGCCCAATCTGTTCAGCTGCAGGCCTCTCGGCAAACACAGCCCAAGGTGCTGGGCATGATGGCCTGTCCGAGCAGTTCGGCGGCCCATCCTGTAGGGATGCTTTCATTTCCAGGTACAAAGGCTTTGAGGCAGCATCCTTTTGTAGGAGGAAGAGATTTCAAGGTTCAGAAACTGAAATGCAAAATTGCAGCCCCATATTTCTAATGAAACCGAATTTATCAACATTTCTAAATGTGTCCACAGTACCAAAACATTTTGAACTTTGTTCC
This sequence comes from Charadrius vociferus, assembly GCF_000708025.1. NCBI lineage: Eukaryota > Metazoa > Chordata > Aves > Charadriiformes > Charadriidae > Charadrius > Charadrius vociferus. The sequence continues at coordinate 462,557 of NW_009650168.1, read as the reverse complement.
AGAGGTTGGTTTCGGTACACTATTTCTTTTTTCCATTCTGCTATAGCAGAGTTCTTAGTGTAACATCAGGTATGTCAGGTCAAATATGTAAACAATGATGATGATTATTTTTTTTCACTTTTAACAAAAGTCCTCACCAGAGAAGAGAGATTTTATGTGAAAATACTAAGTCAGCACCATGTGTTTAAGGATACAATGTCACTCTGGCAGAGACTTTAAATAACGCTTCCTCTTTTTTTGGAATACTCAAATATGATTCTTGGATTGGTTTTATCTATGGCTGTGTTAGGATTTGAATTGACCGGACATTTTTTCCCCATATTTTTCTTCCATTACACATTTCCTTCTCTGCCATACTTTTTAAAAAACTGTAGGGGAAGAAGTATGGAAAATATAATTAAACACAGGTGTCTGCAATAAGGTCTGGTTAGAAGGTGAATAGCACTTAACATACTGGAAAGGCTAAAGAGATGTCCTGTATATAATAAAAAAATAACTGTTGTTAATGCATCAGACAAGGTGATTAGGTATCACCCTATTCACCCTAAGTTTATCAATGATTCAATGGGTTAATCAGCTGCTCTTCAGTGATTACAGTCTGGATTTCTGAGCGTTCCTGTTGCGTTCTCCCAGAAAGAGTGGTAGTGGTTGCTTAAGCCCTAAATTCCCTGTGGTCTGTGCATGTGAATCTGTGAACATCTGGAGATCTCTCTAATGTTAAAGTAGTTTGTAAAAATGAAAGTGTATTCCTATAAAAAACCAAACAAACAAAAAAACCACAAACAAAAAAAGCACGAAACAACAACAAACTACTGAAATAAAAGCGTGAGATACTGCTATCAAATGGCTACTCTGTGTGGACTTAATTTTGCTGGGAGGACATCTTGGGAAATCTTTCACCATACCAGATTATTTTTGTAAGAGATCTATGGCATATCGGAGAATCTCTTCAGATGACACATTATTGCTATTTCTGCTTGTGAAGGTACACCAGAAAGATTAAGAGAATTCTATGAAATATTTCACATAGCTTATAAAAAGGGCATAGTTTTTCCGTTGGTTTGTTTTCCAAATAATGCTTTTAAACTTTAAACAAGTACAGTTGCAGAGATGCTTACTGCTTTAGTCTAAGCAATACTGTCGAACCCTAGCACTTCTCATTCTGGTTCATCAGCAAATGTGTGGTCTTCTGAAACCTTAGTCACCTGGTCATTACTGCAGCAAGATTTTGTCTCAACTTTTGTGTGGTTTAAACTTTCTGAAGTTTGCTTAGAAACTTTCACTTGGAAATCAAAGTTGGTTTTACCTCCGCTGTATTACGGCAGTGTTTAAAAATAACTGTAAGTGTGTACGTTCAGATGGCTATCACTTCAAATAACTGCAAAAGGTTGTAGAAGTCCCATCTGGAAAACATTATCATTGGTCACGTGACCTAAGCACTTCACAGAATGGTGATTTTTTTTTTTTATTCCTGAATGCTAGTACAATAAAGCATTTAGAAATAAATTTTTGTTGCTTAGGTAGCTTTATTTTCTGTTCAACAGCAGAAAACCAGTCATTACTCAAATCACTTGGTGACACTGAACACTTTAGACATATCAATCTTTGTCAAAATGAGTAGTAATTTTTAATTCTGAATATTATAAAAAAAAGAATATAACCCTCTAAATTTTTCTTGTCCATACTTGTGATGAACAGCATTGTACAAACTAGAATTCATTAAAACTTCCAAATTCCAATTATGCAAGTAATTGGGCCTTAAGATTACTATCCTTATCGTGGAGCAGAATGTCTTAATACCTTCTGTTGACAACTGAACAAAACCTAGGTGTACTAAAAGTATAAGTAGTTCATACTTTAAGAATGTCAAGACAGGTGTGTTGTTTTTTGGTTGTGTGTTGTTTTTGGGTTTTTTTTCCCTGCCTTTTTTCATATTTTGACTGGGAGCTGATTTCACTATAACATTCATAGAAATAAGCAATTAATAGGGTTGGGGGGGGTGGGTTCAAGCTGCCATAAAAACTTGGAGCAACAGAGAAACCTGACACAAAATAGTATCTTCAATTTTTACATGGAAACTTTTCAATACTGTTTCAGTAGATTATGTTTTTGGGAGAAAAAAAATCAATTATGCTGACAATAGAAATAATCACATTACATGTAAGGAGTTCAAAGGTTACTTTCCCACAAAGAATAGAAGAAAAAATTGCACAGGAATTCCCTTCTGTGGTGGAAGATAGTGACATATTATTCCATTCAGTTTTAGGTTGTGCTTCATTGCTTTCAAAATAGATCTACTTGGGACATATGCCCAAACTCAAGATGTGGTCAATGTGCTACTAGGGTTATTTTGTTGTTGAAGAGCTTTTTTTTTGCCAGAGAAAGAATTATCTAAGACAGATGCTACTGTGACAAACAGCTTGATACTCACTACAATAGATGCGGGAAAGTTTAATATGATAGGAATGTAACAGTGTCAAGATAATAAATACTTAACAGTCTTGTCCATTTCAAGCATATATGAGAGGCAATGCTTGACAGAAGATCTCACCAAATTTTTGGGGTGAAGGGCAAAACTGAATAGCTGAAGAATTATTACTGTTTAAGCAGGTCAGGATTTGTAAATGACCAGTTCTGTCAGCAGTGCCCAGCTTGAAGCTTATTTGGAAGTACCTTGTTTTCAGCGTGTGCTGGACACACATCCTGCGAAAATCAGGCTTAATCCACACTTGACCCAAAGGCAAGTTTTATTCATATGTTAGAGGAACTATGAGATAGAGGCACTTTGACCACGTGACTGTAGAGAAACTTGCACGATGGAAAGCCTGATTCTGTGTTGTAGGCTGATATTCCCCATCCAGGATGTGCTGGGTAATGGTCAGGTGCATCCCATGTAAGGTCTTTGAGAAAAGAGTAGCTGTACTGTGTAACTTGTGATTAATAGGTACAACACACTTTGCTAGACCAGTACAGTGGCTTTTAGGAGTTCTTTCAAGTTGGCACCAAGCCCTTTATCTTCTTAGTACCCACTGAATAGGTACATATGAAAGTATTACTATAAATTTTGGTATGTCCTTGTGTCACCTGGCTTAACAATCCTAAAGGTAGCTGTCTAGTCCAAGCTGTGAAGTGTGACTTTCTATCATTAAAAGACAGAGAAGAAGGGATACTTCATTGTCCCTATTTTAGATAGCCATTTTAGGAAGAGAAGTCATCCTTTAATGCTGGAGCTCTTTCATGGTTGCCTACAGTGAGAGCCAAAATAGCTACTGTTGGGCTAGGAGGATACCATGTCTGCGTCAAAAAGATTCATTAATGATTAATTAGGGGGAAAAAGTTAAATGGTATTTTTAAAGTGTTCACTTAATTAAACATTTTTCAATAATTTTTCTCATCTTCTATCTGTGAAAACCAGTAGATGGTATTGATTTCTGTTCAGCAAGAACAGTTACTTGAGGGTAATTTTCACGATAAAAGGCTTTGTGGAGAGTCATACTGAAAGTATAAATGGGTAGAGAAATGAAGGCAATAAGGTACTTCCTTTTTTCTAATTTACATGTATGTTTTGATTCTGGGTTTTTATCATATGGATATTGCTCATTTTTTTATGCCTCGTGGACTTTGGCTATAGTGTCCTGAAGAATGGTACTGGTGATGGCTTTGAGTATTGAATAAGGGAAAAATTCAAATTAATCAGTTTTAGTCAGTACTAGTTGTAGTATGACCGTTCCATTATATCTTACGCTTTTTCTGATCCATCTTCCAAACTTGTGTTGCTTTGTCTAATCATAACTTGAAAACTTCATTATGCACAGTGTTCTAAAAATCGAACTAAGTAGGTTTCTACTTACTCATTATCATGGAGCACTATTGAATAAAGATGAAAAACATGTCCATAATACATAGTTTGTGATCAGGATGCATGTGCGTTGTGTCCATGTCATTTTTGTCTTTATTCATACCTGTGGCTGATATGCACTCCAATGAGTATTCAGGTACAGATTCTCATATATGGTATTTTAGTTCTGCAAACCTGAATGAATTTTTAAGTCTCTTAAGGAACAAATAAAACACAAACTGCATGGTGACATAAAATGTTACTAAGAGGTTTCTGTTGAGTACCTTTCAGTGCCCTGCTGTTTACATGATCACTTAATGGGATCCGGAGAGACCAGCCATTAAGCGTTTTTCCTTAAGGTCTTGGAAGCAGGATACCTACTGGTGCGCCAAAACAGCCTTCTGAAAAGTGTATAAAATCATGGCAGAAATCTCTTGCTTGTGCTGCTTCTCTTTTTCTGACTGTATATATGCACCTCTCCTTTTCTGACTGTGAATCCCACATATTTAAGTAATAGTGTTACTACTTTAGCTGAGTTGAATGCGCGCATGTGACTGTACAGATCTATGTACAGCATACATTGGTATTGCACAACTTGCGTGTGTCTGCCAATAATAATGCTTTTAGCCTGGCCTGGTTGTGTTTTTTCTGGCCCTGGGCATGTCTTTGCTATTCTTAGGAGCCCGTGCCTTCTCTCGTATTCTCTGTCATTCCATATTTGTGTGAGAGAACTCGGAGATGCTCCATAAGTGTCATTTAGCCAGGATACTTCAGGAGTGTCCTTGAAGAATTGTCTTGGGTAGCCACACTTTGAGCATTTAAGTATTTAAGGCATGTAAACAGCCTCTCCAGTTCTTCAGAGCTGAGCCTCTGATTATAAAGTTTTTACAGATGTACAGACTTGAGGGTGAGTATGGAAATATGTGTCTGTAAATATGCGTGTACATACCAGATATTTTATATCCTTAAGGACAATATGAACATGTGTAGTTGTTCTGTTTAAGTGACCTGTATTGGCTGTCCATCAGTTAAGTCAGAACAAAAAGACTAGCATAACTAATGCTTCAGAGCTGCTAAATTAATTTTTTATGCAAGTAAGATGTTCTTTTAATGAAATGCAATAAAATGACGTGTAAAGAAGCAACTACAAAGCCTACAAATTGATGATTGTAATGCCAGTGTCAAGCACCAAAAAAATGAAGAGGCTTAGAGTTATCCCCTGTCACTTGCTATTTCTTTCCCAAGCACAGATTTCCAAGCTCTTCTCCACATCAACAAGTGTGGTAACCCTTTTTTGACAATTCTGTTCATGGAGCTTTGGGGGTGGAGGGTCAGATCTCAGGTGTGAGAATACTACACAATTCTGAGGAATAACTGTTCAACAAACTTTCATTCCCCACATTCCCCAAACAAAGGTAAGTCCTTAGGCTTTTGTTCCTAGTGGTAGCAACCACACTTCAGAAAATAGTTCCAAAGATTTAAGTGATAACTTCCAGTAACAGTGGAAGACTTTAATGCCTCATAGTAGTCAGAGAAAACATTAAAAAAAACCCCACCAAACAAACAGACAACCAACTTTTTTCTTTTTCTCTTTTTGACCTGCCCATAACAGGATCCTGGTCCCTAACAACATAGTGATGCTAGTAAAGGACATTGATTTTTAAGCAATCAACTAGTAAAATGTTTGGGCAATTGATGGCTGGGGTGGTTGTTGTTTGTTTAACCTTGTGCTCAAGTTACTTAATCCTGTGTCCTCAAAGAATCTTAATCACTGTGATGCTGCAAAATCATAATTATCTTGCTATTAAGCGCTTGTGACCTAGTATGGAGTTTAGCACAGGAACCTTAACTCCATATACAATGAATTGGGCATCTCAGAACAGGTTTTCCAAAAGCTGGAATGGTAATTCTCAATGCTACAAAACGGTGTAAAGACCCTTCCATAAAGATACCTTTGTCTGGTTTCCTTTCCTTAAGGAAGGAAAAGATAGTGGTGAATATTCCTCATACAGTGGTCTGTTCCTTCAAATCACTCCTCTCCCAGAAGGCATTCAGGATGAAGATACTTGGCTTTCCAGTCTTGGTCTTAGGAGTGTTTCTTTATTTTTCACGTTTTTAATGCACTGGAAAAAAATACCTAAGTGGTCACTATTTCTTTGGTTATTAATTAAAATGGGAGATAAATTGCTCTTACTTTTTTGTCTCACCATATTTTTTGGATTAAAAATACTTCCCACAGGTGCGCACTACAGGTGCTCAAACCCTACCCTTAGGAGACAGGTACGTCAATGCTTAGCTTAAGCGTCCAAAGCAGGATAAGAGTGCCACAAGGCAAACCTTGGTAAACAGAAGCAGCTCTGATTCAGAAATTTTGGTGCCTGTAGAACTTAACTGAAAGATGTAGATGCCGAACACTTTGGTAAGGAGACTGGGAATTGCATTCCTGACCTGTCATCCATTTCTGAAGTGGTCATATGCAGCACTAGAAATTCTTTGTGGCCTTAAGGCTATTTTTACTAAGAGACTGAAAGACGTTAGTCTAGAAGAGCAAGCAAGCAAAAAGGATCTGTTGTGCATGTTTGTTCCTGTAAGGAAGAATAAATCTCAGTAGAAGTTAAGTATCTGTAAGACTTAGCAGGTTCAGCATATAAAGCAAAGAAGAGAGCTGTCAGAAACTTATCGAGGAAGGCTGAAGTAAATTGAACTGGGATTTAAAATGAACTTTTGGAACCGCGATGTGAATGAGAAAGGGTTGAGTTAAATATATTCCCTGTCTTCTCTTCAAAAAGAAGTGCATTACAGGTCTACATTTATTTTAATAAAGCTTGGAAGCTTTAGCCAATGTAAGTCTATCAAATAGTATGTAAAAAAAAAAAAAGTGGTTAAAACTGTGCAATGTCATAATTTAGCAGGCAGTAGTTCTGGTGACATATGTTGTTTCTTGTCGCGTTGCTCATAATCTGAGATGTTCGATAGCTGGCTTTGCTGTCTAGTTTTTATGAGCTACTTAAACCCTACAGATTTAATGAATCTCTCTAGACCATGCACTAGAAAGAAGCCTTTTTAATGTGCCTGAGACTTATGTAATATGAAAAAAGTTGAAAAGTTGTTTAGATCAGTCAGATTAAAATGCAAGTTCACAAATTTGACTTTATAAAAGCAGAATATATTATCGGTGTATGACTGTCACTTTCTAAAAGGTTCATTTTAACAAATACATTATTTTGACTTCCTACCTCAGTGTCTTGCTATCATGAATTTGCTCTATGCAGGTTCTTTCCAGGAAAATTTCACGAAAAGGATTGAATGTAGGGAATAGAGTTAGTGTGGGTGTTTCAGGGATGTAACATTGGCTAAATGCTGTAGTATAAAGGGGAACTGAAAATGGTGGTTTGAGACAAACCTGAAACACTGTAAAAGGGAGGAATGAAGACGTGTAAAAGAAATTAAATATCTTATTAGTTGATAGTACTGCTTAAAAGGATGTTTTAGTTTTCAAGTTAAGTAAAAACCAGTATTACATGTGAAAAGACAAATAAAGGACCCACAAACCCAAGGAGCACAAGTTTAAAGTGTGGGTATCCCAGAGTGGCATCTGAACCAGCACTGAGGCTCCTCACAACTGTGGTAGCATATGGGTCTGGAGAATGGGATACAACGGGTGTACTATGTACGTGATGTGTGAGGAAATGGGCACGTGATGTGACAACCAGGAGCACAGCGTTCCCTAAGGGTACCAGTCAGCAGGGACGTAAAACCTGCAGTGCCATAAGCCTAATTATGCAGAAATGTAGATGGAGTGATAAAGTTAATCCTGAAACTGAACTACTTCAAGAGTATTTATCATATGTTTTTAAAAAAAAACATGAATTAGACCTAAAATATGAAACTGGCAGAAAGGTTTGTTTAAAAATTGCTTTAAATGTTTATCTGCTCTTGGATTTGAGGACCAGGAACCCTATTATATGATGAAAAGTCACGTAGTCATGATTCATGGAGTTTTTTCAGGGAAAAAGGCCCCACCTAAGTACTACAATTACCACACTGTACTTTAAACTTGAAATGTATGCAGAATAGGATCGTTTAGAAATGTAGGAATAGAGCTATACTATATCCTTTTGTTAATCCAAAATCTGAGTGCAAGGAATAAAAACGAATTGATTTTTCAGACTAGCCAGCTGCTATTCCTGCCTGCTGCTCCAGCAGCATACGACTCCAAGGTATGTGACCGAAATATGTCACATGAGAGTTTCAGCTAAACTGAGTTCAATTAATAGGAGTGACTATATATGCTGTTCACTCCCACAATTGCATATTGATCTGTTTGTGATTCTAATGCTCAGTAACGACTGTGCTTCTGTCATTGCCACCTGCGCCCTGGCAAACTTGTTGCATCTGGGCATATAAAAAAGGCTGCTACCCAATTTCTTCTTCTTGACATGATAGGTTCAAAGTGAATAACTACTCCTAAAAGCTTGTTATGTTACTAGTGGCAGTTACTTACTTAAGTAAAAGCCGTGTGCAGTTGTTCTGGTGGGGTCGTGCATAAAACTGACATTGGCCTATAGCTACTTCTTAGCATTTATCGATTTGGAAGTCTTTGCTGTGATCTGTAAATGAATGCAAGTTGAAATAGTTATTGTAATATGAGTAAGTTTATTAATAAAGTATAGTGTTAGTATAATTTTGAAGTATTTCTGACAAACATATCCAGCAAGGCTGAATTCGGTTAGTTCTCTCCATGAACTCAATGGCAAAGCACCTGAAGGAAAACATGGAGAACATGCCCAGAGTCTGGGAGCGACGTCCCACCAAAACAGGTAATAGCCGCTCTGTCTTACTGTTCATCTATTGGTTATCTCGGGATCTGTTGTGACTTCTGTCACAACAGTTCATCTTGACTAGTGAGGCCTGGATAGGGAAAGTGCATATGCCATTTCTCCTGGGCTTCCCGCCCCCCGCAGCTGCCCAGCCAGCGTGTGGAGGGAGCCTGTCCCCCTTGGTCATCTTCGGGTGACGGCACCAACCTGGAGGCAGATGCCATTCTTGGAGGTGAGAAGTTGTAGGGAAGAGGTGAAATGTCTCGTCAAAGGCACTGCAACTTGGAGGCAGTGAATGTGAGTTAGGGAGTGAGGAAGGAAAAGGGGAATGGATCCAGGAGTGAGTGATGGAAAGGAAGGGAGGGAGGCACTCGTTTGCTTCGTTTACTACACAGTTTCCTATTACTGCAGCAAATGAAGCTGGAATTCTACTGACAGTCTCCTTCACTATATAACCCAAATTAATCCCCAGAGCATCCTGTGCACTAAATGAAGAAAGATCCTGTGGAGAAAAATAGCAGAGTCTTAAAAAAAAAAAAAAAGAAAAAAAATTAAAGACTGTTGCACTAGGGGGCTGAAATAACTTTGCACTAGCAATCTCGCTTCTGTTTTTTCTTAACTTTAGAGTACTTATCTTAGCAACCGTAGCATTATTTTAATCTCAGTTTGGGGGAGGAGAGGGTTGTGATAAATATAGACAAATTATATGCACAACGGTAGAGTATGCAGGAAATATTCAACCTGCTATATTCCTATGGAAGTACAAATCTTCCTGACCTCATTGTGTCATTGATTTGAGGAGACAATTTGCCTGCTACTTAATTATTTTTACTTTCAAAATACTACGAAAAGAGAAGAGTCACAGTCAGAAATTTAGGAAGGGAGTTTCTTAAAGAGGGAATTGTGGACGGGAGGTACTCACAAAATAGCTGTTACAGTTACCATGAAAATGATTTATAAATCCTAGCACATCTCTTCAACGGTTTCATCTGTATTATGTAAATGGCTATTGCTTCCAGGTGTGTTGACCCACCTAGCAGTCTGAAAGTGAGCGCTCTTTGTGAATTATTTAATAGTTGGATTCCAGATATTAATCATAAAAAGGACCAAAGCATTTTCTTAGAGTACTTCTTGAATCTGGAGCTTTGTTTGCAGGTCCCTGACTGCAGCCTGGGACTGTAACTAATAGGCACGGATGAAGAAAAACATTTCACTCTGCAGCCTTTTCCGCCCACATCTTTAGGGTTGCCAGAAATCCTATCTGTCAGCTAAAAAGATGTTAAAGTTCTACACTGCTCTAATCCAAATATGACAGAGAATAGGATTAGCAGAAGCCGTTCAAATGTGATAAAATAAATGAATAAAAATGAGTTGAAGAGGAAAGCATGATATTAGTGGAACATGACCCAATTATATATGTAAAAATATACTCAACAAAATAGGTCAGAAATACTTGACTAGATGCATTTACATACTGTTTTGAATATGGAGTCTCTGTGTAGCTGTAATACTGTTATATAAGATTTTGATATCTGTGTATATTTATCTATAATGAACTCCCATAAATATGTGTAATTGAAGCGTGAGACTGCAGTCTGACTCTTTTCTAGAATATGAAACCACATAAACCAGGATGTCAGGTTCCTGCATTGATGCAGACTTCATATCGCCTCCTCTTTCTCTTCCACAACTCTGACAATAAAATTTCAGTAGGTAATTTATATAAATTGAGAAAATAAATTTGTTGATCTTGAAAGACCTGGAGTGCAACAGAAAGAAAAATGAAGTTAATTCTTCCAATAATGAATTTCCCCAGAAACAGGCTTTAATAGTGCTTCCAGATTAATAACACAATCTCAAAAGTAGGCATTGCTTCCTAAACAGTAGTTGAATGTAACTTAACTCTCAAATTGTATCGTGAATTGTTTTATACTGAAGAAATGTTAAATTAATCTGCTAATTTAAAGAGGCAACACATGCAGCTTAAAATTTGAAGTTGTTATCTAGTTCTCCTGGTGATATTAAGATACATTGCCATCAGCTGCTCTTTCTGTAATGATAATAAAGGAAATATCTGATATGGACTGAAAAAGAGAAATTATGTTCAGATCAGCTGTAGCTATTTATTTTTGGTTCCCTTATTTTCTTATCATGTGAATGAACCGCTTCTATGTGTTGGTTAGAAAAGTCTGATTTTTGTTATATTAAAATTAAAGTATCTTCAAATATTTTTAGGTAACCAGAAGTAATATCATTAATTGAAGAACATGCTAAACTAGAAATTTATAGGGCATTTGTTGGGATTTGTTTTAAAATCTGGGCTTATTTTCTTTGTTCTATAAATAAAAGTAGTCTGAAGATCAGTGTCTTTAAAATAGCCATTGAACTTAAAGTCAGTATTAGTTGAACAAGCAAGTGACCTTTTAGTGTATTATGAAGCTAGTTGAAAATGGTCTTTAAATCCTGCTTTATCTTTCTTTAGCTAAAGAAAGCTCACAATTAGAGGCTGGGTTAACTCTTTCCTCATGAAAGGTGAGAGCAAACAAGACAGCAGTGAACACAAGAGAACAGCAAGAGGGAGAAGGAAACTTATTCTGTCAATCTGCTAAAAACTGAGCAACATGGATTGTTTTTATAGATAAGACATAAGAAGACTTTAAAATAGTAGTACTGGTAAATTCCTATTTCCTCTATCACACGTTCTTTCTGAAACATTCAGAAGAAGAATGTACTTCAGTGTTTTCTGGATGACTATTTAGAATAACTATCTATACCTGAGAAACCAGACTTATATTTAAAATAAGTCTTTCATAGCTTGTTGTCATTGGAAGTACTTTACCAAATGGTACAAATCTACAGGAATTTATTGTCTTACCCACTGGAAACCCAGACGCTAATAATGAACAGTCTTTTTTGTGGTGTGAATTTAGCTGACTCTAAATAATTATAGCAGGAAGAGGTCGTATGGTTTGATTGTTAATAGACATCACATCAAATTTATGAAGTGTATGTTTTAGAATTGACTCCTCCAGTTGTACCAGGATTGGTATGTATTTGTCCAGTAGCAGAATTTCTCTCCCCATATGTAATAAACTGTATAGTATACTATGGTTTTCTTGTAATGTAGCGTTTAGAAGGAGACATCCTCCACCAGAGTAAGGGGAGTGCCAACCTCCAGTAGCTCAGCTTGGACTGCTGTCGAACCTTCCCTCCTCCCTTTCTTCCCTGACTTTGTGGTCCTGCCTCCTCGTATGCCATTTCTTGCTCTTGTGTGACCAGATGGTAAGTCAGTTTAAGGAACTGAGCCAACAGAAAGTGGATCCAGGAGAGGAAAAATAGTAATTATTTTGGCTGGCTCAGATCACTGGACTTGCTCATAACCTACTCATTTGAGCGTGAGTGCCAGTGCAAAGGAACTGGCGTGACTGCATGGACAAGGGTAGGGAGAAGAACAGGAGGCTGGAAGCCTTCATTTAGGTGCTGCTATAAAGCTGTACAGTAAGTAGTAACTTTCTAGATGAATTGAGGGGCTAACAGCAGTCAGGATTGATTTTCCCAGTTATGTGGTTGGAGAAGGAGGGGAGATGATTATTACTCCTTGTTGCAAATCTACATTTAGCTGTTTCTAATAGAGCAGAGTACACATTCTTTTATCACTAAATCCTGTCTCTTAAAAGGGTTGATTTGGCGCTTACCTTGAAGGAAGTGCCTTGCATTGCATTTGGGATATCACGCTTTCCCAGTTTGGCGTTCCCAAATGTCTTCCCCTACATTACTGCATCTGTAAAGAATCTTGACTGGGTTTTTTGGTGTCGTGTTGGGTTTTTTTTGTGTGTGTGGTTGTGTTTTTTTTTTTAAGATAGTCATTCTTCCCAGTGCAACACAGAGAGTGACTAATAACTTATAAATGATTACATCAGTACATTCCTGCATAGTAAAGTGAATCTGGTATTCCCTTCTGTAATGTGTCCTGACCATGTTATTGATCCAGGCATTAATGTAGGGCACTAGGCAACGCTGCACTTAATGGTGCAAAATGCTAATTTCAAAGGGAGCTCTAGATTTTATGCCTTGATACAATTCCTTGTAAACCCAAATATGTATGCAGAAAGATGGAGGAAAATATGAAGTTCTAGCCTGTACACCATCAAATGTCACTTCATAAAATTTATGATTTCAGGTGACTGATAATGAATGTGCTTACAGTGTATAAATGGCCAAAATCATTTCTGTCCACTGGTCTTTCATTTGCTTCAGTAGATAGCAGCTGAGAACTGGGATTCTTGGCTTTGGACCAGTGTATGATAGAAGAAACAGGTTGGATAAATAAACAGCTTTTTATCAACAAATTTTCAGTTTCCAGTCTTTGTTCTTAGAAGAAACTTGTGTGGGGTATTCTTCTATTTCTTTTACTTTCTGCAAATATTAAATGTTTACTTTTCTAGGAATATAAACAACTTCTAGTGACCTTCTTAGCAGAAGCTCTGTTGTGTCTGTGTTTTAGTTGAACTTGAAATCTGACTCATGAATAATTATTTGTGGACAGGCTTAAAATCAGTGGGAGTTTTATTTCTAAAAGGCTTTTGCATCGCAGCCTTAGAGTTAGCAGTTAACACCTTCTTATCATTGCATTCATGTTGTGTGTGCCCCTTACCAGTGTGAGGACTTCCTTTGTGGTTGGACCTCTCTGTTTGGGGTTTTTTAAATTATTTGGGGTGTTGGAAAAGTTGTGTTTCCTGTGATCTTAATGAATGATCCCATCTTCCTGGGACTAGCCATTATAGAGAACACGATAACTGAGAAGCAGGGGGCATGGAAGGTTGACCTGAGCAGGGATATGTGGGAATGAGTAATCCTAAATTTCTCTGCAAGACTGCTTTTTTTCTTTGGAATCTAGAAATTTTCTTTAAGTTTAATGTGATTACATTAAAAAGTCATTACTTTGAAACTACTGAGCTGGATCGTCATAGCTGCTGTTGCTTCACCTGGGGAAAACTGTAATTTAGAGATCTCTTGTCACAGATATCTCAAAATAACTGGGCATTCTTTATAATAATGCTCCGCGCTTACAATTTTATTTATAAGTTTTATATGACATCTGAGAGCTTGAGAAGCGCTAAAGTCTAACGCCCCAACTTCAAGGTGTGATCTCTTCTCTCCATCCATCTCATTAGATCTCAACTCCTGTGAGAGTCAGATCCACTGGTGTACCTAGTTCCACACTCAAATGAGGCACTCAAAATCTGTTGCTACTTATTTCATCCTACTGGCTTTTTGAAGGCCATTTCCTGAATTCCTTGCAGGGTTGGGAATGGACTCTGCATTTGAGTCCGATTTCAAAGACTTTTGCACTTAGACTTATCTCAGTGTTGAAGCATTTAACAAATGCAGTGACGTAAACCTTGCAAATTCCTATCGGAACAAGCAAGTACTTTTAGCCCTGGTTTAACAGAGGGCTAATCTTAGAATAGGTGCTTGTTTTCTCTTCACTAGTACCGCAGACAGCTTTGCCAGTGTTGAGTAACTCTTGTCTGGTAAAACTGGGGATGGATGGGGTTCACATCTGCAGCTGCTGTTCTTCTGAAGCCAAAGTTTAACTAATTGTCAACTAATTTCTCCCTTGTGTTCAGCTAACTGTCTAACATCCACACTGAAATTAAAGTGAGATGCTTCACTATTCAACTAAATAAAAAGTATTCCCCAAGTTACTGAATAAAAACTACTGAAGTTTTTCTGCAGTGATTTATATATTTTATTTTCTTTTTTTTTTTTTTTTTAAATCTTGGAACTTTTAAAACTTGACAGACCTGAAGAAGATATCCGGGGCTTAAAATACTGTGTCCCAGTAATTTATTAAGCTAAGCTGTAGCTTTTTCATCTAGGCAAGCACCTTGGCCTTCCTAAAATATACTTTGATAATGTTACCTATCAAAAGCCCTGACAGAGCTACTGGCTGCCTGGCAGTGAAAGAACTAAGTCTGATAAAATGTTTCGAACAAAAATAACAGGAAAATAGGAAGAGGAGCACCTCTTCCAGGAAGAGCCATTTGATGTATGCCACAGTCTTGCTTGTTTTTGTTACCTGGTTTGTTTTCTTGTTCTACTAACGCTGTTAGGTACTGATTTAGGCTTAAAGAGTCTGAAAGAAGGGAAAACAGGAATATGCCTTGAGCGTGTGTGGTGTGAGGGTTTTTGGGGTTTTGTCTTTCCTCTGTGTGTTAACCCCCCAACTCCCAAGTATTTTGATACTGAATGTTTCTTCTCCGTCTATAGCAGAAATGTAGAAACTTGGCGGGGTAAAAAAAAAAAAAAGGTAATTGGGCTTTGCAAAGCTAAAAAGCAACTGTGTGATGTCATGTAGGCCAGGGCACGAGAGGCGGTTGAAAACTGCTTGTGGTTTTGCTTTGTCCGTGTAGCTTGTGGTGTTTTGTTGTTATTATAGTGCCTTTTATCTCATAGCCCATTTGACTGAGTGCTCGCATCGAGAGTGGTTCTTAATGGAAGACGGTGAACGTTTATCTTGCTCTGTTTGAACAGCGAGTCTCGGAAGATGGTTGAGAACAATACGCTGGTGGCAGTGATCGATGTAAGACTTAGGATCCTTCCTTACTTTTTATTTTTGGTAAACAAAAAACATTGATGTTATTGAAGTTTTCCTCCCTTAGACAAGGGAGGAAGCAGGCTCTGTAAATCCAGGCTGAAGCTTGGGTTGGGTTTGTGCGAGACCTCTGTTTTTCATGCGGCGATGAAATGACCGTGAGGTGTGGGTCAGGACAGACACCTCCTTATCAGACCAACTGATGTGTTGGTGAATGCCTCCATGTGAAGCTGATTCACCTTCATCTTGAAGGTGGAATGTGCAGAGCCAGCAGAAGAATTGGCATCCAAGTACTGCATAGTGATTTATTTAAAATACTTTTTTAAAAAATTTCATTAATGTTTTATAAAGAGATGATAGATTTTTAAGAATAGGTTAGTATGCAGAAATTATTAAAACTAAAACCTCCCTCTCTGTCTATGGCTTATTATTCCTTTCATTCACTTGCAGCAGTACCAGGCTGACAGACAACACTTTAAAATTTGGAAGTATACATGGCATTTGGAAACAACATAATTCTTTTGTATCCTGTTCTTTATTCCTTTCTTATTTTCGTTATGTCTTTTCTATCTTTTCATCAGTAAAATGGGGTTGTTAAAGCAGTGTTAATAATGATGTTGTTAATACTGCTTGTTAAAATATTTCGTTCGACTCACACGGAGCCAAAACAGGTTGTGGGATGAGATAGTAACTAGAAACACTGAATTTGTGTCAATACTTATGTTTTCTTTCACAAGGAAGGTGGAGATTAAGCCAAAACATGATGATGTCTTCTCTGCCTCTGAAGTCCTAGGAGGTCTGGTTGCAAGGTTCTACTGAGGAGATGGGTGGTGTTTTACCCGGTGTCAATTATTAGCTGTTATAACATGCCAATTTATGGACACTGATAGTTGGTTTCAGATAGTGGATTTTACTTCAAGGAATAACGATTAAAACCTTAATAGGCCACTGTTTTTGCTGAGTTTGCCTGATAGAGGCATTTACTCACAGCAACTATAACATTTTATGCTAAGTATTGTTTAAGTGTGTGTGTATATTTGTGATTTGAGTTACAAAGAATCAGTGCTGTAGCTGCTGAGGTCTGTAGCTCCACTGGAAACTTCTGGAGCTTTTTATAAACAGAGGAAATCGCTCACCTTTGGGTCAAAGAGAAGAGTGGCCTTCCTCAAAGGCTTTCCTCAAAAGCCAACTTCTCTTTGAATGAAGAAAATGCTACAGAATTTCGTATTGCCGTTACCATACAAATAGTGAATGGCTGAGCCCTGGAGTAGGTACCAGAAACCATGAAACCACAGCTGGAACAGAAGGAAAATGGTAGACAGACCCTACTTTTCAGACACGAGTTACCAGGCTCTAAGTGGCTGATATTCTTTGCAACACTGCTACCAGCTTCAACGCAAAAATCGTTAAAATACGCTGACTACTGTTTGAAATACAAGGTAGCTTGCAAAGAGATTATCAATACTGTATGTACTTAAAAGACCATAGTTTCAGACTCTCAGGTTTACAGTGCAGCCTTGAAGAACAAAAGAATGGTTATAGTTTATTAGTTCATAAATCCTCATTTGAGGCTGCAGGGGCTTTTGAACTACACTTGAGACTGTTCTATTTATTTTAAGTTCATTTATTTCCATCACATCCACCTTTCATCCAAACATCTTCTGACAACTTTATTTCGGTTAACACTGCATATTGTGATTTAGGCTGCTAGCTTGCTGATGCATGTTTGGATTTATAAAATAATGCTTTTATCCGTATCTTATTTCAGCCCATTTAAAGCCTATGTCTTAATGAAAAACCACACCTTCTTTCCAGTCAATGAATCTGTGACTCATGTTAAGTCTGACCTATCCTGCAGAAATCTTAGCTTTCTTTGTAGGGAAGAAAAGTAAGAGTGTGTGTGTGTGTGTATATAGTGTGCATAAACATAAAATATGTATAAAATAACAATAAAAGCCCTTGTATACGAAGAAGAAAGTTTTCCTGTTGTAGCACTTGAGGTAAGAGCTTAACTCCATCTTGAAGTCATGTGAGGCATAGCAGTTCTGGGATATGTTTGCTGGGATATCACACAGCACATCTTGCCCATGAAAAGAAAGAGAAAGGTATGTCATGATACAGTCTCCTCTCAGGTAATCTCTGAGATGGTAATATGAGTGGTAAGAAGGGAGAGTACTGTGAAACTTGATAAACAAGCACTTTTTAATTAAAATTGTCTATCATGAACATCTTGATCACTCGAGCTTTGCTTTAACAAAGAGCAAATTCCAAATAAAATATTTTGTAATTACATTTTTATGGAAGACTGATTTATCTGAGGAAAAGGAAAGGTTTTGTGGCAACTTAAATTAGCTTTTCTTACTTAAATTTGAGTTCTTTGACGTGATTTACAGAATCAATTAAAATAATTGTATAACATACAGATTAACTATTATATCAGCATTTAGGAAACACAAATGTGAGCTTTGGAAAAAAAAAACTTACACGCTGCTGCTGCTAGGTTTTACTGAAGTAATTAAAATGATCACAATAGGAATTAGTTTAGGCTGTGTGTAAAATGATCAAAAGTATATGCTTGTTTCTTTAGAAAAAGTAACACATGGAGAGTTACTTTATTTGTCAACATCTTCACAGAGCTTTTTCTCTTTAACCACAATAGCTGACATGTTTTGGGATTCATCTTCTTTTATAATTTGAATTTTCTATTTGAAATGTTGCATTTTTAAAAAAGTTAGTGATCAGAATAACTTTTTGACAATATTGATTCATCTTGGTTTTACTTCTGGGTAGGTGTTTGAAAATGGCAATCAACTTGTTTAAACAGGAAAAAAAAAACAAACCACAAAGAAAACCCTTCAAAAGCACAGGGAGCAGCAGGATATTAATGTCTGTGGATGATTAGCTATCAGCTTGGAGAAGTAACAAATGCATCACAGATCTCATTTACAGGGGGGATGAAGCCCTGCAACAAAACACTTGATATGCACACCCCACAATGCTACCCAAAATGTGTTACGAGATATAAGCATCTTTTCTAATCTTTCTGCCCAAGGCTGATTTTCATTTGGAAAGCGTAATAAAGTAGCAGAATAATTAAAACTTACAGTACAAAAGATTAAGCAATGCAGGATTCTAGATTAGTTCCAGTTGTTCCAATTTCAACATCAATAACCCAAAGTAGTATCTAACTGTTCTAAAGATGAAGTATACCCTCTGAAAATCATAACAGAATTATCCAACCAGAAAAACATTAAACTAGAGATGATTCTGGTTGCTATTTTTCACTAGGGTTCAGAATGCTAATGCTTTGCTTTGTAATAGGATACCAGAGCAGGTAATAGTGATGCTGTGGGGGCTGTTAAGCTGCTTACGTGTGCAGTCACATTTTTTTCATTGTTAGACAAAAACTTTTATTCATGAATTTATACTAATCAAGAAATGCATTTTAAAGCAATTATGCCATCTACAGAGTTGTTTGTAATTATGAAGTGCATTAATCAACAGTTCTCATCTGTCTGATTAGTAATTTTTAATCATAAGCAAAGAAGAAAACACAGATGTATTGTAAATAAAAGTAATTGAACTCCTTATTCTAGATTGTGCAAAGAAACACTTGGTATGGCCTAAACTAGTTGATGGAAGACAGAAGAGCACATTGGTTTGCCCAGGTTTTAAATGAGCAAGCATACAAGGATAGCTCTCAGTCAGCCACCCCTCCATGCTGCTTCGTTGCTGTCCAGTCTTCCACCGTGTACGTGGTCAGCACTGAATTAACCTCCTGTGGTGGTACCTGAATGCATATAATGCATATGAGTAGGTTTCTTGCTGTGGTGGTTTGTTCTTTTTTTTTTTTTTTTTTTTTTTTTTTTTTTTGTAAGAAAAGCTAAAACAACCTTAAAAAAAACCCCAAACAAAACCAAAAACTAAACCTTGTCTTGTCCTGTTTAAACACCCAGTATGAGTCACCTTCGTCTCGCCTGCAAGCTGGTTTCTCCCCCTTTGCGGTCAGGCTGCCTTCTCTGAGCTGGGGGCTTTTCCGATATGTTAGTGGAGATGGTGGACTTGGCCCAAAAAAGTGTAGAGAGAGAATAATTTTATTTACTTTTTGTTAAAACAACTATTCTTCTTTGTTTTCTCGCTTCCTCACATATTACCTTAATCATCAGCCATGCACTGGGTGGGAGCTATAAGTAAAATATGGTATATTGACTGTTTATTTTAATACTTTGCTATAGTGCTGGCAAATATTTAGCTTTATATAACATCTATTCTTTTTCTTAGGAAGCCTTTGAAAACAGAATTTACCCTAATCCATTGCATGTAATTTTTCTGACAGAGAATGACTTGGTAATGTCATCATGTTAATAAACAGTGATAAAAAACATCCATTAGAATTCACATATCTAATGAAGATATATTTGTTTTATTTCTCTGATTATTTTAATGAATTCGGTGCTGCTTTCTGAACTGATGGTAAATACCTATTTATTTAGTTATTGCTAAATACCATTCCAGAAGTTAAGTGATGTTAAGATGTAGTCATGGCATTAATTATGAAGAAGGATTTTTGCCCAGAATGGCTCTTTACTACCTTTGGGATCTCATTCTTCAATTTACAGTTCTAAGATTTCCTTTGCCACAGTCTGGAAGATTATCAATGAATTTGACTTGGTGTTTGGGTGAGGTTGGAAGATCTTCTTTTTCTCCTAGAACTGCATCGTTTTCTCCTACAAGCATTGCTGTATTTGATAAATACCTCACTCCTGGGGATTGTCAGGTGCTGTGTTATGGTAGCGGTATGGTTTAACCTACTTTCGCATCACTCTCACTGGGTAAACTGCTGTTCTCAAAGAGCACTTCAGTATTTGCAAACAGTCTAAATGAAATGCTCAGCTGCTCCTGAGATCCAGCCACACAATTGCGTGGGGAAAGAAGAACGCGTCTCTCCTCCTGACCAACTCCCCCGTGTTCACTTGCACAGTTTTTCCACAGTTGTACAATAACATAGTGAAAGCGTCACCTAATCCCGTATGAAAACAACAGCGTTCAGCCTGAGTAGGTAAACAGTATGCAGGTCTTGACCAAAACTAGCGTCACAATGCTTATGAGTTAAGAAAACGCCAATATTCCTAGCAAATTTTGATCATAATCTATCTGTATGACCTGTTTTGGAATATTGAAAGGCAAATTTGGTACCTACTTCCTTGGTTCATCCCCCTGACTAAGTTTAGACAAAAGGGGAGTACGAATGGTCAGTAGTATGAAAATGCCTCAATACCCATGTCCTTTATACATACACTTATTTCACAGTAGGAGAATTATCTCAGATATATAGTTTTGACTGGGCATAAAAATGGAAGAAAGGAAAACCAAGCTATGTTTTTTTCTTAAACTGATGCATTACAGTGTAACTTGAATGTTCTTTTCCCCTCAGTCTCTTATATAAACACTGTTTCCTTAGCACTTTACGTAGTGCTTTACAGGTTCAAAGCCCTTTACAGAAATTATTTTAATTAGTTTTCACATCTCCTCTGAGAGAGGTAAGTAAATATCATTATCCTCATTTTTCCAGACAGGGACTCTCATCTGGAGAGGTTAAGTAACTTGCCCGAGGCCACAAGGGGGAATATTGTCCTACCTCCTCCCAGAAACTCAGGAACTGTTATATCCCAAGTCCTTTACTTTGTTTGCTAGATGGCAACTTGAGTTGGTAATGGTTACTCTTGTGCTACAGAAATACATTCTGTGATTTTACCTCTTTGGTCTTAGCAATAGGGTAAGCAAGGAAGAAATCAGATTTTCTATAGTCAAATTATATCATAGTAACGCAGTCTCCCTCAGCAGAAATGTAAAGTTCCTTTCCTGTTATGTCTATAGTTGAGTAGACAAAGTAGTAGACCATACTTGTTGCAGTTTTTCCATGGGATACTGCCCAGTCCACAGTCACTTTATCAGTTCAGGTCATGTTACACCTGCAGCTCTGGTTTATGCGAGATGCCGAAAATGCAGCTTGTGGAGATTTTTTTAAGTCATGTGTTTGTTGGACCTTGGAAAAATACAAATACTGGCAGCATGTGCTTCCAAAGAGAACTTTCTTACATAAAGAAGATACAGAAGCAGGGACAAGTGGGTTTGTGTTTAAGAAATCTAAAATACCACACTGCTTTTTTTTTTTTTTTTTTTGTGGTTTGGAGGCTATTGTAATGCATGTCTGCAAAGAGTTCTGTCTCTTGATCTCGTCCTCTAGTTGAGGACGTTTAAGGAACTGAGTTTGCTGGTTGAGTTTTCTGTTTCTTGAACTTTGAAAGAACATTAATCACAATGTAAAGAATTTAAGGGACTCACAAGACTAGTCAATATTGTATTTTAAAAGGATAACAGATGGAAAAGAATGGGAAGGAACCTTGATACTTTAGAAATGTATTACATGTCTCTAACAGCTATACCATAAAAAATGGAAATGTAGCCAAGATATATATTATGTTTGTAATGTTACAAGTGGTGACCCTTATTCTCCACAGAGAGCCACTGGCTGTTAGACACTGCTAACATTAGCACGCCGTTACAGTGTAGGATGCTGAGGCTCAGGTTATCAATAAATGGGGATATGGGTGAACACTTGCAGGTGTCCAGTTAGAAGAAGTGATGGAGGACAAATAAGAAGGGGAAGGTCTTTTAAGGAAGCTTCTCTGACTACCAGTTGTGATGCCTAGGACGAGAGCTCAGACTTAGGAGAGAGCCCATGCCCTCTCTTGTCCGAACAGGGGCAGACCTTTTGTTTGTGAACTTAAATATGAATTACTGTGAGATTTTTCTGTCATGTTTTCCTTGTTTCACAAGGGGAGATGCTGAACTCGAATGATTTACTCACGCAGAGGTGCTTGCTTCTTTCTGGGATGTCTTAGATAGTGTAAGATTTCTCTGTGGGGTTACTGCAAAAGAGCCATGAGAAATCCGCACCAGACTGCAAGCGGCGGGGGGGCTTCTGAGCGATGCTTGGTGTACCCCAGGGTGTGGGTATGGGTATGTCAGGTAGCACCGCGTGCCTTGCTGGGGCCTCTGACTGTGTTTTCCAAGTCCTTTAAAACACCTAACAGATTATAAACCTCCTTCTCAGTTACCTTGCACAGACATTTATACCAGAGCAGAAAGATGAAAAAGTGGAAGGAGCCCAAGCAAGACAGTGACATAACACGCTTTATGAATCCAAGTGAAGGAAAAAATACTGAGTGTTTTGGCAGACGTTCTGGAAGCTATGTGCTCAGCATATGTGAGGCAAGAGAGATTTGATCAACTACCAACAGGGTGGCAAAATTAGTCATCGGTGGAAGTGTTAGGTAATTCTTCATGATAACGATGAAACTAACTAGAGTCTTTACGGATTGTTAGTATATAAAGCTTGAAAAATTAAATTATCATTGGCCAGCATGCTGTAACCTGTTCCTTCTAAAAACACATACTTTCCTTTATTTTAAGCTATGGATCATTTTGTCTGTAAATTCAAACAAAATCTGTCCAGGAAGAATCAATCACATATAACTGTTCATAATACATGTTATCAAAAGCATCTTCTCCTGAACAGCATCTTACTCTTTGGCTTTAAAACATATGCATTTATTTGAATGTGATTTGCAAGGGACTTACTCTGTTAGCTATACTGAAATCTTTGATCCTTTTTATTTTTTCACAGCATGAATACAATTAATGAGCGAGGATTATCTTAAACTATTTGTGGGATCCAAAAGTAAATAGTCTCTCTGTCATTGAATTTTACCAATTACAGGAATTAACTGTACAAATTAATTATTAAAATTTGCCCATTTCCCAACACTGAAGTCCCCCAGGTTTGGTTGCTTCTAATGTATCATCTAGAAATTTGTTAGTAAAACTTTAATGGTACATAATTAATTTCTGTAAGTATGAACTAAGGGTATCTTTCTGTTTCCTTTGCCGTAGTGGCTCGCGTAGCTTTCTATATGAGATCATTGCAAGCAGTTCAAGACTTTTACTTACTTTTTTTTCCTTTTGCAAACTCTTTATTTGGCATTATTTAGATGGTGAATGTGCCTCAGTTAGCAAAAAGCTGAAGATTTGTGTTAGTGGTGAAGAGGTCGGAGTGATTTCATGTTCTCTGATTTCTGACCCTCTCTCTCTTCTGGCTCCATGTCGTCACTGGCAGTAGAAACCAGTTGTCAACCTCGTGCGTCCTGCAGTCATATTTTAACCACTGGAAATCTATGAAGCTGTTTTTGTTTGAATTTTGAAACTTGAAATCTGGCCACCTGTGTTACTCCTATGTGTTTGTAACAGTATGCAGCAGCAGAACAGATACTTTTTTAGGGCTACTGGAAAGATGAAGGAGACAGTAAAAAAATGTAGGTGATAAAGGCAAAGATTGTTTAGAAAAATGTTGAAGGGAATATTTTGGAAACAGTATAGCCTTATGCTTTGTTTTAAACAGAAAAGAGAGTTTAGAAAAGAAGCTGCGTATTCCTGTTGTCTCCCTGCTTTGAGCTTTCTTGCAGGTAGGTAGGAACGCCTGTTGATTAGGAAAGCCATCATCCCACTGCCAAACTCGCTATCAGGATCAGAAAGAGAAGCCAGGGAGTCAGAGCAAAAAACCCACTACTGATTATATCAAGATCAGGAGTCCTCGATAGTGGATTCATAGGTTAAATCAGAGCAAGAGATAAGCTAAGATCAGAAGTCAGATACCTGCAGCAGAAGCAAACCCTGGAATCAAAGGAAGGCTCAAGGTGGTGAACTCATCCTGGTGTTCAGAGGTCTTCCATGTGGCAGCCTGCTGAATCCTGGGCTTGGTCCACTATTTGCAGGAGAAGTCATAACTGTGACACCCGATTCGCCCCCAAACAATGATTCATTATTGTCCGTGTGTGATAGGGTCTTTAAAAGTCATGATGTCAGAAGAAATTATTGCAGGATTGCAGAAGAGAACATTTTCCGTGTAAAACCCATTTCTGGGCTGCTGCACGAGGTTGTGAACAAATGCTTAAAAATAAAAAAGTGTTTTCGGTGTTGTTCTTTGTAAAGCAAATAGTGTCTTAGGACAAATAACCAGGGAGAGTAACAGGACAGTGGTGACCGATAGCGTTGCCATTTTCAGTACTATATTCACTTCTCACTGAAGCATTACGTTCCTGTCATGTTCACCCATGAAGTTTAACTAAAGACTTCTCAGGAGGTCTCGTCTCTTATTTCAATCTGCCATGCTGCTTTATTATGCTGACTGAGTAAGAGCAAAAAAACTGGCTTTGAAGTTTAATGGATTATAAGCTATGCAAAGGGTAATTTTGATCAGTTTTTAGTGTCTAGATATTCTTGGCATGGTAAACGATTGCACCCTTCCAGGTGATGCTTTCTTGGATGGTAACACTTGAATAAAAGGTAAAGCAAGCTAACCTGACTCTGTAATTACTGGAATCATCTTCCCTTTTGTTAAGGTCACTTGGTTTTAGTGCAACTGATACTGTTCATGTTGGCTTAGGCATAGGAAGACATATTCCTTCTGTTGCATTACTTCAGAGGTAAAAATATCGAAACTTATTTGCATATGCAGGAATGATGGACCAGCCAGTCACTTCTTAAGACCTAAAAGACCAATCCAAATACTTGTATAGATGGTTTGAATCTTTTCCCCTGTTTTTAATGAGAGATGGTTCAAACTTCAAATGAATCATTTCTGACAAAAACAAAACAACTGAAAAATAGTCAGATATTATGCAATATATACTAAACTTACAAAAATGAATCATGTAGCAACAAAGGTGGGAGCTATGATTACTGGCTTTGGCAAGAAAATTGCTGTTGCCAGGAAGAGTCCAATTACTTGAACATCTCTAACACATAAGCATAAGTCTTCCTTCCCCCTTTTTCTAATAGGATGGAGAATAGTGAGGTTTCAACTTGAAGCTAGAGCATAAGTAATCTTTTAAGTAATACTCTTCAATTTTCTCATATAAAAACTTAATTTGGTGTACATTATGGATGAAGTCTTACCTGCCGCAGGAATGATATCCTATGGTAATATTGAATGATAATTACACTACTGATGACTTTAAAGAGTTTACCATTTGATATAGCCCTGGCTGGTAAAACTACATCTTGTAACGTGCGCTAAATTAAGGTTTTATATGCACAGGGAAAGGGAGAGACAGAGCATTTGCAGTGCCTTGTTTTATAGTCTTTTGCTTCAACATAACAATCCTAATTTTTACATGACAGTGAACTTTTTAAAATGTGAAATACACACACTTAAATTAAGCTTCAGTTATGTAGCTACATGGTAACAAAAAGCAATTTTGAAAACCTCGTTATATGATATATCTGCAAGCTAAACTCAATGTCTTTTATTAAAATGAAGAAGTTTGGGGTTTTTTGTGAGTAAAATTTGAGGCTTTTTTTAGCAGAAAGGAAGAACATGGAGCAGCATACCACTTTATTTGAATTTAAGTGAAAATGCAATCGTCAAACAGCTGGGCTTCAGACTTAAGGTGCAATTTACCTTTTACTGTGGTGGGTAAGCTAGGTACCATTTGGCAGAATAGGGATACAAGCCTATGTTGATCTCAATTTAGCATTCATGTACAGGATAAAATTACAGAGAAGATTAATGTTAAAGCTGTGAAGTCAAGCACTAAAACCTAGGCAGTGCTGATTATAATGTTGCCCAGGCAACTTTATTTCCATTGTCTTCATATGTTAGGATAGGGTTTTTTCCCTATCAAAAAGGAATAGAAGAAACAAATTTTTGTTTCTCGATCAGTGTCTCTAGAGATTATTTTCATTCTTGCAGCCCTCAGTGTTGTTTACTGCCCATCTTGTTGTCCAGCTGCAACAGAGGACTGAAAGCTTAACATATTAAAGACCCACAAGAAGGCTAAATTAACGTTGTATCTTGCTCTGTACGGTACCAGTAAAATGCAAAACATTATTGATACAAGTATTGGAGGAAATGGATGTAGAGTTCATGTTGTCATTACTTTCATGCCAGCTTTCTCTAGCAAGAATAACAGGTCAGATTCAGGATCAGCCACAGCTTGCAATTTTTAATAGCTTCAGCCTGACCAAATTTGCATGTATTTTCATGGGTCAGTGCTTTTGACTCCTTTCGTATATCCCCTCCTATTTTAAACGAAACAAGTGGACTGGAAAGAGCACAGGGAAGGTGGAGAAGGGAGGCGAGAGAATGCTAGCGCTTAGAAAATTACATATTTATTCCTCAGCTTAGTTTTTGAAAACCAGTATTTCAATCTAAAAGCTTGTCATGTCTGTCCCACCCCCTCGCCAAAGACTTGCGGAGTAGGAGATGAAGCATAGATTATTTTAGCCCCATTGTTCAGTCTGCCAAAACTATAAGCAACTAAACAATGACTGTCTAATTAAAAAACATTAGCTAAATATAATGTGGGTGTTATGAGCTCTGTATTATCAAAGATAAAATAAGATTGACTATATTTTAATATGATTAATCAACTAGATACCAGCAAAACTGAATACCAGTTGAGGAACCTGTTTCTTTTAAGAATGAATGTCAAGAGAAGGAGAATAGCATAGATTCATTTAAACCAATCCTAAAATAATATTGCTTAAGGAGAAAAAGGAAATTAAATGCCAGGTATGATTATTTTGGAAGTCACGGAAAATTGTTTATGTGACCTTACAAGCCATTTAATAATCAACGAGACTAGAGAACAGTAAATGTGTTTATTGATTGAACATTAGTAATTTAGTTTCAACACACCATGTTTAGGGCCTGATTCATGGTGCACTAAAGTGGAAACTTTTCAATAACATGTATGGAACCATCTGTAATAGTTCAGGAATATTTACTTTTGCTGTAGCCATTGCAGTGTTCTTTCTTAAGGGAAGAGTTTGGTTTAACTCCAGTATGTATCTTGTTCAGATGCAAAGGGGAGAATTGTTTTAGATTGCTGGTTCTTTGAGGCAAAATGCAGTTGAACTTGAACTGGATTAGCAAAACGGCAAATGTCAAAGACTTGTGAAGAGACAGGACTTGTCAGTGTTAATGGTCCTGGCACTATCTTCTTGTTTCTGGCAGATCTGCAAATCTAATCTGATAAAGAAAGGCATAAACCACAAAACTCAAAGGTGAGATGGACAATACACAGCTGAATGAAAATATAGAAATACATTGTTTTTAAAAAATCTTCTCTACAGATTTGCTTTTGTTCATAAGTAAAACTCTTTCTCCAGAGGAATGCTGTTGGTGATGATCTGAGATCCAGGCTCTCAAAAAGAGACTAGCTGAACCTTTGGCTTTCTCTTACAGTGGTGGGAATACACAGGTCACTGTTTTTAAATTATTTAAAATTATTTCTAAATTTGGAAAGCTGTGAAATTTCCTACTAAAACGTGAGTCCAAAACTGTTAATTTTATCTGAAAAAAACCCCAAAGCAACAAACCCAAACTACCCAAAACACACTGGTGGGGGAAGCAATCCAGGTTGCTGCCAATTGTGATAAGCCCCCTGCAGTCCAAGGAGCTTGGAGCAGCCTTTAACATGATTACAGCCAGCTAGGCAAAATTAAGGTAACTTAATTGAATTCAAACCATAATCTCTAATCATGAGGTATCTGAACTTTGGAAAAGCTGGTCTCCAGGTAAGAAATTCAGACTTTAGTACGTTTTGTTGCCTATAGAGCAGATGAAATTGGTTACGATATGTAGCTGATGCTTCAAAGAGCTGTTCTCAAAAACTATTTCTGGACAACATAATCCACCTGACTATCAAATGCAATAGCAGCTGTGATTTCTAATAATAATACTTTTTTTCTGTACACCAGAACACATTTGTGTTGACATTTAAGCATTGCTCAGCTAAGATGTTTCACAGCTTGAGGGAGAGGAAAATTTTCTCTTCCTCAACACATCATGATTCTTTTTTCTGAGTGACTAACTTTGACAATAGGGAAGGGGAAAGGACTGAGCAGCAGCAGTAGAAGGGTCACTGAAGGATGACCGTTCTAGTGTAGCCTTTCCCTGTTTGAGTTCTGCAGCTGCTCTGTTCTTACTTTTTTACTAATTGGCCCCAGTGCCGCATCAGGATTCTTCTCTGAGATAACCCTTCCCACCATCCCACATCGTTGTTTGAAAGGCTGGTGGCAGCAGTCAGAGCACTTCATCCAAAGACTGGATGCCCCTGTGAAGAGAGGCTGGTGACTCCAGGCCAGGCGAGAACGTTGTGTAAGACCTCAGTAAATGTGCCCACCACAGCACCGCTGGCCGTCTCCGTCTGGCACAGTGCTCCATCGTATCTCCAGGCTCCAGAAGGTGTTTTGAAAGGCCCAAAGAGTGGCTCGTTGCCTTTCTGGACCGATGTGACCTCACAGAAATACTTCATTCAGAAGTATTCATCAAGAAAATCTGTTAGGTTTTTTTCCCCCCCTGTCTCTTTTTTTTATGGTCAATATTTACCACGAAATTTTGACTCCCTAATTGATAGTGTTTGCCAGTATCTGATTTCCTCACCGTAT
Source organism: Charadrius vociferus (assembly GCF_000708025.1). NCBI lineage: Eukaryota > Metazoa > Chordata > Aves > Charadriiformes > Charadriidae > Charadrius > Charadrius vociferus. Next base: position 433,786 of record NW_009650168.1, on the reverse strand, counting down.
CCAATGGAATATAGTGCTTTTATGTCCTACGATGAAGAGATTTTTAACCTGGGCATAATATACTTCTCTTCGAGAATGCAATGTTAAAATAACCTCACTTATTAGCTGGGGCATTTTAGGCTGACATCAAATATGATCAATGGGCCATACACCCTGGAAGGATGCCGCCTCTCTGAACTGCTCCTCGAGGTAAGAACAGTAGCAAAATGACTTCACATTATTTCTCTTGCAGTTTGGAGTGAGTTACATAGACTGATCATTACTGTGAGTTACTGATTTTATAAGCCCTTTTTAAAGTTGAGATAACGGCTCATAGTGGCATCTGCAACTGCTCTTGATTTCCTCAGTGCAGTCATATCAAACATTTAGAGATTAACCTGTAGCACCGTTCTGTTATGTACATTGAACCAGATTGGCTTTTTTTTTTTCCAAGCTAGCAATTACAGTGTTGTGGGAACATCCCCAGAGCAGTGTCTGTTGGAGTTATTAGTACAATTACATCCTTTTTTATTTATTTTTTTTAACTGAGAGGATGTTTTTCATATAGCAAGCAAGAGGAATAAGTAATACTTGTTAGTCCCTCTTGTGCATGTGGCCAGAAGGTTTTTGTCTCCTCCTTGTGACAAAAGCTTCACAAAAGCCGATAAAAAGAAACTGGCATCACTGAGGCCTCATTCAGCTGAAATAGCGGTAGTCTGAGCTCTGATTAACTTGCACCGAGTTTGTCAGTGACCCTGATGTAATTTACAGCGTTTACTTTCTGGAGACCCATCAGCAACTGTGTTTTCAAACATGAAGAGTAAATAACCGGGGCTTTTTTATGCTGCATTCACTTGTGCATGTGTCCTGTGGACTCTTGCACAGGGTAATATAAAATACTGGGACGCAAATCTCAAATCTTGTCAGGGAGAGATTCAGTTAATCCAGACCTGCCTTCCCTCACTGCAGCGGAGCTACAGTTTCGTGCCTTCCCAGCTGAACGGCAGAGATTTTTCTAAGCCCAGAAGGGCATGTTGCAGCGTGAGCAGCTGTAAGCCGTGGCTTCTGGCGTGTGTCACTAGTAGCTACGTCACGCGATGCAGACATCCTACGTAAGCCCGTACCGCTTCCCTCCCTTCCTCCCCCGAGATACGTGAGCTTTTTAGTGGAGTCTCCCATCACCATGTAGGAGGGCGGAAGGTTCACAAAAGCATACACATGCTTTTCCGTGGGTGATTTCTCGAAAAAGTGGCTAGGTAGATTTAGTGCAATAAAAGCTATATTGACTTTTTTTATTTAAATACCCCACTTCTATCGCAAGTATTTTCATTGTCTTGTAACTCTTTACCTTCCTAGCAGGCAGTGACAGTAATGAATAGCAGTTGTCAGCCTATTCATTTTCAAAGACGTTCAAGTAAAATTTATAGTTCTGAATTAAGATGTCTTGTAGAGCTTTGAGGTTTTGACAGTTTAATGTTGAGAGGAATAAGTAGATAGTCTCAGGAAACTTGAGTGTTTTTTTGAAAATAGCAGCTCTGTTGTTCTTATAGCTGGATTCAGCAAAGCCATTTAGTAAAACGATGCTAAATTTTGAGGAATAACATGGTAAAGTGCATGGGTGAGATCTGTATTTCTGATCTTCTACCATGTTCTCTCATTTGGAAGAAGCCATGATCTTCTTTTTTTACTGTTTGCAAGTGTGGAATAAACAGGGGAAGCCTAGCGGTATAATATTTGTCTTTATTAGATCCCTAGGTTTTTTGAGTAATCTCCCTGATTTTGTAATTCATTGATTGTCCCCTTTGATTTAGAGACCTACGTGAATAGTTTGCATCAAAGAAAATTTTTTAAAAGGCATTTTAAAGTTCTTAAATGATGTATCCACTATCAATGTATGGGGATTTTATAGATGCTAAATTGGCAAACGTCCTTTTTTCAGTTAGCAAAATAAAACCTGGAATGGTAGGAGATTTGGGGGAAATAACAACTATTTTTTACCATGAGCTGGAAAGACAAACATAATTTCCTAATTAAAACACACTTTGTGTAAAATTGGACAAAATTGAGCCTCTGCCACTTCCAAAGCAGACCCTCTTATCATATTTTTTCTTTCTCTGCGCTTCTAATATTTTATCTCATCTCTGGTTGCCAGCGTTGTCTGTATGATGATTTTAAAACTTTGCCAAAGTTGTCACACGGGATTCTTGTTCAAACTTTATCTCCAGTATTTTTTTTTGTGGGGAAAACTGTAGGAGATTGAGTCCAGGTTTAGGAAGATGAACTTTCTGTGACCCTTGCTTCCAGCTGGAACAGGCGAGGATACGTAGGTGAGAGGTCTAAATGACTTATACCAAGCTACTTCATAAGTATGTTAGAGGGTAGAAAATCCTATGAATCTTGCTTGGAAATCTTGAACTCTCTAAGCTGTGACAGAGAACGGACTTGAGCTCCTGCTTTTAGTCTGCCTTGCACTGTGACAAGAACCAAGAGGAGGAATAGGACAAAAAGGACCATGGCTTAAGGTTTGTTTCCAGGTAGTTGGCGTGAGCTTTGTAAGAGTTAAACGGGGAGGTAAGGCTACCGTGTGTTCATAACTCGCCCTGTTGTGTCTAGGTAATACGGCACATATGGCCTTCTCTCAGGAGCTGTGGGAACAGTGGGAGAGTGTACGTGCCATATGTTCTGCTATACCTAGTCACTTGCAGGAAGTTAGGGACGATGTGGCAGCTTTTACTTATAATTTCCTTTTATTGGTGTGTGTCTCAACTTTAATGTCCTCATTTGCATAAGTTTAAATAACTATGTAAATTATAGCTTTAAAACTGACATATGGTATTTTATGTGCACATCTATCCTCTAATGTATACTTAAGGAGTACAACACTTTGACTAATAGAGCCCAAATGCTGCACTAGAGACATGTTGCCTGCTTCTAGCGTTTCTACATTTCATGCCTGAAAGAAAGAAAAAAAAGTCCTTTTATTCCAGGACAGTTACATTATGTAGGAGGCTGTTGAGTCTATCTGGAATTCAAACTGCACACAGTATAACATAAACAGTATGTCACTCTAGAGCGTAATGGTTTTAAGAAGTCCAATTATTTAGATTTTTTCAAAGCCCAGGTGAAACTAAAATTTCCAGTGCCTGAAGTTTTGAGGATGTTATTGATGTAAAATAATTATTTTGTCACTTTTAGCAAATCCTTAGTTAGTCATCTCTTTTTCACACTTGTGAAATTACAGCAGAAACCAGTACTAATTCCTTCTATAATGCTGCATACATTTTTTGCTGTGCAAAGACAAATTGTAGTAAGGTGGATTCTGTGATGTTTAGTTGATGCAACCACCTTTATTCTCTTTAAAATGGCAGTTTACTATATTTAGGGTCCACGGGACAGTTTGTGCTTGTTGAACAGGATGCATTAACATCATCCAGTTGCCTTTTTTTTTTTTCTTATACTCAACCAATACCATGAATAGCTTACAAAGAGGAAGCAAGTACATGCAATGGCTATATTTTGTATTCTGATGTTATAGCATTTAAATTTTTTGCACATATTATACTATTATTCAATTTGCTGTTTCATCTCCTAACGATGCAGCTGCTGAGTAACTTCTTACACAATCACAGGAATGATGCAGAAGACTTTTACAAGTGACACCCTTGCTGGGGTCACAGTTCTCAAAGTCTTGGTCTGTGCTCCTACTGCTGATCCTGTGTAGGCTGTAACACTCTTCAAGCTGCATCCCTTTACTGTACTATCTAGTCGCTTGCAAAGCCATAGAAGGTTTTTGGTGGACCCTGCAGGACACACAGAAGTTAGGCAGTGTGTGCAAAATTCCCAAGGGAACTTCATGGGTTTGGCATATGTTATGCCAGGGAGTCTTGCAGTTTATCACTGGTACTTCACCAAAAGTTCTTCTGGACCAGTGGATTACCAATTCTCCACTTCCCCTTCGCAGCATGTATGTGGGCATGCTCCTTTATCCTTTGGCTACTTGGAGAATAGGAGCTGGCCACTTGGGTATGGAAATGCTTATAAGATGTCTATAAAATATAAAAGAGATGAAAGAAGAAATGTTACTAAAATTAAATTGGTAAGCTCCCTCTCCTTCCCTCTCCTTCTCCCCCTTCCCCCTTCATCCACCAGACTTGCTGTGTACTTCTGAGGTTTCTCAGCTCACCAGGAATTCCGTATTTCTGTAACCGTTGATTGCATCCATCTTCCTGATTAATTTCCTTCTTGAAATCCTTCAGGAGATCAATGCAGATTGACATTTCATCCCAAAACTTGTCTTTTTCTTTAATCAGCATATTTCTTAACTACAATAAAGATCCTTCTGTTCCTTTGGAGACATAAATGTCTGTTTGTTAGACACAGTGTTACTTTCTGTATTGATTAAGCAGTTAACAATTCATCAACTCAATGAGAGATAATAGTCTCCCCATATCTCCTCTTTGAGACTCAGGGCAGGATTCCAGACAATGCATTGCAAGCAATAGGAGATGTTTCTGTTCATCTCTGCTTTTTCTTTCCTCCCCGTTCCCAGTGCTTAACTTGGGATGAATATGGTACTGACCCTGAACTGGTTCAGCCCACTTAATAAGTTTACTTAATGCAATAATAAATGGATATAGCTTCTCATTGACAGAAGTTGGGATGATAATAAACTGCTTTGGGGTGACACTGGGTTTAGAATGACTGACATCCTTACACCTTCACGGGATACTGTGGCTCTGGGATAAAGACAAAGAAAGGAGCAAGTGAAATGTCTTGTGTTCTTCCGTATATTCGCTGTAATGTTGTTTGTCAAGCAGGTCCAGAACTTGCTGCTTAAAAATCTAGAGTGGAAGAAATGCCTATTTGTGACTTCCCCTATGAATGAAAATTTGCACTTTGCCTATAGGTGATGTGCTCTTAAATTCCATCGCAATCCTTGAACAGGGAGGGATATGCAACAACCAATCAGTCAAAAAGAAGGCCATATTAAACATTGCACTTAATCCACTCGCAAGATAAGAATTTTGTTTCAAGTAACTATCTTTAATTAATTAAGTGAATGTGGCTGTATTTTTATTCATCTACATAAAAAAGCTTTAAATATACTTTGAATTTCCCAGAATATGGGTGGCAGTATAGTATTTATATGTAACACTTAACCTGACTTGTATTTTGTGTAGTAGACTGCCCTCTTTCTATACTATACTTCGATTGTATTGTAAGAAGGGGACTATGAAAAGAGGGGATGGATGAAAGTTTTACAAGAAGAGTATTGACATGTTGCTTCATGACAGCAAAGCGACTCGTGAGCATAAACATCGAGCATCACAACAGTAGCATTTTTTTTTAATTCATACTATTGTAGCTGAAAATAGAGATTGACCCAGCCTTTCCAGAGCCTGTCAAGTAATAACATGAATATATTTGCTGAAAAAATGAATGTGAATTCAAGTAGCCCCCAAGGATCTTCAGCTGGGGTTTTTTTTGTGTTGTTTTGGGATTATTTTTTTTTTTTGAAAGATGATGGCAGTCTGGTATTTTTAATTTAAGTGGAAGTGAGATGTCTTAGCTGATCTGAGAACTTTTATACCCAGAAATTGCAATAAACTAGAATTCTTCTTTCTAAAGATTCTTCTGTGGATTGTGTTTTAAGTAATCCATATTTAATCCATATTTAAGTGTTTAAAATCCTGATTATAACAGTATCGAGTCAATAATAAATGATTGCTGTTCTGTTACATTCTTTAGGTATTGTAACATGATTCATCATGTATACTCAATATGTATATAACTTTCAGATGTTATATGATAAAACACTTTGTGCTTGTTTCGATCTAGTTTTATGACCTGTTAATGATATGTTAGTACTGGCTGGTACTCAGGAGACTTGATTTAAGGTCCCAGCTCTACTATTGACCTGTGCTGACCCTGGGCAAAGTATTCACCATCTCTATCTGGGCTTTTGAGAAAGCAGTGCTGCTCTCTCTCATAAAATGCTTTGAGATTGACTGGTAAGTGCCACTGGAGTGTGAATTGCTGCTACTTGTGAGCCAACGCAGACATTCCTGCCTCTGAGATTAGTAGGTAGTTTACCAAAGGGGGTTACCTCAAAAATGTATTGGTTTGGCGTTTTCTTCTGTATTTGCATTACAGAGTCAGTGACATGACACTGGCATTAAGATGGCCAAAGAAAGATTGGTATGTGAAGCCTGTACTCACCTCAATTATGATCAAAGTGGTGCATTGCTTTGTATTATGCATCAACTAGATCATTCCTTCTGCACCTCAATTATGATCAAAGTGGTGCATCAACTAGATCATTCCTTCTCTCTTGCCCGCTGTCATTAAACGAGCATTTGCTTTGCTTGTAGCATTAGTAAGAAGGAGGGAGCAAAAAGGCTCGGATTTGCTTTCATTCACATTAATAATAATATTCCCTTGATGGCAACTGAAATGATCCCTAGCCAGTCGGGTGAGGAAGCACACAGGTTTCCCCACCCCTGGTGCATCAACTAGATCATTCCTTCTCTCTTGCCCGCTGTCATTAAACGAGCATTTGCTTTGCTTGTAGCATTAGTAAGAAGGAGGGAGCAAAAAGGCTCGGATTTGCTTTCATTCACATTAATAATAATATTCCCTTGATGGCAACTGAAATGATCCCTAGCCAGTCGGGTGAGGAAGCACACAGGTTTCCCCACCCCTGCCTTGATGGCTGCA
>NW_009650168.1:404029-427044 GCF_000708025.1 Charadrius vociferus | reverse complement strand
CCCCCTGCCATAGGCAGATGTAGAAGTAGTAAGGAAATGTGGATTCACGCATTCCTCCGCATCCCTGACCTACTTAAGCAGCCTCCCTGGGACATGAGTAGCTGGGTTGTTGATGAGCGCGTGCTTTTTCATCCTTCTGATGTAGTGGATATCCACATTGGTTCCTTTAATGGTATATGGTGTACCTATATTTTACCTAGGTAGGTAGCTACTACATGGCAGTAAAGAACTACATGTTCTTTATTAATTTCAATATTTTTTACAGTTACATTTAAAATGAGCAGAACAAACCTTGATTAGGAACAAGCTTGATTAGCTCTGCCCATTACAAAGCAATCAAATGCTTTTAATTACTTCCATGACTGTATGTTTGTTTGATAATATTCTTTCAAACTGAGGCTTTTAATTGCTTCTTTAGTGGTTCATTTCTCTAGAAACGTCAGTTGTATGACTCTCTCCACTTTCCAATCTCCTTGTGCTTGTATATAAATTTCTGAAGTGTGACTTCACTATGACTTGTATGTATGCCTAAGTCAATATTTTGTTAATAGCACCAGCTTCTCCTGTCTATTATCTTTCCTTGACAATGATTATGTAAGTACGCACCGAAAAAAAACATCTGTGAGACTGCAGCTAGCTCCTTTGTATCAGCTGTCCGTTGAAGGTCCCCTGTCTAGCATATGCTGCTGCCAAAGCTCTGTCTCATGTTTTTCTTTGTGTCCCCCAGGGAAATATCCCCAACGGAGCAACCCTCCTTTCTACTTGGGAAGCCAATGACTTGCTTGTAAACATTGCAGTCCTTCTGAGTATCTCTAGGAAAAAAAGCCCCAACAATATAATCTACCAAAAAGCCCTGCAATTTATCAGATGGTGTGAGGCTGTGACCTTAGCTTGCCGTTATTCCAGCCTTGGAGTCAACACAAAAGGTGCCACCAGGAAATGAGAACCTGACTGACCGAGTCCCACTGGTTTTTCACATTGTGCGGTAAAGATCACTTATCATGTCACCATTTTGAAAGGACAAAGAAAACAAATTCACTCAACCCAGAGATGCGCAAAACAGATCTAACTTCTCCAGTCTTTTGAGTAGTCTTCCAGGGAGGTAAGCGTGTAATGATGCAAAATTGCTCCAACTCTTGGAGTTAGATACCTCAGAAAGGGAAATTTGAATCACCCTCTGTCGGGGATAGCTGTATCTTGAATGCTCAGCCAGTTTTGTGTAGTAAGAAGTATTAAATATAAAAGCCTGTGTGTTTCTTACGAGAAATACACCAAAAAAAATGTGCTTATTTCTTTCAGATTGTATTATTTTTTCACACAACAGTCTAGTCTGCTTGGGACAGACTCCCATTTTTAGCACAGGTACAGTCTACTCTGTAGATATGCATAAATTCATCTGCTTCCTCATTCCCACGTATCTTAAATAGCAGGGCAGAAGCTGGGTTGATGCCTAGCTCAATCCTGGGTGCACTGTGAATGCTCACCTTTTTGAGGAGGGGTCCGAGATCTGCTATATCCATGCTGTGTATTTGAGCATGGCCAATAAGATGCAGCCATATTCTGTTCCTCCTGATAACAGCAGACAAGTATTCCCATTCTCTCTGCTTTCCCTGCAGTGCACCTGAACAAAAATTATACTTAAGAGCGTGTTTTACTCTGATTTTTTTTTTTTAAGCAATAAAATTTGCTTTTGTGTTTTCTTGTAGATACTTGGCTAAGAACTTAAAGATTGAAATATCTACTTACAAGATCTCACATATTAGTGCAAAATCTTTCAGACTTCACCTTGCTCCCCCTTCAGATTGGACTTATCAAGATTTAATGAAATGTGCAGTGTTCAGAATTACTCTAACGCATTTGCAGTTTCCGTTATTCTCTGCAGATGCAGAAAGTTTCTACTGGAATTCCTCTTCGTGCTTGTTTTAGTCTACTGATGGAGTGGCAAGTAATACTTAAATTCTTTAAATTAGGACAATAATTGCTGATATTTGCTTAAAATGGGTCCAGATCAGTTGTTACAGTTTATTTTAAGTCACTCAATCTCATCTGGGAGTATTTCTGACCATGATACAGGAAAATTTCTGCTGTCAGTTGGTTGCACACTGATCCCATTTTGGATGTAGCAGCACAAATGCCAGGAGATGGACCATTAAGTGTTCCTTCCACCACCATCAGGGATGTACAGAAAACCAACCATAGCTAATGTTAAGGGGGCAGGGGGAAATGAACACTTCACTCCTATAGTGATACGCACTATAAAAATTCTAAACAGAAAGATACAGGCAAGACAGACAACAGCGACAAAATTCAATTAATACAAGTGTTAGAAGGAAATCTGAGATAGGTAATACATTCATTTTCTGCTTTTGTTGCAAAGGCACTCAAGCTATTTTAGAACCTGGAGAGTTTAAGGACCCAGATTGAGGTACAGAAGTAGACCGTACAAAAAAAAGATTGCCTTGGAAGCGTCTCTCTCCCTTGCAGGGCCTAACACCAGTATAGATTAGTAGTTCAAGGTCTAATCATCCAGTCTAAATCATAAAAAGCATATGTGGTTTGCCTGTAATCTATAGCATATCATTACACTGTTGTGCTTAGTCAAATACCCCAAAAAGTGTGATTAGTTCCACAATACTTCAAATGTTTTCTTACTGTCATGTTTCACCAAGAGCTTCACTCACGAACGGTGGTATTAGTGTAAGAAATATGTGTAAAGATGGTGTCAAACGAGTCCTGGAAAAAGAAGGCAGTAAAAGTAAAGCAGCAAGAAATACTGCTGTGTAGTGGAAGGATGGAAAGAGAAATGAGGGAGAAAAGAATGGTTAAGGAGGATGGGCGGGATACTATTGAGGATCAACACACAGAGAGCAGTCGGTTAATTTCTTCTAGATTGGATGACAATGGAATGCAAAATTGCCTTGAAAAACAATAATAAGCAGACACCAAAGCTTCTTTTTTTTTTTTTTTTTGTGGGAAAACACTGCTTTTTACAAATTTCTCAGATCAAATAGGAGTTTTTGGGAATGTGCAGAACTTTTCTGCTTTGATTTTTCCAGTTAGACATGACATTTTGTTTTGGTAGAGGGTAAGAATGGTGACTGTATTTGGGTTATGAAAATTTATTGGCATGGAGGAAATAGAGACAAAATAGTGCCTCTCGTGGCCATAAGTAAGGACTTTCAGTGCTCTTGGAGCTAATTGAGTGCAAGCTCACCGATGCAAGGAGACTTGATGGCTTCCTTGAGACTGAAAGACATGGAGCGAGTATTAATGGTGGGTAGGCGCTCTCCTAACTGTGCCTTGCCTCGGCTGTGTTGTTGATAGGGTTGGGGGGAAAAAGGCAGGTAAAATGCTGGCAGCAGCAAAACTGGCAATGAACACAAGGCATTAAATCATTACTGGGACTTGGAATATGATTAGGGAAAGTTAATGGAAAACTAAGCCACTGTGCCAAATGACTGTTGCTGGGTTAAAGGAGGCTAATTTGCAACACCGTAATGAAATTAGGCATGCTGCTTTTGTTTCTGACACTGAACAGTGTAAAAAAAAAAAAAAAAAAAAAAGTTGTATGTGTTGTGCGTTTGTGGGCCCTCAACTTCTCTGCTGGATTTGAAGGCTGGAACGGTGCTGCCAAGCTTGAGTAACAGTGATTTCTGATGGGCTTTGGAAAGTACCTGGGGATAGAGAGGTGTGTAAGATTGAACCGCTCAACCAAGTACCGCTCGTAAGGTGGAGGGATTATTAAGATATTTTGTTGTCTGTCCTCTACCTTTTAAACAGAAATAATTTCCAAGATAATTTCCAATCTCCAAATAATTTCACCTCTCTTAGCAAAATTCAGAGGGGTGGAGATTTCACAGCCTTCTTATGGAGTCTATTTAGGCTTAGGCAGCAATTAGCTGACCATTAGAAAGTTCGTCCTACCAGGAGGTCTAAATCTGCATGGTTGAGCTGTAAGCCCGCTGCAGGATGTTCTGTCCCGAGTGAACGGGGAAGACATTTTCTCTCTCTCCTTTTCACAGGAAACAGTGTAATCTTATTGCATCTAAATCTTGCTCTCTGAACTAAGCAAGTGCTCCTTATCAATAATTTTTTTTTTTTTTAAACTTCTCAGTGGGGGAGGGAGTGTTGTGTTTTGGGTTGGGCTTTTGTTGGTCTGGGGTTTTTTTGCCATCATCTGGAAACAGTGGGTTGAATTCAACTTATCTTTTAAATATCTGCAATTACAGACTGTGATCTCGTATTGGTTTTTATAGTCAGAGGAGAGAAACATTCACTTTTAAAGTCGGTTCCTCTTAACCTAAAGTAGATACCTGAACTAAGCCAAAAGAACCATCCTCTGAATGTGTTTAGTCCTTTTTGACTCTAAAGGGAGCCTGAAGCGCAGATGTCTACACTCTTCATTTGTTGATTCCTGCTCTTTACCACCCTTCAGTCTTATTTACAAAACTCCTGAGTTTTAGCTCTTTTTTTTTTAAGTGTTCTTTAAATGAGTAATATTTTATATTGATTGTCCAATTTTGTATAATACTCGTCACATGAATAACAGAATCAGCAAAAGCCAGCCCCTTCAACATAGGTCACTGGACTGTAAATCCTTTAATGTTAATATATAATATACTTTGTTGAAATACAGTACAAATACAATTAGTATTATAATGCATCATATGCATGTGTGTCTGTTAAAATTTGTAAGTAATTTAGGTGATGATCAGTGTATACAATTTTGTTTATTACTAAGCTTGACCTGTTATATAATCTTCCTCAGATTTAGAGCTGCTGCTTTTAACCATCATTTCCCATTTTAAATAATAATGAAATGGCCTAAATATTTTAAACGTAGTAAATATTTCATTAAACTTGAGTGATTATTTCAGCGGAGTAACAGAGGTAGATGTCGAAGTAGAATAACTCTTTTGCAACTTCCCCAAAAGGTGAATCGCTTGACCCAATGCACAGTTTCTCTAACAGGGGAGTAATGTTTGCCTAAAACATTTCGTCTTGTTAGCATGTGTGGATGCTCCTGGCTGTCAGATGAGTTGTTTGCCTGCTGGGTTATACAGCAAACGGGTATGAGTCCCTTCACAGGGTCAGATTCAAGCTAATCAGATTTTAGGATGGGAGTTGTTATATAGGCGACCTGAGGAGAATGTTTGTTTATTGTCGCACGTTTCATTAATGAACTCCAGAAAGCAGGCATGAGTTCTGCATGGCAAAGAACCGTGGTTTTCAGAGAAATGTGGGTGGGATTTATCCATACACATGGTACGAGATGTAGAGAACATGCTGCTGTTTTTACAATCTCTGTGTAAAATGGGGATCAGAGCAAGAAGGACAGCCAGACCAGATTATAGCTCAACAGGAATAGTGCCAGAAACTCAGCAAACTTCATGCAACTCTCTAATTTATCATACTTTTTTGTCTTTTCCAGGAAGGGTTTTTAGTTCTAACTGTGTCCTTACCCTACAGGCTATTGCCTAGGCAACATTCCTACTCAGAAATTACCACAAAAAATTACTTTGTGTCACGAGCATATAGTTTGCATAATTTTATTTATATTCTCACTCAAATAGAATGTATTTTAGATTTTATGTATATCCCTCGCACGGAAGGTGGCATAGTATCGTTTGCTTTAGGGGGCTGATTCTCTCCTTCATTATATCAGCTAGTGTAAATGGCAAAAAATGTGATTTTAGTCTCATACAGAGCCACTCAAGGCTTTCTAGTACATAGTTAAAAATGGTATTTCCTGCCTAAAGATGAAGGGCCTGCGCCCTTGTGCTGATAAGGGAAGGGAGGGTGGGGAGGAAGGAGCAGAGCCGTGAACATCTGGCGGGAGTCCCTTCCAGCTGCTGGGGAGGTGGGAGGACAGTGTGCCTCAGCAGCTGCTCCCGACGCCCCGCACTCCGCTCCTTCCCAGGGCATCACCTGAGACCTCCCGGGGGAGGCAGGACAGCTTTACAGGCACAGGAGGCATTTTCCGACTGGGGTCGGCTCTGGCTGTGTCACTCGGGGCCTCTCAGAGTGTGGGTGTGATGAGTTCCCCTAAGGGGGGTCCCACCAGTGCAAGGAGCTGGGCTGCACCCCTCTCCCAGCGGCACTTGGCCAAGCGGTGCCATCCCAGCACTGCCTAAGGATGCTGGAGGAGACTGTTGCCTGGGACATCGACCACGCCATGCTAGACATGTGCAATTACAGCCTTCTTACGTGTAATTACTCTAGAAATAGATATTTAAGTACAGGTTTGCTGTACATAACGTAACGTTAAATACCAGCAATTAGCATAACTGCTTTCTATTTGTGATATCTGGGGACAGAGAATTGTGTAGGTGACTGTTTTGGTTTTTTTATCTAGGTAGAAAATACTCCTTTTAACAGTCTCGAGTCTGTCTTGTGTCAGTGAAACGTGTTATTTTAATTTATAATTCACTGCAATTACCAATAGTAGCAATTATGTAGGTAACAATGTAAATTTACTTCATTAAATTCAAAATGCATGTGGATTCAAGTCCAACAGCATTTTTTTATTGTGATTTAATGTGACATTTCAGATATTTCACTATTCAATATCTTGCTTTCTACTTGAGTATATTTAACGTATATAACTTTGACAATCTACTGTTGTCAAATAAACTGAATGAGGAGAAAGCTACATACTGTTCAAATAATTTTGCTTGATGACTAGGTTAAAAAATGCTGAAAATACAGTGGAAATACTTAAATTCTCATTAAAATCTGTCTAATTTCTGTTTTACTTATTGTTTTGCACAGTAATACAAACTAAAGCCATTATTAGATAATTTCTTGGGTAATTTTCACAGTGGCAACATGGTTATCTATCTTTTGTTCTAGAGATATTCACTGGAAAACATACTCCATAGAAAGCTTCTTTACAGAAGAAACCAGAAGTATTAATTTTAAGTAAAGTTGAAGCACTAAGCAAAAAAAAATATAAAAAAAAATCAGAAGGTATCCAGCTATAAATAGTATCTCTCTGATGAAAAATGCTGTTCACGTGAACACTGCTCTCATCTTCCACATTAGTTTTTTTAAATGGAAGATCATATGTCTTCTTTGGGAATTTAATAGCTGTATGAGTGTTTCATTTCCTGAGTAGCACAGGTTTGGACCAAGATGCCTCAAATTAATCCATATGGCCATATCTCTTGGTCTGTCATGGAGCTCTGCTGACACAAGGGGTCTTCACTGGAGCAAAGCACAAAAAGGCAGGTTTCTTTTGGGAAGGAATAAGCTATTTTATTTGAAAAACCCTGGGCACGCTTCTTAAAGTATCGAAACTTCCCTTGAAGCCACTGACTCTGTATTCAGGATCTTGTATTTTAGTATGCTCAGCTGGTGATACTTTAAAGAAGCAGCACACCGACAACTTCCATTTTGAACCTATATTTATATCCGTGTATGTTTGAGCACTTTTATCTAAACCAGATTCTCCCCTTTAAAAAAACCAAACAAACAATAACAAACAAACACCCTCCACCCCCCAAATTTAGATTGCTGAGGAAATCAGATTTAATAGACATTGCTTATTTAAAAGTGTTAGAAAGTGTAATGAGATGAAGGAGTATCAGCCTAGATGTTCCATTTTAATTTTGAATTATTCTGGTTTTGTGTCTGTTCCTTAATATGCCCTGTACCTTTGACTTGTGGCTTAGAAAACACTCTATTTTTGCGTACCTTGGTGGATATATCTACCTTAGATATTACATGTAATTTTGTTAATTACATTTCCGTTACCAAATGTTTTGATGCTTATAATAGCACAAAAATGATGAAATAGTAAAGTAACTTCTGCTGCAAAATATGTAGACTATTTTAAAACACAGATTTATTTTTTTTTAAAAACAACCTCTGTGTCTTTAGATTATACTCTTATTAAAGTCACATCTTTGGAAAATGTTTTGGGTTTTCATGAGATTAACACCTGCATTAAACAAAATGCTGATGGGACTTCAGTTAACCATACCATAGGGTGAGACTTATCCCAGAGGAGAAGGATTTAGTTTGGGGTGGGGGAGGTCTTAGCGGATGTTCGCAGCCTCTTCTGGGTATCGTCTCAAACAGTATCTGCCCAGGGAGCCGCACGTTTGCAACAGTGAGGGGAACAGCTGCTCTCTTTGTGCGTTTTTTGCATTCCCTTAACAAACGGCTGATTAGAAATTGAGCAAAAAAAAAAACGGTATTCAGCACAAAACAGGAAGGTGTCTTGTGCTTCTGAAGTGTGCACGTGACGTGGTGAGAGGAAAAGGAGATGCAATAGGAAGAAACATTGTCTGCCTAAAGAGATTTGGCTTTTCAGAGCCGTGGAAAATCAGTCTTGCTTGTATCATGGAAAGTCAGGCACTGCAACCCATCAGCAGATTCTTGGGGGGGAGGGAAAGAAATCCAATCAAATCAGGATCTGTAATTGCATGGCTGAGACTATGTTTTAGGGCCCACTGCTGTGAATTGCTATAATTGATATAAGCATTCTTTAGAAGAAGTTAATTCCTTCTGTTATGTGAAGATATTCTCTTTGAGATGAGCACCAGTAGTTCAAGTTAGAGGTTTTTTGTGATTTCTGGTGTAAACAACGCACATCAAATTAATTACTAGAGAGCTCACCTTCATCTTGTGGGTTGTTTCCAAGCATTGTCCTAAGTACTCATGGGTTCCAGCTAAATTTCAGGGAAGCGGTGGTGGCAGATGCCTGCAGTTGGTAGAGAACGGCAACCAATTTGCATTTAGAGGGAGTAGGAGAGAGCAGGGTCAATGAAGCAGCTGCTTTTGGCATCGGGTTCCTCCCCATTAATCCAGCAGGGCAACAGATAGGCCTTTGGCAAGAGAAATAGCACAAGATACATCCTGGTTGAACAGAGAGGCGTGAACAAAGGCACCCTTCCTTCTAAGTACTAGGGATTGCTGTCATACATTATCTGTTCACCTCATGCTATCACCTTTTCCTGTCAATCTTCCATGGAAGTGGCAACAATACTTGCCTGTATCATGGAAATGCTGTGATGACTACATTAAAAAGACAATTTAGACTTGTTTTGAAATCTTCGGTGACCCTCAGGCCACAGGCTTGCAATTAGTGGAAGAGATTTTTTTTTCTTTGAAAACTGCTTTAATTATTGGCACTTGTGCTGTCATACATAATCAATGGAGCTCCATTTGTGTTTCAGCTGGAGCTGCCTCTTGATGGGCAAGTAAACAGCACCTTCTTTAATATGGAATAAATTGTTGGCACCCGATGCTAATTCAGAATTATCATTATTGAAAAATCCCCGGTGCTGTAACCCTGGCCATGACAGCACAGACAACTTTTGTGGCACAAAAGCTACTGTAGAAAGTAGGGCAAGTGTGGAGAACAGTTTTGCAGCCCCTCTCTCCTGCCATCCCCTTCTGCGTATGAGAAGTCCTTCCTCAAAAGCCAAACCTCAGTATTAACACAGTCCAGGCTGCTTACAATGAGAGAACACCTCAATTCAAACAGCTGTCAGGGAGCAGGTATTAATCATGCCAATATTCAGCAAGCCATGTCCGAGAGCTTTCTTGTTCCTTTGAGCTTAAAATGGATAAAGCCAGTAGAGAAAGAGAAATTGGAAAAGGTGGCTTCACTGATAAGAAAACCTACCATAAACTTTGAATTAGTGACAGCGTATACCAGATTTGCCTCTGGAGTGTTTCATTAGTATTGTGTACTGCCTCTACTGCATGTTAGCTTTCTGCTGACATGTCACCTGAGATAACAACATCATCTATTTAACGGGCCCAGGAAAGAAACAAATTAGTTTCCCGCCATCCTAAGAAAAATGTGAATACTCAACACATTCGCAGTGTTTCCACACTCACAGGAAGTTGTTCTACATTTACAATTTACATAACTTTCTTAGTAAAAAAAAAAAAAAATTGTTTTTTTTCCCCAAATCATAAAAATCATATGACAGATTGGATCAGGGAGATAAAGCTCGTTCAGGAGCTGAAGCAACAGTAACATTTTGCGACCAGCTGCTCTCTTTGTATAGTTTCCTACGTAGACTGCTTTTGCAGAGCCCAACAAGGACTAAACCAATTAGCTGATTAGAAAGTGCCAGAAATAAGAGAGAACACTTAACTGACAACAGAAGTAAATGCAGATCTCCAGTCATTTTGCTCAGCAATTCCAATCTAAGGATTTGGAGGGAAATGACTGAGAAGTATTTTGTGCCTAAGATTGTATTTATCCAACATCTTTTTTTTTTTTAAGCTCATTTAAGAGATCTTGATGAAACTGCAATACTAAACAGGTACAAATTCTGCAGATGAAATGGCAGATTTTAATAAATGGAACAGCTGAGCATTGGTCAAAGTCACTACTCAAGAGTTCTAAAACTGAGAGTTTTAATAGTTTTAGAGTAACATGAAATAGTTATTTTTTCAAGTAATACCTCATTTAAATGTAAATTTGGGGTTCAGTTATCAAAGTGATTTTTTTTTTAAATCATTCTCCATTTCTAGGGATCTAGGATCAAAGTCATATAGTGCACTTGCAAGCCAGCTATTCAAGATGGCTGGTGATGAGATGTGAATTACCTTGAAGGCAGCATTCAGAGCGAATACTAAAAAAATGACTGAACAGAAAGTGGATTCTGGGAGGGCTCAGTCTCTTAAAAATACAATCTGTACTTCTCAGCTCTTAAATGAGCTCAAGAAAACTGTAATTTATCAGATTCTATCTAGACTGGTGCAGAAAAGCCCAAGGGTGGGAGAGAAATTGGGAACGATGGTAGGTTGTGCGCTTAGATGGTGCAAAAGCACAGCAACACTTCCCATGATACCACTTATGTCAATGGGCACGGAGCAGGCCATATCTTGGGTAGGAGAAATGAAGCCAATTGAGCGTAAACAGAAGCGTTTATAGCTCTCCCTTTGCAGGTAGCACAGTGACTGCAGCGTAGCTGTTAATACGTATACTGGAACCCTGCTAGAGCAGAATGTCTTTCATTAAAGTCGGCACACACATCCTAGATCTACGTGAAGCTCTAGGATGGATGCATCTGTAAGCCAATTCTGAATGGGTTTTGCAAGTTTTGTGATAAAAGATGGTGAACAACATTTTATTCAGACCAGGTTGAGCTGAAGGCACTGAGCTGTATTCTTTTATCCCTTAAAATGTATAAATCACCACCATCAAAGTGAAAAATTTCTTCCTAATGTTTACTCTAAACCTGCCCTCTTCCAGTTTATAGCCATTCCCCCTCATCCTATCACTATGTGACCTAGTAAAAAGTCCTTCCCCAGTTCTGCTGTAGGCCCCCTTTAGGTACTGGAAGGCTGCAATAAGATCTCCCTGGAGCCTTCTCTTCTCCAGGCTGAACAGCCCCAACTCTTTCAGCCTCAAATGATCCTCAATGATCCTTGAGGTTCCTTCCAACCTGGGATTCCATGATTCTATGATGTTGCAGTTAGTGTTGCCTTTCCTCATTTACGTTATGCTAGGGTTGAAACAAGCTCTAACTACGACCACTGGTAATGGTATATTTTCTCACCGTCCATCTGTGTTTTGATGTAGGTGGTTTATTATGGATGTATTTAATATAAAGTTTAAATAACTCATGACTAAAAGAAGCAGCCATTGTACTAGGCAATTGAATCTAAGGCATGGGCTTGTGCTGAGAAGTGTACAGTTGACTTAATGATGTCTAATGATTGTATATGAATTTGCAAACTGGTTTTGGGAGCAGTTTACATCCCTTGCAGTCAGGTGCCCGGAGCTGTGAGCATCATGAGCTGGTAAAAGCTCTAAAAATATGGCAATGCAAAACATACAGGATGGGGAAGTGTACTGTCCTGTAATGGCCCAGATGCTGAGCTGGGGGCGATTAGCCAGGATGCCGTTCAGTCAACAGCTCTATTAGTAACTTAGCTTTGAAAATTTGTTATCAAGCATCTCCTACAATGGCTTTCGCAGCCAGTTCTTGGCTCTTCATTTGGTCCAATAAAGAGTCCTGACCTTATCATAAAAGAAAGGACTGCCAAGGTCTCACTGACACTTATTCCTCTTGCTCCTCAGTCATTTCTGTTCAGACAAATGAAAAGGTTACTGCTCTTTAAATATCCCTTCACAAGGGTCTATGATGATTGAACTGTCTAAATTCATGTATCTAGTTAGATTAGACTCTTTCTTTACAAAAAATAAATACTTGACTTTTGTCAGTTCTTACCTCCTTAGGAATAATTCCACGTGTGAGCCTGTTCTGGAAAGTGGCTGTTAATGAGAAAGTGGTACAGATATGCAGTGGCGTTATGAAAGTTCTTTTTTCCCTCTATTTATTCAGTCTGCATCAAATAAGTGCATCTTTTATACTACGTCTGAATAGTTATGTAAAACAACAAAGCAAAATTATTACACCTCTGCTGTTTTATGTCCTTAAACAAGTAGGAATATATATATATATTGAGAGGTGGGTAAGTTCTAAATTTGCGATCTGAGAAATGGAATTCATGGCTGGTACTGGAGGGTGATTTTCCTAGGTATTTTGCTTTATTTAAGGCAGAGTTGATATTCAAGTATATGAAAATGTTGCTTAACAGTTCAGTAATAAAATGTAGTTGAAGTGGAAAGATCACAAATGTCTCTGGGGCATGCAATAGTGAATTCCTGAAAAAGTTAAATAGATTGTTTCAATTAGCACATTTAGTCTATGGAAAAACAGTGTATGATTCTGCAAACAAATATAGCTGCTTTTGAAAATGCTAGTTGCTGTTTAAAGAATTTTGGAAATGTAAGATAGGTAGGGATGTCTTCAGTTGCCAACTCCAGCTCCTTACTGTTTGAAGTAGCACTTTGTACTGGTCCACCTTTTGAGCTTGTAAAGCACAGTGGAGCTAGTTGTTGGTCTGGAGAGGGGATGGGGCTGCATCCATTTCTTCTATTTCAAGGCTGTTCCAGATTCTCATTGTTCTTATGTTTAAACTCTTTTTTTTATTATTTTGTAATTTACAGACTAACCTTATTCATGGCCATCTTATATTCATTCTTTCTTTTGCCAGATGTGGTCCCTAGACTGAATATTTTTTTTCCTCCTTCACTGTTCAATTCCTTGGCATATTTTCTCTCAGCTTCCATTTCACCAGACCAGATATGCTTAAGCACTTTTAGTCTCTTTTTGTCAGATAGATTTTCCATTTCTCTGATCATGTTGGCACCTCTTTTCTGCACCTCTTCCAATTTAAGCTTATCATTCTTTAACATGAGTGAACAGGATTCTGTGGCATATTAGAGATGCCAATGATTAGATTTCTCCCACATCTTGTACAATAGCATCAGGATTTCCTTCTCTCCTGAAATTTTTTTTTTGATGCGGCTTAGGGTTGCATTGTCCATATAACACTAACAACTGATACTTAAATCCTGTGACTGATCCTTTTCCACCTCAGTCATTTTCAACTGATGAACTTCTGGCTTATGGAAGAAATGTTTTTATTAGTCCTTAGAGGGATGGTCTTGCCATATGTGTGATAGACTTTTATTTCATTTATATTATTTGCGTTCTCAAGGTCATCGAGTTCTTTGCATATGGATATCCTAATGGTCCTCAGTATTGATTTTCTCCCTAAGAATGAATTACCACAAGATTTCACCAGTATAGTACTGATACTTTGGCCAAGGTCATTATGAAAATAACAAGATTTCTCCCAAGACTGATCATTGAGGCACTCCCTTAATAGCTTCCCTCTCGCCTGAAACTTTTCAACAGTAAGCACTTTCCTTTTCCCTTTAGTTAGTTTCTTATTGACCTAATATTTCTGATATTAATCCTAATTTCCTCTAGACTGAATAATGATTTCCCATGTGGCACCATATGAAAAATGCTTTTCTGAACTTCAGATATGTGAGGTCTCTCGCATTCCCAATGTTTTATAAACCCCAGAACCTCAAAGAAAGCTATTGAAGTGATGTAGTATGATCTACCTTCTTATCCTCCCGTAACCTGCATGTCAAGGGAGGATGCATGCGTATGCTTTCTCTGAAAACTTCCTCTAAAAACATACACATTAATGAAAAGTGTATTGAAATCAAGCTTACTGACCATCTGTTGCTCAGGTTGCTTTCTCCTCTCTACTGTGCTGCTCTATGCTATTCTACTGTCTCCTATGTCTATAGGACAAGATAGGAATCTTGTGGTAGCAAGAAAGATCATGTTCCTGTTCTTTCAGAATTTGGGCTGGAGGCTGTCCTGTCACCCTCAACTTACTCTTCTTGAGCTTTTCTTTTATCTGAGTTGTATAATTAACATAATTGATAATGTCTAATTTTCACTCCTGTTATCCATGTTATCTTCATCTCAGCATTCAATGTTTTCAGCGTAATCCTAAATTCTGCACCATCCTTACTTCATTATCATCCCTTTCTCATTTTTCTTGTTTGTATTTTATTCATATAGGTGAAAAATCTTTTACTATTTGTTTGTACTTAAGTGCCAAATTTTTACCTTCATCTGCTTCAACCACTATGGGAACAAGATTAGTGCATTTATTTATTACTAATTCCACCTCCTGTATATGTATCTATAAAAATAAAAAATATTTTTGAGTAATAAAATATGCTTAAATCAAGCAGTAGGACCCTCTGAATTTTTGTCCTTGCATCTATACACAAACTTTGAAGATATGCTTAAATCAAGCAGTAGGATTACTCTGAATTTTTGTCCTTGCATCTATACACAAACTTTGAAGTAACTTTTTACTTGTAATACACTGGAAATACATAAGGTTACTGCATATATGTAGGTTACACCGTATATATATACATAGGCTGATATTCAGAGGAGCAGCATAATTTATTTGCTCAGGTTTTAACCTGGCCTAACCTGTGCAAATAAAATGAAAGAATAGGTGTAAAAATTTGTGTTATGGTCTATGTTAAATGAAGGCATTGGCTTCTCTTTTGTTGGTTAAGTCAAGTTAGTGTTCAGATTATGTGGGGTTTGGGAAGACTGAGAGGAGGAAATGGAAAATGCCAGTCAGATGGTAGTTGGGAGACTGTTCCTCAAAGACAAACTGAATATGTGAGATCAATAAGGAAGAAACAAAGCATTCTGGAATGAAAACTTGCAAGCTGAACACAGAGCAGAAATGAATGCAAAAGAAGAAAGGAAAAGAAAAAAGCAATGAGGAAAGCGATCGCTAGGCCGGCACGGGCAGTAAAGAGGAAGAGCAAGATGGGCAAGTCACGGGGTTTCGGTATTTCAGTGGGGTAGAGATGAGTTCTCTGCGATGAGAAGAGTGATGACTGAAATTTTCCGCTTAAAGCAAGGTGGAAAGACAAGGTAAAAAAAGGAAGAGTAAAAAGATTTTGAACTTGGAGGAGAAAGCTGTATGCTCACTAGCGGCAGGCACAGCTTCATTGATAGCGCAAAACAGACGACTAATGTAAGTAATACAGTGCACTAATAATACATCGTAATAATTTGTTCAGCTGAGAGAAAAGAGTGGCAGTGTATGATTTTGGCGATGTTTGGGTTAAATGAAAAACGTTGAAAGGAAAAAAAACAGTGAGAGGTCAAAGTTTAATTTGTTTGGTTTTTTTCTTCATTTGTTTACCCGCCAAAAACATTAGAGTAACTTTCGCTAACTTTCCTGACCTCCTTTGTCTGTATGATATGAATAGTAGTGGGGGTCTTTTTTTGCTTTTTGGAAGAAGTACAGTATTTTTGAAGCTTATGAATAATTCAGGTACTCCATAATGTGTTGCATTACTTGCCAGATGCTGGGTCACTAACGTAATTCAGTTTGCTGCTTCAAAAAAAACCCTAGTTTAATTGCTGATAGAATTCAGTACTAAGAAAAATTCCAGCTCCTTTTGCATGGATTTTGATAATAGATGCTAGTGTTAGAACTCTTCAGTATATTAATTTAGTAATACAGGGCAAAGCCCAGAACTCCTTATCTCAGGAGATCATAGGGTTTCTTTTGAGGTTTCCTTTCTATTTCTTTTTTGTTTCTTAATTATTTTTTTTAGCTATGTATGACTTATTTTCTATTAATTATTTAATGGTACGTAAAGCAACATGGTCTTGATTTATTTGCAGCCTCCTGAGTTATTGATGATACCATTAACAATATACCAAACTCTGGGGAATGATGTTGTTTAATCACATCTGCATGGCCAAGAAAGGGATCATGAAAGTGTCATGGATCATTTGGGCTGCTGTCGGCTTGTGTGCATGAGAGTGTGTGCGTGTGCATGCATTTGCCAAATTTCTGATGAATAACATCTACTACAAGAGGGCATGATGTGGGCCTGTGTTTTAGAACAGAGGTGGCCAAGCTTTCACAAAGCTCTGCTGGCTCCTTGTTGTGGCTGGAAATCTGGTGCAGCTTAGAACAGTCCTTAACTTGTTCAGAACTGCGTACAGTAAGCAATCCATCACTTCACCTCTTCATGCCCTTTGAAGTACCGGCTCATTCCTCCAAGCAAAAGTGAAGGAGCTGTGATAGACATACAGCTACTGGGCAGTTACTGAGGTGAGACACTTCCGTGTCTTCTTGAGTGGTAGAAAACAGTAAGCTGTGATAGACATACAGCTACTGGGCTTCCGTGTCTACTTGAGTGGTAGAAAACAGTTTTAATGAAACTGAGAGTCTAACCTTACAGACAGTGCCAAACATCCTGCATTTTGGGAAATAAGCAGATGAAAACTTTGAAACAGAAGCTTAACTCTTGTGCTTGTTGGAGCACCTGATGAAAGTTCCATCAACTTCTGCTATGGGACTGCTCTAACACCTAGTCAAGAAATGTAAATCCATCATGTGGGGTGTTCACTGTATGTAATGACAAAGACACCACTGGCATATGAGTCCATTTTAAGACAAGAGGCAGCAGATGGATATAAAAGTGAAAGGTGGTGCAAGACCCAGAAAATCAGTTTTAAGGAATGCATAACTATTAGGTTAGTTTTGATCACAGCCAGGGTTAAACAGCACATTTCTGGGTTAATAATAGGGTTTAACTAGGTTAGTAATACTACTGACTGCTTTAATAAGTACTGTTCTTTACAGACACTATGGGTTGAGGCTCTAAAATTAAAGACAGGAACCACTGTTTTGCTTTTTGAAATTTTAGTGGCCTCTGCACCATTGGGAGGACTCAAGAAATGTGGCTTCATTCCTTGTAAACTTTGGTTTTGTTCTTAGCTATTTCTTCCTCAGAAGTTTCATTTGTAACAAAAAATAACTAATGAAGACTTTGCAACAAAAAGCTAATGAAGGCTGTGAAATATGGTGTCACAGCCTCTTTTATTAGCGAACTTTTAATATTATTTTTCTTAGGAGAATGTGTTCTCTGAAAGCGATTTGTTGCTGTCATGATTTTAAGTGTGTAAAAAAATCCTTCTGAGGGTTAGTTAAACTATATGGGGGAGAAAAACCTTGCCCAACAAATAAGTTCCCAAGCTTTGTAGCTATTGGGGTCTATATGGGACTGTTACACAAATGTGTTCTCTCATAAATCAGTGGAGATAGTACATTTAGGTGAAAGGGATGAAGATGCTCGGCTGACTAGATTTTCAGGAGTAGTTAAATCATTGCTAAGGAATTATATAGGTGTTTAAATGATTTAAAGGAATGGGATAAAAATACTCTTATCTCAATGGCGTGCCAGTTTAATGAGTAATATTGAGAATGGTTGTAAAGAAACCGTATCGAATGAAATAAATTCTCTTCACAACTCTAACAATGTAATTAAAGCATAAATGCTATTTATGGAAAAACTGTTGTTAACAAACAATTACAGTAGCTTGTTTTATTATGTTCTTTCATTGAAAGACAATAAAGACTGGTATTCAGTTTTCCTATTTTCAACTAAAATGCTACTGAATTTTTGTACGTGGTCATTTTGCTCTGTTTCTCATCTCATCCGTGTATTTCACCATAAATCAAGAGCTACTTTTTTCAGAAATAATTGGGTCATTTTTAATTACTGTCAGCAGTTTGTTAGTCAGAGCAAAGCTTACTCTAGTTTCAGACATATCGCTACGAAAGCTCCAGCGTTACCTACTGCAAAAAGCTCTTGTGGCAGCACACTGCCCTCTTCTCCAGCACAGCTCGTTGGACATCCATGTAGTCTGCCATGTAAATGAAGGTGGAACATCCTGCCCTGAGATGTTCAATTCTCATAATATTAGTTTTGTTCTGAGCATGGATTTCAAAGAATACATAAACCCATGGAGAAATAGTGATGGATATGAGTATATCCAAGACAGCAGATGGATCTGAAGTTATAAATTCTTAATTTCATGAGTTGAATGGCATATATTAGAATAGCCATAACAGAAGTGTTCAATATTTTCTGATACGTTTAAAAATAAACTCTGCACAAACATGACATTGTCACTAGATAATATGCAGTGCTACACTGTTTTGTTTGTTTGTTTTTGTACTGTCTCTATAATTATTGTGGTGAGATGATCTCTTTATTTACTGGCATTCTGTAGGATCACACCAGTAATTCACCTGAAATGACTGTCTACGGGGTCTTACTGCTGAGGTTGTTTGAATGCTAATGTAGGTCATAACTAATCAATAGTGATTGTGCAAAGCATAAAGCATTTATATGATGTTTATAACTGACACCTAAATTCTCCACAAGAGACAGCCTGAAATAGTAGCAGAGCTTGGCCTCCCGTCTCTTTGTTCTAGGCTCGTCCCGTTTGATGTGCTAGCGTGCAGGCCTTAAAATAGCCTCCGAGGTGAGTCGTTCGGATGTGTCATTTGAACTGAATATAGTTTTGCATGCTCCTGTAGTATATAAAAGAATATAATAACAAAAGCCATTCTAAGTAGTATACAGCAAAAGTCGAAATATTATTCTTTTCTGCTCATCTTCCAGAGCCAGAATTTTAATGTATCAATGAATGTTATTTCTTGAAATTCCATATTGAGGAGTTAATTAAGAAAAAGCTGTATGTGCTTATTGAAAGACTTATGTTTTGCTTCTGTTCCATGTATAAAATACAGCCTTTTTCTTAAGCTTCTCCCAACATTAAGAACGAGTGAAGTTTTTTTCTCAGCTGTTTTGTCTTTACAGCTTCATTCAGATGAGAGTTTATAGCTTTTATTCTCTGTTCTAACATTCTTGCTGAACTGTCTCTGCTGGATAGGAATTATAGTAAATTTTCCTACAGAAACGAGACTTCCACTTAGATGTGGCAATTTCCAAACATAACCACATACTATGTCCTGACTCTTCAATGCCCAATATCAGTAGCATGTTTAAACTCTTTGGTTTGTTGCTATAATGTTTTTCTTTCTTTTAATTGCATTTTTGCACAGTTCCCAGCACACTGAGACTCTGATCTTAACTGAATCTCAAGATTCAGCTGAAAAAGGAATATTAAGTACCCAGGGAAAGTGTGGCGGAGAAGAATCTGGGATCCCATGATACACATAACATGAAGTAACCAATTCCCTCCTCACTGTCCTCCTCCTCCCCAAAATCAGCCCACCAGCAATTAGAGAAATGGTTAAAAAAAGATTCAGTTAGGTCCTTAATTCCTTAAATAAACACGTGAAACCGGGTGGTTAGCAAGTTGATTCGTGTCGTTTTATGTCAACAATGACATAAATCTACAACACTGTGATTAGAAAAAGTGATTTTCTATATGGTTCGTTTGTAACTCTTAATTAAGAGTGAGACAAAAACTGAAATCTTGTGAAGATGAGGGAAAACCTTGGTATATCATAAATATTCTACAGTAACGTATTGTATAAAGGTAGTATTCTAAAACTGTATATATGCCAGGAAGAGTAACCTTGCAATTGCAGAACCTGGTGATGAAACTGAAAGATGTTATTTTTGTCAAAAGATAGAGCTGATCGATTGTTTATACCCTGATTTTGGGTTTTGCTATATTGCTTTGAATGTTAAATTTTGATGGTTATGTTTTGGAAAAAGAGATTTCTGGTTGATGTTATTAAGGATATCGTTAAGAAATATTTGGAGGTGACCAAAGCTAAAGGGATATGTATACTATACATATATAGATACATATACTCCCATGAAAGTCCATGTAAATAAGGTGCTTACTCATTTAGATGCTTTTATAAACTCCATTAGTTGCTTTTGTGCACCTTGAGGCATCTAAATACCTCGTCCACTGGTCTAAACAAAGAAGTGCATGCACTGGCAACATTTACAGTGATGGAAGTCAGATATGCTTTGACTCAAATCAAAGGGCTCTGTTCATTTATGCCTCAGTCTAAAAATATTCTAGCTGTAATCTATTTGGTTGCCAGCTCACAAAAAAAAAAATCAACTGAAAAATTACATTTCAAGAGGACTAATAAATGTATTTTGAAGATGGGGAGACAAAAAGTAAAATTACTTCCATATGACACAAAGCTATTAGAGGTCTGATAAATCTGGATTAGTTTCATCTATAACAATGGCTGATATTAAATTCTTGGCCAAAAAAATAGATAATTGGAATCACACAATACACAGCTCTTCAGTTTGGCATCAATTCCATAATACAATAAAACTTATCATTTGTAAGCTTGTCTGGTTTTCAGAAAAAGGCTGAGAACAATTTGGTCTGTCCTGGTACATCAGACAATATGGTGCAGGTGGTTTAAAAACAAAACAGTTAATCAAGCAAAATTTTACTTAAACTACCTGATGATTCATCATCCAGTCTATGCACACTGTCGATTGTGCCTTTCTGAGCAATTATTTATAGAATATTTAAATCGCCTGGACAGCATGTGCAACTGCTGAGAATGCTATTGTATTATGAATTACTACTTCAATTTGTTTCAGTTCAATATAGACTGACAACATTGCAGTGAGTCAACCTTCTGTTTTCCTGAATGCAATGCAGTATAGCATTTATGGTGGAAATTGAGTTTTGCTATGTTACAATATTCCTCAAGTAAACTTTGAAATGTTATGAAAATCAGAATTATTTATTTAATCATCTTTCCACTTCCTTATACGTATGTTTTACCACAAACTTTAGAAGTTGAGTTTCTATCAGTAAGGGCCACGATTAAGCTCTTACCTGCATGACTCCCATTCAAGCACAAAATTGCTCGGAAACACCAACAGAGAATGTGACAGTGCTAGTTGGATTTTTTAGAGAAATTGAAGAAATGTATAGAGTAGAAGGAAGCTGAGAGATGTCAAATACACCAATAATGAGATCGTCAAGAACTGGACAAGCTTTGACAGGCTGTAAATTAAGGGGAAGAAATTGGAGAAAGTAGAAAGACAAAAAAAAAAAAAAAAGAGAAGGATGGTGATACAGTTACGGGCAGGAGGTGTGTATAGAGGTTATAACATACCACCTGGGGCAGCGACAGTTAAGTAATTTTTCTTGTGCTGGAATCTGGAGAGTAGAATGTCAAGGGGGTGGAAATGAGACTGGTGGCAGCAGAGGTGACATCTAGTTTGAGGACTATGACCTCAATAACTACATTGAGACTGCACGACTCGTGCTTTTGGGGATCCTTGTTGCCTGTTCATCGGTGTGCTTGGAAAGAAGGGTGGAAATAATAGGAGAAGGAAAATGGGGAGAGATCATTGTGTGCAGTTTGATCTCATCCTGGCAAAGCAGGACACGAACCGTGGTGCGTATCTGTATTGGGTCTGGCTGGGATGGAACTAACTTTGTTCGTTGCAGCTCATATGATGCTGATTTAGACTAGTGACTAAAACAGTGTTGAGAACACACCAACGTTTTAGCTGTTGCTGAACAGCTTCTCCTACTCTGCCCCCAGCAAGTAGGCTGGGGGTGGGCGAGAGTCTGGGAGCGGACACAGCCAGGACAGCTGACCCAAATCGACCAAAGGGGTATTCTGCACCTTATAATGTCATGCTCAGCAATAAAACCTGTGCGGTAGTTCTTCCAAAGTAGTTGTCACTTAGAGGCTGTATGGGCATTGGGCTGCTGGTGGGAGGTAGGGAGTGATTGCCTTTGCTTCGCTTGCGTATTCTTTCTCCCTCTTTTTCTCCTTGACTTATTAAATTGCCTTTATCTTGACCCACGAGTTTTTCCTTTGTGCTTCAAATTCTCTCCTCCATGCAGGGGAGAGATTGAGTGGCTGGCAGGTGCTTAGTTTTTGGCCAGGGTCAACCCACCACAATATCTGAAATTTGAGAGTCCTTCTGAATCTCACTGTTTGGAGCTGGCCAAAAAGCTGCCAACTAGAAATGAAGTGGTAGTGTCAGTTTATCTGTAGTTAAAATAAAAATACTTAATGGAAAATTTGAAAACAAAAGCAAGAAAGAGTAATATTGATACATATGTTGTCTAATAAATTGATTAAGGCAATGGCCATTCATTTTTTTGGGTTGTTTTTTTTGAAAAGTTTTTGTGGCACTGTGTTATCTCTAATAAGAACTTCTGTATCACTTGTTTTCTGAGAGCCTCCAATAGAATATCACTTGTTTTTGTGACACATGTTACTTCACACCTTTTAAGCCTGATCACCTAATATTGACAAAACTCGGGAAATCCTTAGAAAACTAAGTACACTTTTCATTTGAGGGGGGAGGGGGTGTTGAGTGGTATTTTTGAAGTACTGTCTTGAAGGCTTATGGAGCCATTGGTCATGACATTTTGGCTATCACATGAGAACTATATCAATGAGCATGAACTTAGTTTTGGTACTCAAGTAATCAAGTAATAGCAAATTTGTGTCTGGTTATTTTCTTCACTTTCTATTTGGAGTCTTGAGAGAAATAAAAATATCTACATTAAGGTCACTGTCTTTCAGACTGTTTAGTTAAGATGAAAACTAAAAGGCTGTAAAACTGCATTTCACCTACACCCACACAGGGGCAATATGGACTAGTTTCCTGTCCTTTTAGGTTTTACAGGAATTTCCTTATAGTTAAGAAAGTAGTACTTCAAAGACAAATGAAAATAATTAAAAATGGTATCTTTACCACATCCTGGCTAGTCTGGAATAATGAACTGGATATTAGTATGTTATTGTTCATTCATTTATATGCATATAATATAAGTGAAAGT
>NW_009650168.1:293717-403976 GCF_000708025.1 Charadrius vociferus | reverse complement strand
GCCAGGGCAGAATTAGCTGTGCTGTGTAATTGTTTGTCTGAACTAATTTTAAAATCTCACGTGTGTTGTAATATATATCATTCCTGTTGAAAACTTGGTTTCACTGTTGTGAGTTGGCTGTGATGTCCCCTTGTTTTCCTTCTTCTAAAGAAGTGCAACTGTAAAAATCAGTTATCTAAGCTGTGTTGCCTCATTGGACAATATGAACTCCAAGCATCAAATGCAAAGCACTCCCACTCTCAAACAACCCGTTGTTGTAACTTCCCGTGATTTGACTGCTTTATGCGTGCTCCTATTCATTGCTTGCGTGTGGAGTTTTAGTGTATATTCTGACAAGGAAGCTTCCTGGATAGTGGATGAAAAAGAAGTGATGATGAACTTTTTGTTCGTTCTAAATGCGAACACCAATTTTCAAGGGAGCTAATTAAAATCTTTATCTGATCCCTAGCTGTGAGAGAGCTCTGCCTGGATGCACGTGATAAGTTCATCCCTTTTGAGATTTCTAATTTGATTGTGGGTTGGTTGTTGGTGGTGGTTTTTTTTCCCTGGTTTTATGGCTACAGCATTTTTTTATGTTCGTAAGTCTTTGCCAGAGGAAATGGCAACCTTCCTTTTAAATGTTGCAGTTGGGAAACAATGCTTTGCAAGGGGAAATTTTGTTTTCCTTTGTATATGTGAGAAGAATGGTAACTCAACTCATCAAAGCTGTTTGTAGGACAAAATGTTTCTTTCCACCTAATTGGCTGATAAACTTTCATTTTGAAGAGAGTCCAACCTGAGATAATGTACAGGATCTCAATAGACTGTGAGCTCCTATTGCCAAAGCTTTGTGAAGACTGCTTTGCCATCTTAAAAAGAACATGCTGAGTTTTCTAGGTACAGAGTGGCACATTGTACATCAGCTGGATGTCGGCAAAGAACATTAAACTCTTAATTTGGCATTACATGTTGTCAGCTGGTCACATCAGTTGACTTTAATAATTGCTTTTAGAGCAAATGCACAGATCTGGAAGATGGAGCCTCAAAAACTTACCGTTTTTTTGTCAGCTTGTTAGTTTTATGTGTTTGGGTTATTGTCACTTGTAGTATGAAAAAAAAATTGTTTAGTTTCCTTCTGCAGTGAGTTCTATACCATCAGATTGATCTTGTGTTTTATGTCTTTCATAAATTGAAGGTCACACTCACAGTTTAAGCTTGAAATTGTTCCTTAGCAGCAAGTAAATGAGTTGATCAGTATGGAATTGGGTTGGTAAGAGAGGTCAGAATGAGAGTTTGAGGATAGGACTTGGCACAGTATAAGGAAATCATATAAAATTGATGTGTTCACTCTGTGGTGAGCTATTGATTCTTATTTTTTATTGCATGCTTCAGCATGCATGTGGAGAAAAAAAGTTTATAGCAAAGCAAGATGTCTGTCACAGTCTCCTTTTGCTATAGTAGAAAAATTACTGTTAATGATCTGAGATGTAGCTAAAGCAAAGGAATGTTACTAAGTAACATCTTTACATAAGTGAAATGGAAGTAGGAGGGTGATAGTTATACAGAATTTTCCACGAAGACCAATAAAATAGGGTGGTACTAGAAGTATTTTTTTTTGGCTTCTGTCAGTTAAGTGACAAGATCGAGTGATCCTTTTGCCACTACAAACTAAAGTGTGCATTTGCATATATTTATTGCTTGCTGCTTTTGATTAGGAAGTAGAGAAATGGACCAGATTTTCCTTCATTAGTTGCATATAACTTTAATGGATGAACAAGAATTTCAGTCCAGATTCTCCTGGGGAAAATTATCCCCAAAAGGAAAGTCAGAAAATATCCTACTGAGAACAGAGAGACTAGAAAACACATATGAGTTGGAATAGTGATGTGTGAGGACAGGCACATTTTCTTGAAGGGTGACGACTCATAGATGTTGGCCACATGTCACTAAGGCAATGTTTTTGTAAATGTCTAGCTATGTGCTACCACACGGATACCTAAAACAATATACAGGGAAAGAACAAATTGGAAATTTGCAATTACTAGATCAGACAGTTACTAGTCTTTGTGTTCACATGACTCTGTACTGCAGGCACTTTATGTTCTGCACTTGCTTTACCAGTTGAGATGAAGTGGAGTTCCTCCTCGTTTTTAGAACATCCTGTTGGATTCTGTGTTTACATTTGTCTGCCTCACAGTAGCATATGCTATGTAAGGATAGAAAGTTGATCTATAATAGTAATAGTTACTATTAGTTATTATATCGTCATCATATTTTTCCTTTGCCATTCTGAGTAACAGGAAAGGTGAGAATGTTGAAATGATTTTGCAGATTCTAATCCCAAAGTAATTACAGAACAAGTGTTAGGAAGTTTCAAATACATTTCACTTGTAGCATAGTGTGAAACTTTCTCATACATGTTTTTTGAATCATGTATTTTTCTAGATTACTAAATACTTGTACTCTAGGTACAGTTGCACTACTACTAATGGAATGATGATATATATACCAAGTTTAATGATGATATATTATACCAAGTTTAAGGCAGACAAATTTGTTCAGTAGAAACGACTCACATGTAATTAAGGATCAATGGGTGATGCAGATGCATCAGACTGTGTTTTTGACTAATTTCTGGAATATGAAGGCATCTGTTTCCTTACCTTTGGTTAGGCAAAAGTGTAGCTCAAATTCAGAGCATCTCTTGTTAGAACGGAAGAATGGTCCCAAGCATTTAGACCAAGGATTCTTATAGCCTGGGACCTATAGAGTCCAGCATCCTGTCTCCAACAAGCCATAGCAGATTTCCAGAGAAGAGAGAAACAGAATGAGAATATATCACACACTTCTTGAAAGTTCCTAGCCTCTGGCTGTTTTCAGCTCAAGAGATTTCCTGAACCTGGTGTGGTCTCTCTGTCAATGTATCTCTCTTCCAAGTTCTTGTTCAGTTTCCCCGTGCGACTTTTAAAAAAATTCTTGTACCCCCCTAATATGTTTCTGAGAGTTTTATAGATCTTCTACCTGTTGGACAAAGAACCACCTTCTTTTGTTTGTTTTGCACTTTGCTACTACCAGCATCCTTTATGGTTGCTAGTTTTCCTGTATACAACAACATACTGAACTCTAAAATGATATAAAAATACAGTTTGAGCCCTCTGTTTTGATACAGATTATTGCAGAAGATCACAGAAACTCAGCTTTACAACTGAATTTATTTACAAACAGCTTTACAGAAGGAGAATATCATTTTTACAGCAGTGACAAGAAAGAAAATGTCAGTTGATACTTTTTCTCACAAAACTGTATTGCACGCTTGGTCTGTAGGACATTGTATGATACCAATACACGGATGGGTAAAAATAGTTATCAGGATGTTTGTAGACCCCCTTTGATCCGCAGTAAAATGCACTGAGATCATAAACTCCATGTTTTTATTAGTACCGTAATAAGTACTCATATTTAACACAAGTTATGTTAGAAACCTTCAAGGATAGCGACATAAGATGGATTTGGCTGATAGTTTGAGTAGTGGCAAAGATATAAAATGGAAGGTCAGAGGGGGACCTGATACAAGTAATATGGGCTGGAACGATGTCTGTGTGTTGCAGTTCTCATTTAAGGTCATTCATTATGTAACAAACACTTTGTAACATTTCTTCAGTTGAAGCTTAAAAACTGTGCTGCGGTGTAATTAAGAATAGTTTGCAGTAAAATAAAGAGATCATCCAAACATCTACATATGTCACCTGATAAATTTAGGTCAAGGCTGACTGAAAGATCTTGCTGGTCTACAGATGCCAGGTTATTAGAGACTCCTGTGGTTGTTGCAGAGTGGAGATAACTTTCATGTGCTTCAGACTGAAAAAAATGTTGTTTTTTTTTAGTACAGGAGATAAAAATACAGTCAGAAGACTGAAAAAATACTAAAGAAATATCATTACTATCTTCCAGAATGAAAAGAAGTAATTAAAAGAAGTTTTGGAGTTTGTGGTTTTTGGTTCTCTTGCTAAGTAGTGATGTTCCATGAAATTATTCAGTGTCTTTTTAAGATTCTAAAAATTGTGAACTTTAAAAAAGGGAAACTGATGCACACAGTGTAGAGATACATTCTGAAAATTAGCTGAAGGGATTAACGAATGTCTGAATCTTGGACCTCTACAGTTTGTGTTGGTAATAAAAATATTCTGCACTCCTATGTTGTGCTGTGAGCACTAAATAATAGGAGTGTGTAATAATCAAAGATGTGGTAGGTGGACTGCAGCTATAGCATTAGCATCAACAGTGGAACAGAATATTATACTTACCAACAGGTGCAGGTAAATTAATTAAGTAGTTTTCTTCTGAACATTGGTTAAATTTACTTTGTTGACAAGATATCCTTATATTACGATCACAGGTAGTGTCTTTGCTTTCTTTCAAAAATATTAAATAAAGTTTTCTAGTGCAAAAAAATCTCAGCTGTCAGAAAATATCCATCTGAAGGCATTTTATCCCAATCATTTGTGGTAGAGAAGGCAGCAGGATGACATTGTAAAGTTGATCTGATTTTATACTTTTTCTTTCTGAATCTGCTTGTTCTTTATAACATAACTGCGGGCAATCCCATAAGTCTGCAGATGTAAATAGCCAGTGTTGGTACGTGTTGCATGCAGAGCAGAGTTATACCTTCAGCCAAGAAATACCTCTTGAGGAGAAGCTGCCTGGTAACCCTCATTTTAGCTCAAATTATAAAAATGACCAGTTAATCTTTTCTATGGACAGATTTATTTTTTTTTTTTCCCAGAAAGCAATGAGAGCAAACTGATTTTATCTTCATCTTCCTGTGTTTCTGGTAGCATCCTTCATAATTTGGTCATTGACCTTTCTTGATAAGAAAGCCTTTTCCTGTCATCTTTTAATACCCACTACCTTCTCTCTCTCCTCCCTTTCTCTGTTTTCCCCCAAATGTTCATTCTGCCGGGGAGGTCTCTGAGAACCAGACTCTTGGTGGAGAAAGACTAGTTCATTAAAAATATAGCACTAGCTTAAGTATCTTTTTATGCAATTAAAAAAGCAAGACACGAAATGCAAAAGGAAACTCGCCCCTTTTTTGTTTGTGGTTTGCAGCTCTGTGGAAGATACATAAAGGTTTTCCACAGAGACTATTAGTATTTTGGCGAGCTCTCACTTGTGATCCATAGACCATCAAAGCGCTGACAGATGCAGTATTATACAGAAATGCAAAGATTATATTTGTGTTCCTGTATGTATCCTGCAAAAACCCAAAACATTCAGATCTCTCCTTGCTACTCTGTTCCAGCATGCTCAAGCCATCTGCTTGGTTTTCTTGCTGCATTTAGTCTTATTAGTCATGTTCACATGTATTTCAGGCTGCTTAATTTCATTACGCAAAGTATTATGCACTGTTCATCCAATAAGTGAGAGAGGTTCATTCGGCTCCCCAAGGGACTTGTAAAAAGAAGTTTTAAATCTCTAAGAAAACCTGAAAATTCTTGTTGAAACATGGATCACATTTCACTGTTACCTCTATTAACATACCAAAACTTACCTTATTGATTGAGTTATCCGTCTTTTCCTGACTCCCAAAGGCTAACTGCTGTCTCCGTAGAAATATTTGCTTCTAACTAGGATTTTTTTAGCACAATTAAGATCTCAACACAAAAATAAGTGTCATATTGGAAGGTTGCCTGTTTGGTGGAGATGGTTTTACTGCCCACTAGTAAGGTTGCCTGTTCTGAACAGAAAGTGCTTGTGGCCATCCCTGTGAATATTCACCAGAATTAGCAAAATGATAAGCCTTTTAAAAAGCATCAGAATTCACAGAAGAAAGAGAGATCTGTTAATGCTGAAGATGTACAATCTCCTTTTGCGGTCATTGCTGAGTGCGCTCAAGCTTCTCTAAACTCCTAAGGCTGACTATGATAAACGTGTGGCATTCCCATGGAGCGACTCAATGTACTTGTGTTGCAAGACCAAAAAAAAAGATAGAAAGAGAGTTTCCTGTGATGGATCTTGATAGCTCCTCTGTGTGATGGGAAGGAACCGGCCCCAGCAACGAGAGCTGGGACACTGCTGGGACCCCAGTGGGCAGAAGAGTACCAGTATGGGAGGAAAACAATGAGCTTTGGGCTGAGGAGGGAGTGAGTGAGGCTTGGTGGGCAAAGGCAATGGATTAATAGTCAACGTGGAGAATGGGAAAGGACATAAAAACTGGATATGGAGTGGGAAACTGGGACTGACCAGACAAAAAGAGTGAGAATTGGCAGGAAGCTCAAGGGAAGACAGATTTAATAAGGAATTGGATACCCAGACAGCAGTTGTAGAGCTGCCAACATACTGCCATTAGCATCAGCCAGTAATCCTAGCTAGAGGAAACTGGGACTGGTTGAGAAATGAGCCAGGAAGGCAGGGAAATGGAATTCAGTGGGAACTGTGCTTGGGTATACAGGAATATACAGTATATACTGCATGCGCTGAAGAAAACAATAGGGGAAAAATGAGGATCTATTATTGGGTGTAAAAAATTAGTCACTTTTTTAATCTTGAAAAAATGTCACCATGAAGATTATAATTTTATTTTAAGAATGTACTCTATATGGTATATAAATTCTAGAGCATTCACAGAATAGGAGATGTTGACTCTTTAAATTCCCTTAAAAAAATACAACCTATGCCCTGGATAAGCATATTTCCCCCCCAAAAATACATGACTCAGAGACTGTCATAAAGCCCCAGGAAGAGGCTGAATTAAACTTTGAGTGCTTGACATTGCAACGATGTTCTTTTATTAATGTTGTGGTTTGCATCTAATGAGTTTAATTTTACTTTGTTGTTTTGATAAATAAATATATTCTATCCAGACAGCCACAAGGTACAAAATAATTGTTGACTGTGAAAGTCAGAACATTTTTAGCCAGCTTTTCCTGGTATTTATTCCATTAAAACCCTAGGTCCTGGAGTCATTTAAAGGATTTAGCCTTTCTTTTCTTTTCTGATGGAAAAGGCATATTGTGTAGTGGTGTAAATTCCTGTTGCCCCGTGACTTTGGTGACTGTAAATTCAATGCAATGCACCTTGTTGATATGGGCTTAATTCCCTAAAAAATTAGAAGGCAAATTATAGGTATCCACACTTATAGAAAATCCCATTGGTTTTACTCTTGTGGTTAACAATATTGATTTCTTAGTGCTTAAGTAGTGAAAAACGAGAGCTTCCAAACTATTTAAAATACTTTTAATGTACTTTTGAGTTATGCAATGCTTTTTGTTTAAAAAAAAAAAAAACTTAACTTCTAAGAATTTTTGCTGTTTTAAATATTGCAAATAATATGAAATAATGATGGTATTTCATACTTAGGAAAATAATCAAAAGTGCTATATGTGGGGACTCAGGACAGCTTTTACAGTGTATGATGAAGGTATTGAGCAAGGATTCAAGATATTTAAGGCTGAGAAGGTTCCTTAAACCAGGCTCCTGTGTGACATTCAGCATATTGTTTAATTTTGTGTACCTCAGCTTCCATCTGTAGAACAAATATGTTGATACAGCTTTACTCCCATCCTTTGCCTGTCCCAGGGATTTGATTTATAAAAGTCTTAAAGATCTCTAACAGTCTTGTTCAAACAACTTCCAGCACAGTAAGCATTCAGTCTTCTCTGGAGCTTCTAGTCGTAGCTGTGGGGGAAAAGTGACATGAATTCTCTTAATTTACCAGAATGGGAGACTGTAGAAGGAAAATAGAAGAGCTGAGAA
The DNA here is from genome assembly GCF_000708025.1 of Charadrius vociferus. Lineage (NCBI taxonomy): Eukaryota > Metazoa > Chordata > Aves > Charadriiformes > Charadriidae > Charadrius > Charadrius vociferus. The sequence goes on along the minus strand of NW_009650168.1, from coordinate 396,245 downwards.
GGAAAAAAAAAAAAATAAAAAAAATCTATAGTATAATATGAATAGTTCTAGGAAATTGTTCAAGTCTAAAGATTGAATTGTCTTATGTCACTTTTGCCCCTTAATGCAAACTGTTTTGAAATTGGTTGTGTATAATGTTAAAAACGTGCAGGTATAAATCCATGTCTTTTTGGTATCAAATGAATTTACTGAGCATACTGAATTAAGGAACCTTGTGGGTTACAGCAGTAGGAAAATACGATGTGTGTGAGATTACTACAATTCACCGGTCTCGGCTCACTGATGAAATCTACAGAAATACAGAATATTGGAGCACACTAAGAAAACAATCCAAATGAGTCCATGATGAAGATAACTTGTTCATGTTTGTTGTTTTTTTTTTTTCTGTGTAACTTAACAATCTGATTAACTCTCATGATAATCAACTTCTGGCAATCAGCAGCTGAAGGGCACTGAGCAAACCAAGTATAATGAAAGGAGTTTTTAAGCAGCAGTTGTTTGTGGGCAAAGATGGAAAATATAGCTGCATAGGTACTGGCAAGTGTTTACTTGGACTGTCTTTCTCTTAAAGGGAGAAAAGAAAAGGAGTTTTTTTTCTGAGCTGTGAAGAAACTAGAGACTGACTGGTAGAGCCTTCATTCAAGATTTCCCCGTGACAAGAAAACTGCGTTGATGCCCATCATATAAGGTATTTTAAACAAATATGGATTCTGTTGCCTTCCATACCCTGTTCAATGCCTTAATGCATGGTGCTTTCCGAGAGATAAAATGGAGGTAGTAAATAATTTAAAGAAATAGCCTTTTCTGTTGTAAAGTCTATTAGATTAGTGAGCATATAATTTTGTGGCAATACATCATATTTCATACTGACATTAGAGATGGAAAAAAAACAGTTTATGTGCATTTGTTGGCTGTTCAAGTAGTAGTTGTATTCTTTGCCTTCTCTCACCATCAACTTGCATTTTATCAAATTCCAAGCTGTCATGGTTCATTATCCATAGATGATCTTGAGCAGCCTTGCATTGTAAAAAAATATGCTGTGGCATCTGCCATTGTGCACCACTATACAGATCACTTCTGAGTAAGGTTTGTCTTTGATTTATACGTTCAGTAGTGTGTGTTCTTATATTTTGGCACGTGAATATCTTAAGCAATGGCAGCTGCATATACTGCGTTACTGTGATTTTTCAGGTTGTAGATATAATGTCTGCTGTGCCTTTTTATCTTACGAGTTCCGTTTGAGTTGATGCTTGTATAACTCAATCTCCACCAGGCAGTCACATCGCTTCTGTAGTCGTTTTGTAAGCTCTTGTACCAGTGATGTAGACAGCACATTGAAATTAGTAGCTGTGATTGTAGAATCTGTCTTGTATTCTACATCCTATATTTTGACTTTTCTGATTTTAGGAGCCAGAAATGAAATTCATGTCGTGATTGTATTAATAGAGAGCAATAATGTCCAGATACAAATGTATTTACTAAGAAAGTCTTTATTTCATGTAAGGTAATTAAATTACATTGATAAGAGATTATTAATCTTCTTTGAGAGACAATTAGTAAAAATGCACAGTGCTCATAGATACTAGTAAATGAAAGTCCTCTTCATTCCTGTAACTTACATCTCTGTTTAACTATTGTTGTAAGGGGAAAAGGAACATATATTTTTCAGGGATATTCTAAGGTCGTTTCACTGCTATTCTGTTTTGGTGGTATAACATTTAGAAAATAATTTATTATACTACTGCTGTTACTGCTTCATCTGAAAATATTTGTTTCAGCAATCAACAGTGAAAATTTATGACTCCACATTTTAGTTTTGTTTCAGTACTTCTTGACTTGCTAACTATTTGAAATTAATGAAAGAAGCTGTTTTTAGGAAATTGCACAGATACTTTTCTGAATATGTTAAATCTAAGCAGGATTGCTTGCTATAGCCTAGATAGGCTGTCTTCACCCAGTCACTTTGATGTTTTCTCCATGGATGAGGAGAGTAAGAGAAACAATCTTGTTCTGTTAACATTCCTTATTATTTCCAGGCTTGATGCAATTTCAGTGAAACATTACACTAAATCCACTCCTTTTAATAGAGAAAAAGAATTTCTGTACAGTCTGAAGATATTTACAGGACTTCTGTTTGCATGTCATGGTTCCCATACCAATTAATCGTTTATACTTGCAGGGGCTTCAAAGCTTCATTTGGGTTAGAGCTCTTTATGCTTTTTCTGTTTGTGCAGATGTTTCACAGAGAGCTTGTGGAAGTGGAGATCATTCACAGGTCAAATGAAAAGCAGCAACATATAAAGACAATGAAATGTCAGGGCACTTCTCGATGAAAGTTCACAAAACAAGTGAAAAGCCACATGAAAATGCAAAGCGATATTTCCTCAAAGTACATTGTCCCCAAAGAAAATAATTCACTTGGAAAGAATAATACTGTTCTTTTGTGTTACAGAACAGATTGTTGTGAGACTAACTCTCAATGTGAGACTTCAGCAGTGGCTGTCATTCTGCCCAAAGCTTACCTTTTATTTTCAGTAATAAAACACACTACAGCTCCGTGCTGAATGTGGAAAAAGGGGGGGAGAGAGAGCTTGAAAAAATATTTTATTTTCTAATTCCTCTGCATGTGTTCCTGTTCCACCAAAACTCGCAAATGAATTTTGATTGAAGTAGTAGTGTGTTCATCACAGTGATAAAATTAATTTCCATCTCTGTTCACTATTATGTGTGTCTCAGTTACAGACAGTTTCTTCTGAGAATATGAAGCACTGTCTGTGAATGTGTCTGGGAGTAAGTCACCAATGTTATAACTCAAACTAATTTAAATGAAGGCAAATGTTTTGGGATCTGAAAGTTGAATTTCCATTTGAACAATAGCTTCAAGGACTTGCGTTCACATTTGACTGTCTCATGCCCTGAGGTGGATTGCTGCTAAAGAGATTATCCACGTATACCCATGAGCTACAATAAGGTTCACAAGAATGTGAAATAGAATAAAGTTGTCTGTAAGGTAAATATGAAGTGGAAAAGCAAATCAAAGCAAAAATGGAATAAGAATGAATCCAGGAGTGTTTAAAAAAAAAAATCTACATTGGGAACTTAAGGATACAACAAAACCTGAGGATCTGATGCATAAATCTGAACTAGAAGTGCTTCCTTATCTGTCACCCGAGTCATAGAATTTGTTTGGTAGCTGTTGTTGATGTCTATATAATATGTTAAAAATTGGGTTAAAGGGGATATTGGATAAACAGGCAGTAGGAAACATCTTCTGAGACTTTTTGAGTATTAGGAAGTGCTTACTGAAACACAAAATAATTGCAGATGGTTAAGTGTTATGAATCTTCCTATTTAAAAAATCCATTAAATTGTTAAAATATTCCTTTAAGTGTTTTAGATGCAATTTATCTTTAATGCTGCTTTCCATTTAGAAATATTTCTGGTGTGTTGATTTTGGTGTTACTTTTTACTTGTATTTGATGGTAGTAACAAGGATGAAAGCAGTTCTCCTATTACAGGAACTATTATTTCCACTATAGTTGCTTTGGACACTCCAGAAGTGCAGAGTGATGCTCAGGCCATCTGAGGAATTCCCTCAGCACTGAGGGAATCTCCACAGAGCACAGAAGATGGCTGTAAATAGTACACCTCCAGAATCATGAGGCCCCAGACCAACCCATCTCAATGGTCTGACCCCATTTGATTCAAGAAACCATGCGAGTTGATATCAAAACTCTGACAAGTTCTTTCTCCTTTTCTTGCCTTAGCAGTATAACATCTCTAGCCCATTTGTGAAAACAAGAAGAAATCCTGGAATCCCCATTTCATTCTTATTCTTGTAGAACTCCATTTACTGTGATGGAGCTTGTAGGCCTACAAATAAAATTCAATTTCAGTCAGTGAGTTTGACTGGTGGAGAAAACTGATGATTAATTTGCATACCTCAGTAAAAGAAAAATACAAACCAATGTTAATATCTCCCCACAAGGCAGAGGATATTACCTGTGTGTTCTCTAAATCAGTTGAGAAAAATCATACTTTCATAACTTATTCCAGCATTATTTTTTTTGTCTTCTAAATAACTTTAGTATATTTCTATGTTTTCTGGTCAGCAAAGTCCTATCTACTAGAGGTTGTTCACATATTATCATGAGACTGTTCAAGAATCAAGGACGAAGGCATTGTTGCAATGAACACCAAAATTCCTGGTGAATGAGGTTGCCACAGTGTGCAGTCTTGTTGCAGAGCAAAGGCTGATAGACAGTAAACCTGTCTTTGAAAATATAAATATTTGCACCACTTCTTTTTCTTTTTTTTTTTTGTTATTTTTTGACCTCCATTTTCTGAACTAACACTTCACTTCATTCCTCTTTTGGGAGTCAACATTCCACTGCTAAATGAAAATCCCTAGGCTGTAGATGGATACATCTTGTCTCCTTTAATCATATCTATTTCAAAGGTAAACCATTAAGCAACAATAAAGATTGACTTTTACATGGATCTGTGGTGCATGCATCCATTGAAAACAGGGGAACACTAAATGCAAAACTTAATTAATCTGTTGAAATTTATTATACTGTGTATAACCTCTTTAGCTGAAAGTAACTTCAAATATCTTTTACTGGCTGCAATGAGGTTTCTGGTTGTGGCAACTGAGGATGAATCAGACATACCAAAGACTTTTTTGGGGAAAATAAAATTTCACAAAGTAATATAGTTAAGTGCAAGTCTTACTCTCCCTGTAAGAAAGAGAATAAAATTGCTGGTGCAAAAAAGGCTTCTTTCTTCCAACAGCGCAGCATTTATTGTGTTGCAGTCTAAACCAGCAGCAATTATACATAAGCTGTTAAATAAAATGAGAACAATCAAACAGTCAGCTCACTGAGCCAGAGGTGGTACTTGGAGTCCTTGCTGTTTCTCCCAGTCAATCTCAGCATCAGTGATGGTCAGAAAATAGACGCTCGTTCTCCTGCATATGTTTGTGTGGCGGGGGGGGACACGACTTTTCTTTCCTTTTTGGCAGGCAAAAAAGAAACTAAAAATACTTGGAAAAAACTATATTTACAAGGAAAATATGCACCTACAGGCATACACCGTACCTGGGAAGAATATTGTGTTTTTTAACTGATTGGATAAAAGGCCCACCACATTACTACAGGATGAAGGCAAGAAGCTGGCAAAATTCAAAACAGTTTCAAATTTATGTGGTAATGAGAATTGTAACAGTAAATTCTTGCAAGATTTTAGGGGGAAGAAAAAACCCACATATAGAGCAAAATAAATGGATAACTGAGTAGGGTATTCTGTCATGGAGCAAATTATGTTCCAGGTAACTACTGCAGATTTTTTTAAATAATTGATGCTGTCCCTTGTCAGAAAGAGGATAAAAGATTAGGTAGGCCATAAGTTTAGTTTAGTTTAGAAAGTCCTCTGATCCTATCACAGTGATATAGATAAAATTTCACGACAAATTGGCTCAAAAAACTCCCAACAGGATATTTCTGACCATCTTTACATCTGAATAAATCAGGATGGACATTTTAAGAAACCCAGTGTAAAGGTAGGTGAAGAGCTGTGATCCAAGTCTAATAAGGATGGTTATTTTCTTAGGTATGTTGGAATCATGAGCCTGAAACAGTCCAAGGGTGCAGTTTCATGATAGCCTAAAACCACATTTTTGCTGGACATGACGGTCTTCTGCTCCGTTTTTGTTCCAGCACTAAAAGTTAACAGAGTAGTTTTCAGCCATATCAGCCTTATTGCTGTCACACAAGGAAGAGTGCAGTGATGTGCATGTGGGAAGGAGGGCAGGATCTCTTCTCTTTTGGTGCCAGCAAAGCCTTAAATCAGTTCAAGTAGCTTCTGAAACCACTCCAGAACTTTGAGCCTTCAGAGAAGGTGGCCGGTGGCAGTGGGTGCTGACACCACCATTTACTTTCTATGTAGCAGCTACTGCTCCCCTGACTAATGGCAAGTGTGCTTAGCATTGTAATGAACAATGAACTTGCGTCACTTTCCTATAATTGGACTACCCAAATTAGTAAAAATCGGGTCCCAAATTTGATCCCTGCCTGGTGGGTTGACCTTGGTGGCTGCCAGGCCCTCACCCAGCCGCTCTCTCACCCCCCCTTCTCAGCAGGACAGGGGCAGAAAATAAGATGGAAAAGGTTGTGGCTCAGGGTAGAGACACGGAGATCGCTTACTGATTACTGTCACAGGAAAACAGACTCAACTTGGGAAAGATGAATTTATTGCCAACTAAAATAGATTTGGATGGTGAGAGACAAAAACTAAAATAACTTCTTCCCTTGTTCCCAGACTCAACTTCACTCCTTCATTCCCAACTCTTCTGCCTCCCTGCACTGAGGGGTGCAGGGGTGTGGGGAATGAGGGTTGTGCTCAGTTTGTAATACTTCGTCTCTGCTGCTCCTTCCACCTCACGCTTTTCCCCTTCTCCAGCATGGGGTCCTCCATGGGCTGCAGTGCTTCAAGAACTGCTCCAGCATGTTATTTCCATGGGTTGCAGCTCCTTCAGGGTATATCCACCTGCAGCAGTGTCGGGTCCTCCACAGGCTTCAGGGGACAACCTGCTTCACCACAGTCTTCTCCATGGGCTGCTGGGGAATCTCTGCTCTGGCCCATGGGGCACCTCCTCCCCACCTGTCTTCTCTCACCTTGGTGCTTACAGGGCTGTTTCACACACTTATTTCCCTCACACCTCACTGCCAGGCAGCTTTTTTTGCCCTTTCTTACGTACGTTTTCCCAGAGGCGCCGCCATCGCCACCGTGGCGGAAGGGCTCAGCCCTGCCCTGCATGGGGTGGGTTGGAGCCGGCTGGAATCGGCTGTGTCTGTCATGGGGCAGCCCCGGCCAGGCCTCACAGAGGTCCCCACAGCCCCCGCCATTGCCAGTGCCGGGGCACCTGCACCCCGTGTGCCATGTTGTCTCTCGAACAGTTTGAGCAGCCAGTGAAAGCAAAGGTTATTTTCTCAGGATAGTCTTGAAAACTTGAGAGTTAATACCACAGACACCTATTTTCCAGTAGTATAACGGTACTGATTACATGGGAGCTCTTCTTTCTAAATGCCTCTGTAAGTATAAACATGTATTTTAAGGAAAGATTTTTTTCTATTTTCAGCAGGGCTGTGCTTATGGTAGATACAAAATTATTTTCTATGTGATGTTTTTATATTTATCTATTACTGGTTGTAATGGTGATTGTCATACTGAAAGTATGGCTGAAAATTTGTGCGAGAAATGCAGACCAGTAGGGTTGCGTTGTTTTTTGCCAGACTATAATTTGGAGGCCATCTGTTATGCAATGCAGTAAGTTCATTGTGCACATCAAGGTGTGACAGAATTTTGCCTGTATGCTTTCATATATTGCATTAAAAAGAAAAAAATTGAAATTCTTTTCCTTCCATTAAAAATTTCAAAAATATTTCCCTTCCTTATCACTTGGAATACAAAATTTGTTTGTCCCAGATGTGTAAAACATGGAAAAGAGAGAAATGTGCGCCAGAGGACAGTCAAGCCCCAGACTCCAGCAGGCAATAGGTGGATGGCCAGGTCTCCAGTTTGAGTCAGGTGGATCTGCTGTATCCCTTCTGGTGCTCACTTCTGCTTTGGGGCTGTCTGTTCTCTGGACGATTGGTTAGGACGCTGTCCTGAGATAAATTCTCTGCTCTTCTCCCCCCTATTTCTTTGGTGAACTAGGTTAATACCATTCCCTGCTTTATTATTTATAACTTCTGTCTCTTAGTGTCAGAAAGGTGGTGGCCCAACCAAAGTGGTACATTGTCATTTGCAGCGTGACAAACTGGTTGGAACTGTTGGCACAAACAACTGGTTTATTTTGTTCTCACATTAAAAAAGATGCGATATGAAGCCTTGTATATTTTTAAAATACAAATTCTTATCTGTGTCTGACAGATCACATCACTATGAGAGGTCCAAAATTTGTGGCTCTCTCTAAAATTTAATTATCTGGCACTTTCCAACAGCAGCTTGTCTACTACTGACATGTAGAATTTCATTTTGTTCAAACATCTTTTGTGTGTATGTCTCCTTGATAGTGATAACAGTGGCTCGTGGTAATGCTTATCTCCTTTTGATTCTGAAAATGTAATAAAGAAGGAAAATACAAATATCTAATATCTATATGCATTAGTTAGGCAGACGTCCATCAAGTCTTTGCATCAGACTTAGCTTTTCAGATATCTCAAGAAACAGATCATAAAAAGCAAATTTATCGTGGCAAACATGCCCACAAAACCAAATAAATTATTGCCCAGACAAGAAATGAACCAAGACGGGTCTTTCTTGTTCACTCCTGAGTTTCTTTGTTCCCTTTTCCAGATAGTTTTCTGAACAAATTGTTAATTACTCATTGCCATGGTTATTACTCTTCGTAGCTACCATAATTGGACTCCTGAAGGTATGTGAGGCTTGGGTCCGTTCCCCAAACTCTGGGGGATATGATGGTGATAGGAATTCAATGCAAAGAGGGAAAATAGTCTTAATAATCTGTTGTTTGCAGAGAAGACTTTGGTCTGTATTTGTGGATAGTGAAACGGACAATAAGTACATCCTGGTGTACTTACACATACATACTGAGAGTATTTGGGGCAAGACATAAATACATCATAGAAAAGTAGGAAATTGTGATAGTTTTTATTTTCCAATGTATGCAGAGGTTTAGTTGTACAATTTTTTTTGCAACACACTATGTGGGGTTTTTTTTAAAACATATCTTTCTTGATTGTACAGTGCCATATGTGCACAATGATCCTGTTGTGAGGCTTTGACTTTGTAACTCTTGGTCTGAGAAGCCAGAGGCAGTGCTGACTGAAGATTGCTTGGAAAAACCTGTATGTTTCATTGGCACGATATCTGATTTGATGAGAAGAACAGGGGCAATCTGCTTTATATTGTGGGAAAACTGAAAGGATTTTTGGCTTTTTGATAGGCTGTCAATAGGCTTTGATGGAAGCAGTAAACAAGTTTAAGCTATGCTGTGTGCTACAGAAGAGTGCATGGTGTGGCCTGCTTCTCAGGAGAAGCAGAGAGAGAAACCAGGATTTCCTGAGCTCGTCATTTGATTATTTAAAAGCTTGTATGAAAGAAAAAGCAAGGTGAGTACAGCTGTGTGAAAACCATATCCCTGATGGCTGGAGCACAGGTGAGGAAGACGTATACCCACTGATCAGGGATTATTTATTTTCCCTAGGCAGAGGAAGCTCATATTAAGCAGCTAAGGCTGTTTACATTTCAGTTCACAGACCAGGTCCTGCTTGTGTGGTGGCTTTATGGTTTTATCAATATGAAGCTGTGCAGCTAGAACTAAAATAAAAAGCTCTGAAACAAACAACTGTCACTCCTCACATACCCCGGACAGTGTCCAAGAGAGGACATGTCATACACGCTGCCCAGTGCCTTTTTTATGTATGTGTGGACAGGAGGATCAGTTATGGTGAGTGTCAGCACAGCCAGCAGGTGGGACAATCAAGGACATCTGGTATATTTGCTTTTGTAAGTAAGGTTTAAAGTGTACTGGTACAGTACTAAAAAAAGTTACAGAGGGAGCAGGTGGAGACAGGAGAGAGAGCTTCCATCTTGTCATTCCCTTCCATCTCCGTGTTAGGAACAGATGGCTGCAGTGAAACGGGATTCCTTTCCATTCTGTAACCCTGAATGCCATTTAAAAAAGAATAAATGTATTTTTTGTGGAGAAATTGCCCACATAGAGGTAGAGAATGCAGCTCTACTTTTCAGGGACAGAGGAAGAGATACATGACAGCACATGGACATCCTTAGAATATGTGATTAGTTTTGGCAGGGAAGATGCAAGCTAGCTTTACTGTATTCTGTGAAAGACAGCTGTTACTACTTTTATTTGACAGCAGAAGTCTAGCCTGCATCAGTTAGAATCTCCTTGCACTGCAGCAGATAACGACAGTTAAATAAGATTGACAAATTGTTTCAGCACAACCTAGTTATATGTGAAGGGTGTTGGCTGCAAAATTTCATTCCACTGCTGCAAAACTGTATGGCAGTCATATACAAGGGTAGGCCTGACATATTTGTAAGCTCAAACTCATTTTGTAAATAAGTGGTTGCTTACAGCACAGTAATGTACAGATTAAAAAAAAAATAATCTTTTCAATCTCTGTCTCTACTGCTGTGCATTCTGCTGCTTCTTTTTCCACCAGCAACCAAATGGTTATTTCTAGATTAATACATCCCCCCTATATGCTGCTGAAAGACAGACCGATTCAGATCATGTTACAGTGAACAGTGTTTTAAAATGTGCATTTTATTGTCGTTTATAAACAGCACGGAAGGCAGCCAACCTTGCAAGTGTCTGTCCTGTGTTCTTGTGTGGAGAACGTCATACAATAAATGTGAGAAACATATATTCATGCATGCAGCTGTATGTGTATAATGCACACTCATGCTTATGGCTGCTCAGGCGTGTTTGTTCTTGAGCAACAGGAGGAAGATGGATAGATAATGCTAACCTGCCAATTATTCAGTCAGTTTGGTGTCTGTGAGTCAGTTTCTTCTATTGCAAATCAATACATTCTTCATAAATAGGAAGGACATGAAAGACTTTATTTTGAGTTGGGTAATTTTTACATTAACTTTCCCATCCTGCTCTTTTGCGTATAAGACTTCACTAACTATTGCGTACTAGCAACCTGCAATTTGACAACACCATTTGAAAACCCCTTTTCATGTTGTGTTGTTGACAATGACATAGGATATGCTATTAATACAACATTTGGAAAAAAAAAATAAAAATTGTTGAGATCAAAAGTTAACAGTGGCCCAGAAACAGTGACGCTGTGAATAAACTGGTTTTAATAAAATGAAAGCTGATTAAAACGCTTTGTCCATGGAAAATTTGAAAAAGTAAAATGTTCAAGCATAGAGGTGTGTAAGCGTTAAGGCCACATTCTGCCACTTCTCAAAGGATCGCTTCCTCCCAGCTGGGTGGTGGCAGCAGAGCTCAGCAGCCCTTCCTGGCCTTTAATACTGCATTTTGAGAGGTACAGGTGCCTCGTGGGGGATCTTCTGCGTAACTTGTGTCTGGGTTTATTTTTTTTAATCTGTAAATTCTCTGATCAGGTATTTCACAGAATCACAGAGTGGTCAGGGTTGGAAGGGACCTCTGGAGATCATCTAGTCCAACCCCCAATTTCTTGGATTAAATTTCTCTGATTAAAAACTCTCTACAGAGAGGGGGGATGTTTTACTCGCTATGTAAGTAATTTCCAGTGAAATCCAGGAGTTCCTTTCTCTTTTCAAATGTAGGTTAGCAGTAGCTGCGTTGTGTTTCACATAAGCATCACAGCCAGCCTTTCTGGTCTACCCCAAGGTTTACAGATAATGATATGTGTCTACAAATTAGTAGCATAAAAGCATCCAAAAGAAGTTTTCTTAATCAAATTCAAGTGTTGTATACAGATCTTGTGAAAGGATGACACCTTGAAATACACATTGTATCCCATAGGAGAATTGTTGAGCTAACTTCTGCGTATTTGGTTATGTTTATTTTAGTGGAACAATTTGTGGGTTAAGGCGCTAGCCAAACACACTAGTCACTGTCAGCAACTAATGAACTCAGTGCTTGGCTAGGACTGGAGATAAATCTGAATCTAGTTAAAATTGCAACATGATGTTCATTAGCTTCAGCAAGGGTAATTTCTGAGATAAAGTGTTGCTATCACCCAACGTGTTAAATAAGCAGTTGGACTAAGCAGGTGGTGGGCAGAGATCAATGACTTTCCATTAAACAATAGGTAATTTCTCAGTAGGAAATTACTCACATTCCCAAAAAGGGTTGCTTACGAAATTTCTTATGCTGGTTTATAGTTGTAAGAAATCTGCTGGTCAAGTATGTGTGCTCTAGAAACACGAAGAGGCAGAAAACCTTACAGACATTTTGAAGGGTGATCTTATTTGTTCCAGTATTCCTCAAGGCTTCATTGTACTTGATGCTGCACACACATAAGGTCTCAGTTTTTTGTACTGAAGTTCACCACTAACTTACTCTTAAGATGAATATTTCCCAGTACTACAGCAAAACTGTACTGTTCTGAACTACCACCGCTACATATGATATTAAGTCCATAGAACATTGACTTCTTCATATGCTTATGTCTGCTTACATAGGATTTTGTGGGAAAAAGGTGTAATGGATAAGGATGCAGATATGGATACATTACTCAGTCCTTTTGATTAAGCTTTGTACTAAACTTCATATAATTTGAGGAAAAAAATGCATTACCTGTGTGGTTTTTTAGCCATGTCATGGCCTGTTTCAGTTTGAAAGCAGAAGTGTCAATACTGGGAGCTGTTTTCCCAACATTTCCAATTTAGTTGTTTCAAGTTTTACATGCCGTATTTTTTCTGTTGTGCTGTTATGTATCTCAAACTTAATTCAGCAGTTACTGAAGTTGTTCTTCCACTAATATGTAACCTAACAGTGGATTGAAGTGAGTTGCCTTGAGGAGGGATGGCTTCTGTCTTGACCCTTCTGATAGATGGTCTCTTCCCCGAGAACGTCATGTCCAACCTGTTCATTTGGCTTAGTTTGTCTCTGGTTTACTACAGTGCATTGATGTTAGAAACTGGTCAGCGTTTCAGGAGCTGGCTGATGAGCACATCACTTGTCCTTGCCTGGAGGGTAGAAAAAACCCTATCTGAAGAACAGAGAGCTGGAGGTGATTACACTTTCTGCCTTCCGGTTATTCTATCTAGCCATCACAAGTCCATTAAACTGGATAAGACTTCCTGAATTTTTAAACGTGAAAGATTGTTTACGTCTGTAAGTATTCCTGTCTGGATTTGATAGTATCTTGCACCTACCCGATGTGGTAACTTACAGAAGACAGCAAAACCAGTCTGACATAATGGTATGTGAATGAGGGGTAAGAAAAAATAAGTAATTATAATAGATAAATAATCGATCATTATTCCTTCCTAAGGTTTCTATAGATATATATGATAGATAAAGATGGGTCTAGGCAGTGCCTCTACACGTTGACAGTGCTTTCTGTCAACCAATTTCTAGTCTGCTTCACATGTAAAAACTAATGAAAAAAATTAATATAACTGTGAATTGCTGTGGGAGTACTTTTTAATATTAAAAAGGATGCAATTTTTAACCATGCTAAGATGACAATATAAGCTTTTTCACTCATGATGTGAAGCTTACCTTATCAACATTTTTTTTTATGTTTTGGTGTTTTGTTTTTTTAACTAAACTATGGGGTTTTTTTTGGGGGGAGACTTTTATTCCATTTAAAAAAACCCCACATAATAGTGTTTAATTTGCATGGATTAAGGTGAATGATAGGGCTAACCAACAGGTTTGCATTAGAAAATTCAAGGGTTTTTAATTTTTCTTTAAGTAAATCTTCTCCTTTAATAATCTACATAATGAAGGAATTTACATTATTGGGATACAGGGCACAGCAGAAAAATGCCCATATTATTATTTCATAGATCAAGTATATACGGTATCTGTTATGCTACAAAAATGCTTAATTAAAACCACTTTAAAATAGTTTTACTCTAGATGCAAATTTTGAAAGAAATTGCATGAAAAGAGTCCATTTCATAAGGGAATAAAATGTCAGAGCAGTGTCCCAATAGTTTAGTTGGAGTAGTAAATTAAAACTCATCATGCCGTATGCTTTCTACTCATTCTTCGTAATTTACTTTCCTAAATAACTTTGTCTTGTAGGTATGGTTTTGGAGAAGGAATAGCAGCATATTTCTTGCTTCAAGATGAAAGATTGAGTATGCTGCATGTAACCCTGAAAGACTAATTTCTGGCTATGCCAATTTTTGAAAGTATGCTTAGAATATTTTTTTCTCAGTAACGTTTTTGTTTGCTGATCTTGAAACCATGTGGCTCTTGAGCATCAACTTCAAAATTCAGGTGATTATACTGTAAACAATCAGATTCTGTATTTATTGAGTTGCCCTGAACTCTTGCCTCCAGCTGATTCAATTTATATTCCATGTCAACATTAGCAGTGCATGTAGTATAGCCTTTCTAAACACTACATTTATTTGATGATTACATTGTCTTTGCTGCTGAATTCTTATAGGAGACTTAGAAGAATGTCTAATCGTTTGCCCATCCTTAGAAACCTGAGGAAAGGAGTAATAGTAATTAAAGTTCTTTCTAAATCATTAATTTGTTCATTAATGTTTGTGTGTCTCTCTGTGTGTATATATATTGAATACGTCTATGGTTGCATTTTTTTCTATGTTTGCAGAAAAGACGTGTGTGTATATACACACAGAGATGTTTCCATTTGTTCATGCACATATGTGTATATATAGGTATAGGCATGTGGCAGTCTGTTGATTATATAGGGATAAATTTGGCTTATGAGATTGCAGACATCATTCCTGAGATGAAATTAGAACTTTTCTGTATTGCAACCACAGCCATAATGTATCTCATGCCATATTTATAGAGTCAATAATACAGAAAACAGGTAGTTCGTAAATTTTGTGGCAGATTTCAAAACAAGTTCAGCAACAGGAGTATCCATTTCAAATAAGTGTGAAATAAAAATACATCATTTTACAGGAGCTCACTTTTCTCTTGGATAGGCTTCACAACATTAAATAGATAGTGGTAGGCTACCTAATATGGTGCTAACATTAGACTGCTTAAACATTAACCTTACATTTTTAAGATTTGAAGTGAATAGGTGCCTACATCCAGTCTAGCTATTAAGCAGCCACTCAATTTACATTTGACAAAAAAGTAAACGTGAAATACGAATCCAGTAACGTGTAGCTAATTAAGGTGTCTATAAAGTAAAAAAAAAAATTAATTCTATTTATTTTTTAATTTTATTTTTTTCTTTTTTAACATTGTCATTTTGTTTGTGATGGAATAAGAATTGTTCACACATTTATGAGCAGAAAGCTTGGTAATATTTTCTGTGAGTGGGGAACAAGGAAGAGCCAATATTTTCTTGTGTCTACTAGTTCCAGCCTCTCAAAATATTTTACAGGTAGGTATAACTTTTTGTATACTGCATAGGACCTTTCATAATGTTTTGGCAGAAGACTACAACCTAGTATGAAATAAGAATAACAAACAAAATATATGAAAAGGTTTGTGGGTACAGAAGTATTAGAGAGTGTTAACTAATGCACAGATAGCAACAGACCCCTAGTGGTATCGATTGTCACAGTTGTACATCACTCACCTTCAGAAGTATTGTTTTCTTAATTTCTTTCTCTAGCAGATGATATTTCTTACTCGCAGTGCTTCTCATAGAAATGTATTTATAATCTGATTTAGTTTTTCCTTCTCATTTATATTAATAATCTTACTGAACTTAAAACTGAGTGGTTTTCTTCACTCTTCCTCTTGTGTGTTCTTTTCCTTTCACTTCAACTGATTGTAGTTAATTTTTAATTTGAGGTACCAACACCTCTGTCTTTGTTAATGTCTGGCAGCTTCTGTTGTGTTATTAAAGATAAGACTCTGTGTGAAGGGAAAGCTTTTCAAATCCGCTACACGCTGTTTCCCTGTAGAGTCAAAACTCCCATCTGGCTTTTCTCTATGTGTGGTAAACTCTTACCTGCTTTCTTTGCCTCTGAGTATTTGTGAAGTACCAAATACACTCCAGAACAAGCAGAGGTAAAAATGTCCATGATTTACTTCAGGCCAGTATTAAAATGTTGTTTGCTATTAGTGCAATTGGAATAGACCTCTAATACAAGCAAAAAGGCTTATGTTGGAGCATCATTAATCCATGAAATGGATTGTTTAGAAATTATATGAATATGGTTATGTTGGGACTAATGGAGATCCCATTGTTTGGGAGCAGCTTTAAAGAAGTTAGAAAATGAAGCACAGAAAGAGAAATGATGATTTTGATAAGACTGTTGAATGTATAAGAAACAAGATCTGAGAAGCAGATCAGGAGAGGCTTACGACAAGTGAGCAAGAGTTCAGGAAAGGGCAAGAAGATGATGATTATCAAGAGACACAGAAGTTAGACTGGGGACAGTATTTTTCACTTTGAAGAGAAAACGTGCTGTTTGTTTGTTTGATTTTTGTAAAGGAGGAAGAATTTAAGTGAAAGGCAGGAGTTACTAAATACCTGAGCCACAGCAGAAACTTTCCTGTTATTGAGGCTAAGCACTGAAGAATAGATGAGCCAGAATATGGGTAAAGGATTTAGAGAAGTCAAAGTTGTTCTGGACTAGCCATAGTAAGTTTGAGCTGCTAACAGGCCATTTAGAGTAATGCATTGGAAACAAAGTCAAACACGCGGAACTGACTGGTTGTGAAAAAGAGATGAGTCATTGACTCACAAATTATAGCTGAATCCACATGATATTCACCAGAGATGAGATTAAAAGGTAGGAGAGTCTAGTACAACAGAGAAAAGAAACTGTAAGGCAAAAACTAAACTAAGCTACATGACCACAGAGTCTGAAATAGATATTAAGTGTAGACAATAATATGAAAGGCTGTAGGGATGTTAGGATGGCAGGAGTTAAGACTTGGCTAAGAATTGATCAATGTAGTAGAAAACAGTGGTAAGGAAAGAGTAGGACACACATTTTATAAGGCTGTAAAACTCTGCTTAAAAATGCTTCAGAAAGGTAAGGGATGAAGGGCTGTGAGATAAACAGGAAAATGGCAGATGGAGTTGAAGATCCTTTAGTTTAGAATGTATATGGACTGGTAAGCAGAATCTGAGATTATTGATAAACTGGATGGAGTAGGAGCAATGGATGGAGTCAGGTCATGTAAGTATAGTAGCATGATGAGCAATAAGTAGCTGCTCATCCAGTTGCCTTTGGACAGATGCAGCCAGTTTACCAGCTGGCAAATAGTGATTCTGAATATTTAAGCAGCTGTGAATCCTCTTTACAGTCTTTTCACTGCCTTCATATGTTCCATTGCTTCTTGTGCAACGTAGAGAAGTATATTCTCCCTTTCCTCAGTATAGTACTTCCTTGTCCATCCTTCTATCCTTATTTTTCATTTTGCTGCATTTATAATCTGTACAGTAGTATTCCAAGTTCGCTGGTACCTCCTATGATCATTTTATTCTTCTTTCAAATACTGAACAGATTCAGAACTCTTGAACCCTTTCATCATAAAATAACCTTTTAATCTCCAGATAAGCTTTCCAGGTCCTCTCCGTTAAAGAATGTGAATGTCCTCCACTTCAGTGTCCTGAACTGCTAACCGCACTTCAAGGCTGGTGTATAAGATATGTCTATAGCTTGCAGTTTGGAGTTGTTTACCCCTTTTTTTAATTACCAGCTCTGCTGTAAAAATACAAATTCTACCGTCTTATTTCAGATTCTGGTAACCATCTGTTTCTATTTTCTTTGCCTCAACAAAAGTGTTTTCTGACTAACTCAAGTAGCAAAATCAACTCCTAGTCAAAATCATCCATTTCTATAAATGGGTAGGACATTCTGACAGCTAACAGACCAGAAACTACCAAAAACTGACTAGATCATGTTTACAGCATGAGTTTAAACATAAATTACTGAAATTTTTGATACCTGAATTTATTATTACCTGCTAAGTGAATATACCTTCTAGAAAAGTTTGTCTTCAGAGAAGGAAGTGTTTTGAGCATGGAGAAAAGTAGCCTGTATGTCAAAGGCTGAACAGTTCAGTTTGTCAAAAGATGTTTCCTTTGCAATATGCATATTTAATTTTTTAAAAGATAGTGGCCTGTAACTTCCTGACAGAAATTTTGGTTGTGAGCTCATCAGATTTCTCTTTAATAAATCCTGCTATATCTTTCTCTTTTGCAATTATTTCAGCTCACACATTCCTCCTCCTTGCACAATATGCAAGTTTCTTCCATTAAGTTTGATCCTTTCTTGAATCCTGTCCGTTAGAAGATTGCCTTCATCACATTTTTTTTTTTCCCCATTGAAAAGGTAAAAGTCTAAGTAATTTTTGTCTGCTTTGCATTAAGGAAAGCTCAAGCTCGGAGACTAAGCCTTTAAAATCATACGTACAGGTACTGAAAAGATTAAAACCCAGAGAAGTTAGATATAGCCTCTGACACGAGGATTTTGTTTAATGGAACCATTCTTTCTCTTGATTTATAAATAATCCCCTTGCTTATGCCCCCTAAGACCATAGTAGCCTTTTCAAACAGCTGTTACACGTGTCCTGGTTTGAGGTAAAACAGGACCAGTTTTGTTCAGTAACTTTGCTTCTTAGCCGGGCCTCTTCTAACTACTGAAATTAACAGCACATTGTGCAGACAATGTTTGCTCTTTCAGAGTGATAAGAGCTATGTTTATAGCTGATGCCACGGCATGGTATGCAGAGAGGACCTTCCTTATACTTATTGCTATAACACCCAAGGGCAACCAACTTTGTTATTTGCTCCATTGGAGGGCTGGAAGAGGAAAAGTGTAGAGGGGTCCCACCTGCAGGGAGGAGCAGACAGGAGAGGTGACCCAAAACTGACCAACAGGGTATTCCATCCCATCTGCCTCATGCTCAGTATAAAAGCTGAGGGATCAAAGGGTCAGCCCTCTTTCTTCAATGGCCGGTGTCTGAGGAGGACTCTGTTGACCTGCCTTTGATCCCGATCCTGAATGTAGGTCCGGAATCCAGTTCCCATCCATCACTGAGTCCAGCCTGGGAGTGCCCCAGTGCCAGCCGGTGTCGTGATTGTCATCTCGGGAGCTTGATGCGGTTTTGTATATATTTCATTATTTCTTTTTATTTATTATTAATATTTCATTAAAGTAGTTTATTTCCTTCTAAACTCGTCTCTTTTTCCTCCTCTGCCCCTCTCTTTGAAGAAGGGGAGAGGGGAGCATCTGTCGGTCCCCTCTGGCATCCCCCAGGTCCCCAGTAGCTGATTTGGCCTAAACCACGACAGATTAATTGGCGCCCAACGTGAGGCTCGACCAGATGACCGCTACGCATGTCAGATAACCACTACTGCTTTTTGCCATGTTACCTGAAACATGATATACAGTTCTATGTTGGTCTTGATTTACTTTCACCAAATGTGCAACACTTCTTATCTTAAATTTCATGCTACTATCGTCTCTTCATATTCCTGTTCTACTTAGTCTTCCTCACTCTGGCAATATTTTCTTTATTACATTCTTTTTATTTAAAAATCTTATTCACTAAGTTTATTTAATTAATTTTAGCCAATTTTTAATGTATTGTTATGAATGATAAATAAAAATGTTACATTAGAGTATTATAAACCCAAGGCCGTGCTAGGAAAGGAGTTTTATCAGCTGATAACTTTATGTGCTTTATAGGAAACTAATTTGAATAGGAAATTTGGAATAGCTGCATTTTTAATATTTTTTGTCCTTTCATTTTTTTATACTTAGGATATTTATATTCAAAACAAATAAATAAAATCAGGAAATGTTAAGTTCTTCGCTATGTTAGCTACTTTTCAGGTAGTACTGTTACTGCCCATTTGACTGATGGCAGTGTCAAACACATTTAGTGCATATCATCAAGTACATCAGTACAAGCTCTGTGCCAATATCCGTGATGATAATGCTATACATTACTGATACTAAGGGAGACTTGTAACTGGGATTAAAAGTGTGGTGTTGGGCTTTGGTTTTGGGGGTTAGATTTGTTTGGGGGTTTGTTGGTTTGTTTTGTGGTTTGTGGTTTTGGTTCCTTTTTTGTGGGTTTTTTTTTTTTTTTTTTTTTTTTTTGTCACAAGACTGATGTCTGTCCTTTAAATAGCGTTGTCCATATTTAAACATCTGTGATCTTCAGCTGAGTATCTTTTGTGCTGTTTATAATTACAATGCTGTGAAAAATGGCTGTTCTATTTAATATAATTTGTGATAGATGAGGGTAACTTAAAGTAAATTGGCAGGTTTTTCAAAATCAGAATCAGTTTATATTAGCCAACAAAGGCAGTGACAGAAACAGGGGCCTGGGACTGAATCATATATATAAATTAAAAAATACATTTCTAAAATTATCTAGTATTTGAGTAGATGCATTAGTCTTTGCTAGTGTGACTAGATTTTGAATTGGAAATATTGCTAACGGGAAAAAAGGTAGTGTAAAATCTTGTCTTCTGCTTATTCTGAGTTATTTTCCTTGATGGCAGTTTTTGCAATGATTCTCAGGTTTTATAATCAGGGATGTGTGTGGTGGTTTAAAGGCATTAATCACAAGTGAAATCTACTACCTATCTAAGTCTGTGGAAGCAGAATCAATAGCTACCAAACTTATTGGCAAACAGCTTTCTTTTACTTTTTTACTAATTCCACTGAGAAAAGCCAAAACCACTGAATGACTTTCCTTTGGCAGAAATATATAATCTAAAAAAAAATTCCTATGCAACCTCTCCCTTACTCTCTTCAGAAAATTTCCTTCCCCTTTGTAAAACATCTCACCTTTTCACTTGTCTCTGCTCTCCTCTACAATTCAGTGTCATGTTTCTATAAACTTTGGAATTCCTGAGCTAAACTCTTTCTTTCTACTCCCCCAAATAGCTTTCACTTGTTCCATTCCATTTTGGCTTTTAGTACTTCCATTCATAACTAATCTGAAGGCCGTAGAAAAGAACTTCATTTATCCTTTGAAATGCTCCTCAAGTTTGATTGAGTCTATTAAAATTATCCTTTTGCTGCTTCCTTCTGGTGAAGGAGTTGGAAGCTCACCAAACTCAGTATTCCCAGTCCAAGTTTGACTGCATTGTGGTTGCGGTCAAGTGCCCTAATATGTACAGCAGTCAAAAGTGTTTGATGAATGACAGTTACATATAAAATTATATTTAATGTCAAAGACACACTTCTTCCCAGTGTCCTGTTTTTAAATTACTGGTATTCTGCTGTAAAACCAAAAAAGACCCAGCACAGGTAGAATGCTATGGTTGAAGTCAAAGTATTTTAAATTAGCAGTTTTCATTGCACTGTATTCAGGTTCATTCAGGTATTTGTGATATTTGTGGAATTCTTGGAACTGATTTGGTAGAATAAACCCATTCAAATTTACCCTAAAAATAAGATCTGATGTAGAGCTTGTAGACATCTTCAAAGCAAAATTTTGAATTTTCTGTTTGCTTAGAGTCTCACAATATATATTTAAAAGTGCTTTTTAAAGTTCTGGGTACCCATAATAAAAATATTTCTTTTGTAGCTCAAACTAAATTGAATTTCCATTCCCTGCATTTTGAAATATATATATATTTTTTAGTTTTGCCAGAAATTTCCATGGTGCTAGTGTCCTTTATAAGAGCTTTTGTGGTAGGCTTTTGTGATTTGAAACATCCGCTCTGAAGCAGAAGAGCTGCAAAGAAATACAGCAAGAATACATTGAGGCTGCCCAGGAGCTGCTGAAGCGGTCCGGTCAAGTGGATTCCCCATGGTTTCTTTCTGCCTGTCTGCTTAGTGTCCACTGCATGACTTCGGTAAAACCGTGCTTTTCTTCTCTCTCCCATCATCTAGTGGATCTTCCAGGTGGACACAGACTTCTGCCCAAGCCTCTCTCACCTGGAATACCAGCTTTCATCTCTCAGCTGGGTAACTACGGCTCACAGCAGCAGTTCAAGAGTATAGGAAAAAAAAATCTCCCCTGCAGGTTTTGAACAGTTCGAACTTTAGTCTCTGCTTGTGATACGTATTTATTTGCCTGCTTTAAAAAAAAATAATAATTGAGAATGACTTTTTATGAACTGCTTTAACTACTTAAACATATTCTCCAAAACATTAATGTTCTCCGTTGTGGATATGAAATTCTGATGCTATATTAATAATGTAGTGTGACAGATGGATTAACCAGGGGGCAAAACGTTTCTAGGGGATTAACTAGGGGGTACAAAATTTCTAAACTTTCAGCTGCTTGACTTTGCTGCTTTGACAAAACCATTGCTGAATATTTGTTTAATCTCTGTGTGTGAGTCTGTAAACAATTCTGCATGTTGATTGAGTAACCTGTTTATTAGACTAAGAGCTTCCTATTGCTTCTCTATAAAATATAGTCTCTTTAAGTTAACAATAAATGACTGTAGTTGAACAAGTAGCTAACTTAAGTCCAGTAATTCATTAAATGGATAGGTAAAAGAGTTTCTGGAGCCTGCAGTAACATAGCTCATCAGCATAAACATTACAAATCAAAGCATGTTACCGGTGTCTGACGGAAGCGCTGTATCTGCATTAAACAATTTGATGAATACTTCAGAATGCTGTAGTGCTGTCTCCAAGTCTACCCCCAACAGCTTTCCTTAAGCAACTTTTTCCTTGCATTGCAGCACACACAGAACATGGGAAAGAATACAGAAAGGTTATTTGACTCTCCTTATTTGTATAAAATATTTTCCTTTTTTGTACCTCATTTTACTAGCAGCTATTCCACATTGGCATAAATAGAATAATGTTTTCTACCAATAACCTTACAAATTGCTTTAGAATGCCACACTTCACTGTGTAGTGACACTTGCACTCTGAGCTGCTGCAAAACCTCATTTTGTGAAACAAAACCCATGTCACTTTACATGGCAAGAGAGTGAATACTACATTCATAGCTCATAAAGAATCTGACAGTTCAAAACTAAAACAAATTATTTGGAAGGTCAACTCTCTTCTTCAGTGACCTTGATATTAATAATGTTTGTGCCCTGGAATGTAAATGAAACACGTTACCAAGGTCCTTCTCCATCAAAATAAATTAACAGCTTTTTAATTTACCTATCTATGAACTCTGGTTATTTTCAAACATGTAATTTCAATCTACCTAAATCAATTTAACCAGGGACAAGGCTAGGATGTGACTCATTTGCTTCATACCAGTGGGTAGCATTATGCTGCTAAAGGAAGAAATTCTGACAGATCTGTGTGCCTGAGAACCTTCTTGGCTATTTCCAGTTGACAAAATTTCCACAGCAGCTAATGTCCAAATGTGGGATCCGGTCTGTGAAAAAGATCTCATCTGAGGGAGATGAAGGCATTATTCATGCTCAAAGCTATTGAGAAAATTCCTCTCAATACTTCTTCCTTTAACCCCAAGAGATTCTTTATTTCTGATGTAGCTCTACTTTGTAACAACAAGAGGAACCCAATTTATGAAATGTAGGTAATTGTAGAAATAAAGGATGGCAGTATAAAGAACTGTTCCTCAGTTGCCAACAGATTAGGAAATGCAATTACATGAAGTCAGTACAGAGTCAAACTATGATATCTGTCCTCACTGCTTGGTTCTACAGAGAGCAAGTTGAAAGGGATTCAGTAATTCTGAGATGGAAGGCAGTCAGCACTTCTTATGCTGAGCTATCAGGCTTTCAATTAGGAAAATTATTCTTGTCTTTACCTCGTTCTGTCCCTTCTTTCATGGCAGTGAACTGGAATCCTGGCCTGAAAAAATGTTATGATTTCTGTGTTTGGCATTTTAAGTGAAGCTTTCCTACATACATGACATTATATAGATAACATCAAAATATTAGCTAGGGCTGGAATATAACTATGCTATAAGGTCCAGAAATGCCTAGCAAAAAGTTGCTTTTATTTTTTTGTAATCCATTGTTGCCAAAATCAGAGGTTATGTATTACAAGATCTGTGTTCTTAACTGTATGCTCAAGTGAACAGTTTCTTCTTGTGTTCACTAGTTTTTCAATCACTTTTTCATCACTTTTACAAGCTTGGAAATGGAAGTCAGTATGGTCATATCTGAAAGGATAGGCTAGAACATTAGGAAGAGCTATTTTATTTATGTGTTTTGAAGAGATTTTTGATTCATGTCCTTTTATTAAGCAAATTATTGAGAAAGACTACTACAAGGCTCCTAGATGGGAAGCAAGAACAACTATATATGCAAGCGCTCTTGAACTCAAGCAAAGAGAATTAAGTGATACTTTGGGATGGCTTGAGACTAATGAATGTGAACTGACTTGATTTTAAGACATGATATTATGATCTTACCATGGCCCTCAATGAAAGACTGGTTAATGTGCAGCCTGGATTGGGTTGTTCACTTTTCATTTTTGAAGGTCCAGAGGTCCAGAAGCAAAAAATAGTTGTATGTGTTGGTGAGTTTGATTCTGTTCCCTACCACGTTACATGTCACAAAAAAGAGAGAAATGTTTGTATTTTCACTGTTATGCAGGGCCAATTTAACATGAACATGACCTCTGACTAGAGGAGTATGTTCGCATACTTAAAAATACTCCATATTGTTAGTTCTGCCTCCCACACCCCCTTATAATGTACCTCTACAGCCTGCTGGCCTGCTCTGGTCACTCAGAATTGCAGGTTGGTTATAATCTTTACTTCAAAGATAGATAGATAGTAGTTACATGAAGCTAACAACACCAGTCTTGAAGTGCCATGTCTGCTAAAGGAATTTTGTGCTTTCAGATAGTTGTGCTATCAGAGTGATAAATACTTGTTACCCATACTAAAAATCTATTGCTTGATTTAAAAAAATAATCCATAAATTAATATATACCCACTGTGCTTTTTGAAAGGTCTAGTGGTTCAGGATGATGTTCTTTTCCATGTCCAAAAATAAACCAGCATTTTTTTCTACTGGGGAAGGGTGCTTAATATTCTGAAGTCAGGCATTGTAGAATAATTTCAGAATATAAAACCAAACTGTGAGAAATGTAAAATCATATGTCATCACTTGTGGTTACTCTTTGGAGAGCTGAACCACTTGCAGGGATAACAGTAAGTATGAACTACAAACATTCCTGGTTTTGTAGATTGGTGTCACTGACCAGAAGTCTCTCAATTGTGAACTAGGATGTTGAAGCATCCACACTTTCACATTGCAGTAGCTGAGACATATTTTCAGTAGTATAATCATACGAAAAAAAGTACTGGAACTAGAAATTGCCTCATTCTTGCTTAGTATTTGAAAACAATGAGTCAGAAAACCAGAAGAGCTCAGGAGGTCAAGGAGCAGGGGGAGTTAATAACAGGGTAATTAAGCTGAAGGAAGTAATTGGGGGAGGGGTTGGAAACTGGTCAGAAGAGTCAAAAAGGACAACTGCATTTTGCAGCATTGTCAGGTGATGAAAATTAGAGACAAAGTGGTATGGAACAGATTAAGGAATAAGAGTTTAAGAAGGATTTGACTTGGGAGCAGGAGAAAGGAAGGCCACTGGAAGAAGAAAAGTGAAGAGAAGGTAGGAAGGGCACAGAAAAGACCCAGAGGGAAGGATGACTTGTATTGAACTGATCAAAAAAGTTGATGTATCACATGTCAGCAGAAGAGGTGGAGCAGAAGTGAAAACTGTATATAAGTAGAAAGTGTGATATTCATTAGGCCCAGAAAATAATTGCTTCTTGGCTAGGACAGGAACTGAGCTGAAAGAGAAGAGATTTGTAGCAAAAGAAATTTATTTGGTCCCAGCTTTTCACCCAAGGACATTCAGACTGAACAGAAATAGGAAATGGAATTTGGAGGTTATAGGTCAGAAGATGAATGGAGGAGGAGTAGGGATTGCAAAATATATGTTCATTAGGCTGAAAATAGCTCTATATTGTTTTAAAAGGAATCTCATATTTCATGAAATCCATCAGCTTTGTCCTGACCTCGAAACATAAATCTCTTGTAAAATCTGACCTAGCAAAGAACGAACGGGCGATTTACTTTTTGCAGAGTACAAGATGTCCTTTCAGTCTCTGAGCAGTGTTGTCAGTGCTATTAATACATTTATCTAAAAGCATTTATTTTCAACAAAATCAAAATAGAAATCAATCTCCAAGCTTCCTTTAAAAAAAATAGTCAAATTAGCATAAAAAAAGAAACGCTTTTTTCTATCACAGTGTGTACAAACTTCTGTTTCTTAAAAATACAGAAAATTAATAGCTAAAGAGAACATTAATCTTTCATTTTTCTGTCATGAAACTGTATAACGTGCAAGGCTAAGTATCCAAAGAAAATTGAAGGTCTTAGGGCAATTGATAGCAATGAGGAGGATGATTATTATCTCATAGAATCTATTCCTGCTATGGCAGTGACTAAGACTCTGCATTATGAACCAGCCTTGTTTGTACAAGGGGAACGTACCCCAAACCAAAAAAGACAATCCTTACTTCCAAAAAATTTGAGGTAATAGGTTAAATGTGAAGCATTCCTCAGGCCTTGAGATTTATTGTACTTCTTATACTATAGGTAGCTAGAGTATGAAAGCATGCAATATTGTCTAAAGCGATGTGTACTTTCAAGTAATAATAAATTTCATAAACCTTCCATTTTAAAAATTGTCATAGAATCAACGTCAGCATTACAAACGTACTTTCATGGTGTAGGAAGAGGCATGCTGGAAGAACTGGATGAAGGGGCAATTTTATATTAAAAACATGTTTTTTTTCTTAAACTTAATAAATGTTCGAGTTGACAATGTGGTACTTTTTAAATCATTAAAGAATACTTTTTTTTCAGTAAGAGTTTGCACAGCTCACCGAAAGACCACTTCGGATATCAAAATCAGTTATTTGAAATAATTTTCATGTATTTGAATATTTACAGTTTTCATTACAGAAGGTCCTTCTTTACTTAGAAAGGAATGAGAAATGACCTGATAGCAAAGCTAGACTAACTTTTTTTTTTCCTAAAAGAACTGATTTACCAACTCTGATCCTGCTAAGGTTGAAAGAGTTTTAATGAATTTTAATATTCTCATTGGCTTCCCTGGTATAGGTTGAGTTTCCTTCACATTTGGAATCTCTGCTTCCTTCTTTAATTCCGGAATAGAGGAACTATTTTAACTTCTTTTCATCTCTTCCCCAAATCATCAAGACAAATGTGAAGTGGTAGCATTGGGGAGATAAAAGGTATTTACTAGCAATGCAGTTTTATAGGGTTTCTATAAATTGGTTATTACTCTAGAATTAAAGTTCATCTATAGACGAAGAAAGGATTGACAGGTAGGTTCATTTCCTTGAAGATTCAGATTTAAGTGTAAGAAGATATAAGATGTACCTTGTATAAGAAGATATCACATAGATAAGAAGATTCAAATATAAGTGTATACAGCTGTATTATTTATTTGTATTTTATAACTCAAGTACTTTATTTTCTGGTAAATACATCAGATACTTTTGCCGAGTTTAATTTCAATGACAACTATGGATACTTCTCAAATAAGGTAATATGTCATTACAGAAATAGATGAAAGGAGATAATGTAGAGGTGAAGGACCACACAAAGCAATTGAGGGTATTGGAATCTGCTCTGTAATATTTATTTTTAAAAGTTTACCCAAATTTAATTATAATTGGCTTGAGAAAGTGGAAGACAAAGACTTTTTAAGAAAAGCCCACTTAAGTTTTTTTCTTTCAAAAGATACTATTGTTTCTTTGAAATAGCAAGATTAATTCTTCCAGAACATTTTTAAATTCAACTTTTCACATCATGGGGTCATTTTTAGTTTTTGAGTTAGGTGCTAGTTAAGATAAGTGTCTACTAACAATTTTGATAACATTTTGAAAGGAGAGAAAGTGAATCTTTAAAGTTAATCTAAAAGCACATATTTTTATCTGTATAATCGTTAGAGACCAATGGCAAGACATTTTGTTCAATTGGAGATATCAAGGAGTGTAGCCAAAAGTTAACAATGAAACTATGTGGTAAGCCTAAGAGGTACATAACCAGTACTGACAAAGTGAACAATTGGGTCTTCAGAGTCTCTGTAAGGGAAGATCCAGGAGATAATACGGCCTCTGTTGCATGCTAATATTACGGGAATTTTGTCATTTGTTTGTTTGTCTTTTACTGACATACTGGGAATGGAATTAATTTCAAGATGAGACAAAAGCATGCGGAAAACAATGTGTTTGTCTCATGTGAAAACTGTCTGATGGTGCAAAATAATAATTCTTGAGATAGATTACCTGTCTCAGAGCATGCTTGGTCCATGTACAGAATTAAATTAACATGCAGCCATCAAAAATCAAAACTGTAAGCATCCCTGAGTAGCACAACAAAGCATAATTAAAATGCTATGATTTTATGGTTGATTTATTGTCAGAAAGCATCTGTGCCCTTTCCACCAAATTTTACCATTATGACTCTCTTCTAGCCTGACTGTGAGTACTGTTCATTGATTCATTTTTACAAACATATGTTTAACTTTAAGTACAGAAGTAGTCTCGGAGGTTTTCAGACTACTAAAAGTAGTTGAGTATGTGCTTAAGCATCTTGCTGAGTGTCTTTATCTCTCCACAAGCTATAGCTATTGTTTAGGGAATTTGGCATCTCACCGGAAAATACCTTCTGATCACGTTAAACTGACTAAATATAAAGCAAATAGCTGTTTCTTGATCTGGGGCGGGGGGGGTGGGGTGGGGTGGGGAGCATATATGTTTAGAACTCAGCAGCGAATGAAGTTAACCCGCTAAACATAAAGCAAACAGACCAAACATGTAGTTTACTAACTCCTTAAAAAATGAAAAGGAGTATTACTTAGGGAGAGGAACAAAGAGAGACAGCGTGAGGCACAAAGGAAGCTTTGGGATGCAGTGCTGCACAGACCAGTTTTACTGACCCATAGTAGAATCTGGTGAAGCGACCCAAGCCCTCTAATTTCCACTGAGCTGAATAAAAACTCACAAAAGCTACATGGTCACTGTAGAAGGGCAAAGCTAATACAAAAAGGTTTGTTTTCACTTCCCCACCACAAATAGTAGAATGAGACAGCAGAAAATGTACAAAAGTCCTGCCCCTCCATGCTACTCTCTGGGTATTTTCACCTAACATTGTTTTGTTATTGCAAAGCCTTGCGATGTTTGGGTGTTCTTCAGCTCTCCTACATCCTTCCAGTGGCTTAGAGATTTATGTAGCTTTTGGCTCCTTGCGTGAAAAGTGTCAAGTTGTTTCTGGGTAGTAGGGTGTGTTCTGCAACTTGTCTTGGCAATGTGCAGAATGTTCAACGCCATTCTGGCCTCAGGGTTTTCCAGGGTTGTCTGTGATTGCAGAGTGCTGCACTTGGTGACCAGGTCGATCCCTTCCATGCTCTCCAGTACTTCATTTCCTTGTTCAGATACTGTTCCTCAATATGTATTGGAAGTCCTGGGACTTTCTCATTTCATTCTTGGTCATTTCAAAGCAGTATTGATGTCTTAGGGTTGTTTATGTAGGAAATTGTAAAGTTACGCAGAATTGTCCGCCTTTGCTTTAAACAAGGTAGGTTGAACTAAGCAGGAAGATGAATTAGACTGTCCCAGCCAAAAAATGTCAGATCCTTTACTTTTTGTAGTAATCCTGCCGTTTTGATTCTCAGAGAGAAGGTTTTATACATGGTCTATGAAAAATTTTAGACCAGGTCAGTCTTCAGTACTGAGGGCTAGCTAAGGCCGGCAATCTGGCCAGCTCACTTGTATCCCTGGAGCCCACAGAGGTTGGAATCTTTCCTGCAAGGTTCTTGATCCAGCTGAACTTGACTCCATTTTGTCTTGCCTTTTTAATCTTAAAATGGTGCGTGCCATTGGCCACCCTCCTCCAGCAGGATTTCCCAACATCCTTGATAGGTTTAGCAGGACTGCCATCTCCAGTGCAGGGCTACCTGTTACCTTCAGGCAGAAAACCATCCTATATGGTACCCAAGTTTGCGTAGATCTAACTCATATTTCTCGTTATAGTATTGCCTCATGGATATACTCTTGATGCACTGGCAGTAACTGCCAGCTGATAATTTAATTTGTTTCTGGCTCCTTCCCTATTTGAAATGAGTTAACCACTTCATTCTGGGTACTATAATAGAAAAAGATAGGAAACTATTAGTTGTATTTATTATGTTAAATCAAAAAATTCAGACATGACGTTTTCTATTGATGTTTTGAAGACTAGTGTAAGTAAAGTGCTGTTTTTGATAAACAGGCTTGTGGTAGAGAATATGCCAAATCAATATACTTAGCGGACTTTTGAAAGAGATATTCCTGTACTCTTGCGGCACAACCTTTTGCCTCCTGCCAAGGTAATTATCACTATCGATGACAATATCTTTCAATCTCTATTTTAGTTATATTGCTTAAGACTTCAGAAGGGATCCAGGCAGAATAAAGACCTAGAACCCTCTTAAAGAATGTCTCTCACTTGGTCTCTGTGTGCCATATCCAGGCTTGAGCACACCATCTCCCTTTGTTATTCTTCTGCCATAAATTATATAGTGTTTGTTACAGTTATTATTTTGGAATGGTACGCTGACCTAACTGAAGGGTTTCACACAGTCAAAGGCCTCACTGGTTTTGCACAAAGTGATATAGATCTCTAACTGCTATCATGGAGGCATCTAAATTGGAATCATCTCCCCTCTTCCCTTAAGACTCGGTAGCCCAGTGTCTTAGATATGGGTGATCCTTTGACAATACGTATTTTGTGATGAAATGTCACAAGACATTGTAGTCTGAAGACTATACCTTTCTATATATTCAGAAATGACAACAATTAATTTTTAAATGTGTTGTTTATTCACAAATTCGTTTTTATGCCCATACTGGTGTGACTCCACCGTGTTATCCAAAGGAAATATTTCTGCCTCAATCTTTTAATCATATAAAGAACATAATTTATGTCTGTCATAAGCATATGTATGGACTTTATCCAGTGCTTGTTTGGTGCACTCTAGGTCGAAACCAGAAATCGCCAAATCAATCCAGAACAGGTTTATGCAACAGGGTTGGAGCTTGGTTTTCTGGGGGCACTGGGTAAGGAAAGAGGGGATGTATGTGTGAGTGGATACAGCTTGACAAAGGCATACACACCTGCAAATACAGATACGTGCCTATTCATAAGGTAGTGTGAATTCATTTAGGGCTACTGAACATAAAAATCCCTTATCTTTGGGGGGTTTTTTTGCTAGTTAAACTTCCTGTGTTACATAATTAAAATACTAACAGCAAAAAGTACTTTATAAGAGTGAAACATGGAACAGTAACCAATCTAGAATTGTTACTGAATTCACTTGATTATGTTTCAGCAATCCAGCAAATACTGTCAACTGACAGAAAATACTGTTAACAGTCTCTTAGTCCTTTGGCCCTGAACTACTTCTTCGTCTTTATTTAAACCACTCCATTTAAGCGTACATTTACTTTTTGGTTGTATAATTCCTATGCTGGTGAAGAGATGCTGCTTTGGGATTTAGTAGGATAAATGTAGTATTAATAACAGTGGCAGGTGAACCACATTAAATATATTATCAAACATTGTTTCTTTGTACTGCAGCCTTGCCCAGAGAGTCAGATGTGGTGAGCTCTCTACAGATGAATAGTGAGAGGCACTTGTAGCTTCAAAGAATTTTTTAAAACAAGATAGTGAAAAAAATGAAGAGAGGGATAAAAATTTTTCTGTTTATAATGCCTTATAAAAGCAATCTTAAGGCATTAGGGCCAAAGGCGAACTTAGATTGTCCTGTAATTTAATTCTGGAAATCAAACAAAGTCCCAGAGGTGCAAACATTCAGTCCCCATGGCAAACAGATTAGTAACGCTAAGGTGAAATTTTTAAAAACACTCAGGGTTTCCTTGATTCTCTCCTACTGAAGTCAATATTTTTATAGGCATAAGCTAAGACCCAGTTGTATAGTCTGATCATTACAAGTACTGCAGGAAACAATAGTGGCAATGTTTATTCAAAATACTGCAGATCTTAATCCTCCAAGCTCCTTCATGAGTTGGATATTACCGTCTCTGCATTATTAGTAGGGAAACCGAACAGTGACGTAAACGTGGTATCAGAGCAAGTCAGAGACCAATCCAGGATTACAGCTCTAGAGTTCTTGACTTCTAACCCTGTATTAGCTCCGGTAATTCCACTCGCCTCCACAATAATAGCTTGGTATTCACTGAGGGGAAAGGTGAAAACAATAAAATAAATATTTAGTTCAACTAGTCCTCAGTTCATTTAATCTAAGATGATTTCAACTACCTACTTTACCGTGCTTTTCCTAGTCCAGCTTTAAATTTCACGCATAGCTGAACTTCACTGTTTCCCTTAAAATATTTTAGAGCAAAAGAAGCTTCTTTTTGTTATTTAGCCAGTGCTTTCTTTCCCAGTTCTATGCTTTTATGCTCGCTTACAGTGCTGGTCATGTGCCAAATACTGTCCAAACTTCAGTCTTTCTGATACTTCCTACTCTGTCTTCAGCCTTTTTTTTATTTTTTTAACAGTACCTGTCTGCCTGCCTCATTTCTTCAAAATCTACATTTTGAGGGTCCTCTTTGCTTCTCTTAACATTTTCAGTGATCTGTTCAAATGGTTTACTATTTGTATATTTGGTTTACTGTTCAAAGCAAAAAATGAAAGCAGATGGGTTTTTTTTCAACAGGCCAAGATAAGGATATTATCTGTAATATGCATGGAAGATAGCAGCTGAAAGACTAAAAAAAATCACATTGGTCTGTTTTGTTGTTATATCTCATTGCAAACTCATATTTAGGTGAGACCACTGGCTAAATTACAAGACAGTAGATCTGGATTTTATGTCAAGCAAGAATTGCTTTGCAGTTAGGGTAAGTTAACCTCTCTGCTTCTTTTTTACCTATTCTTCAGGGTGTTGCAAGATTCAGTATAAAAGTACTTTAAAGAAGAACTGTTCAGGTGCAAAGAAAGGGAAGTATCAACTCTGTTTGATGCCCATTTTAGTTTAAGAAGGTGGAAAAGGAGAGAAAGCACATCAGGAAGGAGCAAATGAAACCAGGGCCAGGGCAGGAGAAATTTGATTTCTTTGGTATTTTATCTTCTCTCTTGACTCTTACTGGTTTCTAATTTTGTATAGACTTACTGTCTTGAATTTTCTGATATATGGACTGAGCTTTAATAAACTAGTTAACAGAGGCGTTTGATTTATTGATATATAGCCATGTACCTGAATGCACCCCAAATGTTCCTGTTTTAAGCTGTCAGGTTGTTCTGTTCATAAAGCAACATTTGACATTGCATCCTAAAATCTCCCATGTATCACAGAGCTTTGCTGAAGACTGACACTGCTGTGGATTGTGTTATTGTATTCTAGGGGAATTAATTTTGCCTAAGAGCCCACACTTCAGTTTTTCTTGAGATGGGACTATAACCACATAGGCAAAATGCTGATTTTTGTCGAAAGGAAAAGAAACTGACAGTCAACTTTGCCAGAGTATGTTAAACATGCATATTTAATGTCACTGCAAAGCATAGATTAGAAAATTGTCTGCATACTTCATAAGTTATAGTAGAAATTGATTAAAGCAATTGATTGTACCCTGTGCAAGGAAGTATTTACGGTCATTACATTAATGCCAAAAAGCACCTGTCAGCTTCAGAAAGGGCATCTGCTGATTTGTTGACAGGCAATTTCAAGTTCTCCTTTTACAGAAACTCACATTAAGGGCTTCCTTGAACTAGATGATCTTTAACAGATATTTCCTTTTTGCCAGATGCTGAAATGCAATTTTAGATACATCATGTGGTGTTTTCTTGATTTGTTTAAAATCCATGCTGAGAGAAGCTGAAATGATCATTCTGCATAGTGATGTCTGTTATGCTGTCCCTTCCTATTCATTAATGCAGTTATGCTCTCATCTGACTGTTTACCAAAGCTACATTTACATGCACCTTTCTACTCGCAGTGTATTCCCTTACATCTGCTTTCTTTTAAAAAAAATACTCTTAAAACGTGTTTAGTGGGACCTGCTGAATTTTGCATTGGATGATTCAGCAGAGAACTTCAGCATTTCAGTGTTAAACGGCTTCCCTCTTTTGGGACTGCTGTGAGATCTGTGGCATTATATCAGTTTGATATAGAAAGAAGGGGAAATAAATCCCCCTCCAGAGCTAGGCTGACTACAGAATTAAGGATGGAACTGAGGGAACTGGACAAGAGGACCAGAAGTCACGTAACATAACTGCAGTGTTGCTCCCCTGAATTAGTCTAGCATAAGTTTGCCTTCTCTAGACCCCACCTTCAACGTCTAATACAGCCTGTTTTAAGAATACATTGCAGTATTAGGTGTTCAGTGGCCAGGCTTACTTTGTCAGTTAGAAAAATAGATGAGGCACATTTTGGATAATGATGTTCTGTCTTGAGGTAGAGTGTGTCCCTGCCTTGAGATGATTCAGAAATTTGTTATGTTTTCTAACTTTCTGCTTCTGCCTCTTCTGGGCCATGGGTAGTACAGATTGCTTTTGTTTTATAGTCTTAGCTAATGTGTTTGCAAATTGCAGTGAAAGAATCTCAGAAAATTACCCTATACATCAGCTTAGACAGAACAAATGGTTTTTCCCTTCAAACTGCTCCAGTGTGCTATTTGAGTGCAAATCAGTAGTTTTTATGAAGTGGCTAAAGTTTGGTCTGAATAAGCTATATTTCAGAGAATCTAATAATCAAACATTAAACAGGTTTCGTCAAAATGGGTAAGAAGATTAAATTAAAGGGTGGTTTGTGTTAACATTTGGCTCTATAAAGAGGCAGAAATATTGCTACGTGGGATACTTAGCTTCATTAGCAAAAGTAGCCCAATTAAAATATTTGCCATATGGGGTTTTTAGAGATTTCAAATAGACTTTTCTTGAATTTTCCTTGATTCAGAGACGCTAACATTAAATGTGACACATGAGATGGTAATTACAAGGTAATTATTTTATTTTCACTAAATAGACATTTCCATTAGATTCCTTCTGGCGATATCTAGCAGAGGAAGTTGATTTTATAGCCAAATACAATATCAAGATGTCTTTTCTTAACAATGTAAGGAACAATAACGATAACTACCTCTTTTAATGTTCCTAGCCATCTGTACCTCGAGACTCTGCCATGTCTGATGCACTACTTTTTGATTAGGCTATCAAATTTGCTGAATGTGGACTTTCCTTTTTTCTTTTCACGTAGACTTGCAAAACCACCACTTGTCTTTTATCCTGCTTTTTGTAATAAAATCTTTGCGTGTAATCTGCAAGGATTGGCTGTTAAGCTCTTCTGTCACAGCCCAGGGTGACACCTGTGGTTAAAAGGTCTGCCCGAATTCCCCAGTCTCTAGGTTTTTGCTTGTACTTTCAAGATGAAAAAAGTCATGATGCTTCAAAGTCTCATCTCTAGGATTGCAAAATCAGACGCATTTGTCAGGTGTGTGCACATACTGTGTAAAGAAATGTTTTAAGATACTGAAATGATATCTCTAGATGATATTATACAATTATGAACTTAGACCCAAATCCCAGCAGCGTTAGGCTGGTTAAAACTTTTACTGTGCTTCCATAAGCATGGAGATGAAATTTACTTAAGAAGCCAACCCTACCCAATTTGTTGACCAAGGAAGGCAGCCAAGGTGGCCAGGTAATATTTTACTATGTGCACATAGTAACCATGGAAAGTAGCATGACTTAGCCACGTTAGACTGAGACATCAGCTCTGCTTAGTGATGCTTAGCTCTGCTTAGCTCTGATGACTAAATTATCTGCCTTGCACAGCCAGCCAGGCTGGCGACCATTTACCTCACAGGTATGAGACATTTCTGCTGAACTGTGCAGCTGCTGCTGAGTTGGCTTTGCAGCTTCTGAGAATCAAGGTAGTATTTGCAACTGTGGCTACTTACATACCCACCCACTACTTTTCATAAGCTGTTGTCATTTGTCACTTGAGGTTCGCTCTTGTCATTTAGGTTATATGTTTCTTCAGCAGGTTGTAGCCTGACTTTAAACTCCAGTTTGCATTGCTCTTGGCATTCACTTATTTTATACCCAGGCAGTGCTTCTGTCTACTATTTTTTTGTTTGGTTTGTTTTATTTGTTGGTGTCTGTGTGATTGCTCCTCTGTGTCTAGGCAAAAGGAAAACCACTGAAGAACCAGAAAGATTTTCTGGCTGGTCATCTCATTATTTGTGTTTGAGGAGCAGCGATACTGATCAACACATCTCATTTTTACTTCTGTAATGGCGCTATATGCTGCCTCTTCCAGGAGACACTGCTGTCTGATACAGTGGCAGTCACTGAAAAAATAATGTTCTGGACAGTACTAAATAAGAAAGACACTTGACAGTGTCAGAAGTAGACAGTGACAAATGTGGCAAATTTGAGTATAACAGACAGATTTCCAGAAGCTGGTCTGGGCAGTTCTCTAATTTTCAGGGACATCTCCACAAGTCCTGCTCTTTTCATGCTAATCTATTTTATTTTTTGTTTCTTTAGATATTTGTACTATAGAACCGTATCTTACCAAAATGCAATTTTTAACAATTACTTCAGGGTTTTTTTACTAACTGTAAGGAGGGCTAATATTCTAATATACTGAGGAAGACAAAGAACATGATACAAGATGAATTCATATTTTCCAACAGACTTTGTGATGTTTATACAACAGATTTAGAATAGTAATCCGTTCTTTTGACAAATGTATCAAAGGCAAATATAGCGCAGTTAATTTTTTAACGTAAATAATTAGAAGGCTGCAGACGTTTTTGGATTTTTAACTAATTGCTCATGATTTTGTCATCCTAATTGTCTAGCCATAAGGTTCAAGTTTTTCCACTGATTATGGTTAAACTGCTTGCTACTGTCTTATGCTAAAATTAATTCAATGCTAAGCCATAGTAGAGTGATTAGAAGCATTTTTTTGGTAAATGAATCAATAAATTATTGATACATATATATCATACATATATACAACAAATTATATGTTGTAACTGGAAAGAATTCTTTAAAATCTTCAGATATGCTTGTTTTATTTTGTGATCCTATTATTAATAAATTCTAGTACCAATAAAAAAGATCAGTGCTTTCCAGTTTGGTTTTTAATTTTGAGTTTTTCATTTTTGCTGTTGCTGACCACAGAAAGGTACAATGTATCATCTCTTCTTGTAAAGAAAAATTTCATTTAAGTTGATGAGATTTCATTCCCTTATTAGTTTAAAATGTGGTTCAACAAAAAGGAAAAGCTGACTGTGACCATGACAGTAGTGAAATTTCACATGAAGGTTAAAACCAGTGGTCTTGGGATATGAAGACCCCAAAAGTTAGAGAAAGGTGAAAGGGAGCAGAGAACAGTTGGTGTAGAACAAAGGATGTTGCATGGTGGGTGCAGACCAAGCAATGTTAAAATGAATGTGAGAGACCGTGCATAGCAGCCTCAGAAATTGATGTGCCTGTTTTTATAGTATTTGTTTTGCTGTTCAGTAGAAATCTGAGCAGTATGTAGGCCATTACTTCTTGGATTAGTAAAGGAAGGGGTAGGCAGTAACTTGGTTTTGCTGTATTTAGACTTGGTAAACTTTCGTCTTTCTTTAAATAGCTTTCTTTAAGAGAATTAAAACAGCAGGATGAACAAAACTTATAGTATATGAAAGAAAGTGTGGGCTAATGTTATACTAATTGTGAATTGTCATCCTTTAGTGTACATATCCAGGTAAACCTCAGAATAAGTCTGTTTAAGATTTTCTCTTACTCTAAAAAGTTATCTTTGAAATGATGCATTCAAATGGCCAGCAAATATTGAAGTTGTTGCCACTCTAAGTCTCTTTAGGGTAATATAGAAGGCTATTAGAACAACTGATCCACAGATAACATTGCTTAATCTGCTGTGGTGCTGATACTCAGTATCAGGTTTTATGGGTGAATTGGTTGCCCTCATTAGTGCATTTTTGTAAAGTAGAATTGGGAAATTAAAAAACCCTCACACCAAACTTCCAGAACAAAAAGATCAGCGGCATTATGTAACATATAATCACTTCCTGCAGTGGATATTGCATCAGGTTCTTTCATCCTGTGATAAAAGCAATTAGATTTTGAATTTCCAAACACTGGAATGCAGCTGAGTGCATATCGAAGGTACCGAAGTTCTTCAAAGTGTTTACAGTTAGATGGTTTGTGTTAGTTCCATAAAATACACCAGCTATTAATGTAAAAATCTATGTTAACATTCTAGGAAGGATTTGGGAGACTGATTAAAAACTGTCACAGTGCTTCTAAATAAATCTTGGTTTATAGCTGTAACGAGCAACCTAAATATGACTTCCGAAACCAATTTTGCTGGGAACTATTTTCTTATCATTTCAGATAATCCAAGAAATCTAGTCTAAATAGTTTTATGAAGCAACTTGTGGAGAGCTGGATTTCTTTTTTCTAAAGTGACTCAAAAAATAATGGTAGCTTTTTATTTTTCTTGTCCAGGAAAGCCCAAAAATATTTGGAATTAAATTTGATGAAATGCCATGTCAGGAGTGCTGCTTGTTTCAGCTGAAGGCTTGAAAACTTTCACTTAGGAAAATGAAGTTACCCTCTGATGTAAAAAGTTTTTAGGGCTTTTTATTACTAATAAATGTTTGTAGTATTCTCATGTGTTCATATTTGCAAATGGAAAAATGTAGGCTTCATGTAAACTTTGAAAATTCTATTGTTTTCTAAGAAAATGGATGAGACATACCCAGCAATCACAAAGCGGGAATGGCAAGCTATGCACTGTGAAGAGCTTATGGATCAGGATGAAAGGGAGGGTAGAGACTGGTGATGTTCCAGTGGAGGTCTGCTACAGGCCACCTGACCAGGAAGACCAAGTGGATGAGGCCCTCTATAGACAGATAGCAGAAGCCTCATGTTCACAAGCCCTGGTCCTCATGGGGGACATCAACCACCCCGGTATCTGTTGTAGGGACAAGACAGCAGGGCATAACGAATTCAGGAGGTTCCTGGAATGGGTTGATAATAAATTCCTTCTCCAAGTGATAGAGGAGCCAATGAGGAGAGGTGCTATGCTGGACCTTGTTCTCACCAACAAGTGGCTGGTGGGGAATGTGAAACTCAGAGGCAGTCTTGGTTGTACTAACCATGAGATAGTGGAGTTCGTGATCCTTAGGGCAGCAAGGATGCACAGTAAGCTCGCTACCCTGGACTTCAGGAGAGCAGACTTTGGCCTCTTCACAGATCTGCTCACTTGAGTACCATGGGATAAAGCCCTGGAGGGAAGAGGGGCCCAAGAAAGCTTGTTAATATTGGAGGATCACTTCCTCCAAGCTCTGCATCCCAACAAAGAGGAAGTTGGGCAAAACCACCAGGAGGCCTGCATGGATGAACAAGCAGCTCCTGGACAAAGTCAAACTCAAAGGAAGCCTGCGGAGTGTGGAAACAAGGACAGGTAGCCTGGGAGCAATACAGAGAAATTGTCTGAGCAGTCAGGGATCAGGTTAGGAAAGCTTAAGCTCTGACAGAATTAAGTCTGGTCAGGGACATAAAGAGCAACAAGAAAAGCTTGTATAGGTATGTCAGTGATAAAAGGAAGACTAGGGAAAATATGGGCCCTCTCCGGAAGGAAACGGTAGACGTGATCACCCAGGATATGGAGAAGGCTGAGGTACAAAACAACTTTCTTTTCCTTGTTCTCCACTGGCAAGTGCTCTTGCCACACTACCTAAGTTGCAGAAGGCAAAGGCAGGGACTGGGAGAATGATGAACTGCCTACTGTAGGAGAAGACCAGGTTCGAGACCATCTATAGAACCTGAAGGTGCACAAGTCCATGGACCTGATGAGATTCATCCACGGGTCCTGAGGGAACTAGCAGATGAAGTTTCTAAGCCGCTATCCATCATATTTGAAGAGTTGCGGCAGTCCGATGAAGTTCCCACTGACTGGAAAAGGGGAAACATAACCCCTATTTTTAAAAATGGGAAAAAAGGAAGATCCAGGGAACTACAGGCTGGTCAGTCTCACCTCTGTGCCTGGCAAGATCATGGAGCAGATCCTCCTGGAAACTGCTAAGGCACATGGAAAGTAAGAAGGGGATTGATGACAGCCAACACGGCTTCACTAAGGGCAAATCATACCTGACAAATTTGGTGGCCTTCTATAATGGCATTACAGCGTTGATGGATAAGGGAAGAGCAACTGACATCATCTACCTGGACTTGTGCAAAGCATTTGACCCTGTCCCACCTGTCATCCTTGTCTCTAAATTGGAGAGATGTGGATTTCACGGATGGACCATTTGGTTGGTAAGGAACTGGCAAGATCATGGAGCAGATCCTCCTGGAAACTGCTAAGGCACATGGAAAGTAAGAAGGTGATTGATGACAGCCAACACGGCTTCACTAAGGGCAAATCATACCTGACAAATTTGGTGGCCTTCTATAATGGCATTACAGCGTTGATGGATAAGGGAAGAGCAACTGACATCATCTACCTGGACTTGTGCAAAGCATTTGACCCTGTCCCACCTGTCATCCTTGTCCCTAAATTGGAGAGATGTGGATTTCACGGATGGACCATTTGGTTGGTAAGGAACTAGCTGGATGGTTGCACTTAAAGAGTTGCAGTCAATGGCTCAATGTCCAAGTGTCAAGCAGTGCCAAGTGGTGTTCCTCAGGGGTCAGTATTGGGACCGGTGCTGTTTAACATCTTTGTTGGTGACATGAACAGTGGGATTGAGCGCACTTCAGCAAGTTTGCTGAAGACACCAAGCTGTGTGGTGCAGGTGACATGGTGGAGGGAAGGGATGCCATTCAGAGGGACCTGAACAGGCTTGACAGGTGGGCCCAGGCAAACCTCATGACCAAGTGCAAGGTTCTGCACCTGGGTTGGGCCAGTGCCAAGCACAAATATAGGCTGGGTGGAAAATCGATTGAAAGCAGCCCTGAGGAGAAGGACTTGGGAGTGTTGGTTGTTGAGAAGCTCAGCATGACCCAGCAATGTGCTGTCACAGCCCAGAAAGGCAACCACATCCTGGGCTGCATCAAAAGAAGCATGGCTGACAGGTTGAGGGAGATGATTCTGCCCCTCTGCTCTGGTGAGACCCCACCTGGAGTACTGCATCCAGTTCAAGAGCTCCCAACAGAAGAAGGACATGGACCTGTTGGAACGAGTCCAGGGGAGGGCCACGAAGATGATAAAAGGGCTGGAGCACCTATCCTATGAAAACAGGCTGAGAGTTGGGCTTGTTCAGCCTGGACAAGAGAAGGCTCCAGGGAGACCTTACAGTGGCCTTCCAGTACCGAAAGGGGACCTACAGGAAAGATGGGGAAGGACTCTGTCAGGGAGTGTAGTGATAGGACGAGGGGTAACGGTTTTAAACTAAAAGAGGTAAGATTTAGATTAGATATTAGGAAGAAATTCTTTCCTGTGAGGGTGGTGAGACACTGGAACAGGTTGCCTGGGGAAGTTGTGGATGCCCATTCGTGGAAGTGTTCAAGGCCAGGCTGGATGGGGCTTTGAGTCTATTGGAAGGTGTCCCTGCCCAGGGCAGGGGGGGTTGGAACTAGATGATCTTCAAGGGCCCTTCCAACTCTAACCATTCTATGATGCCGGGATTCTATGAAGAGTCTTCCCAGAGCAGCTTTGCAGTTGCCACATAGCAGATGCAGCAAAGTAGTTGAAGTGTCCCTGTATAGTGTGAGCATATGCAACTTGTCTACTTTAATAGTATGTCATATGCAAAGATTTCCTGGGAGTCTGTGCCACATTTGGTGTACATTCATATCTCTGGCACATCTGACATCCCATTTATACAGCAGCATTACGGTAGTTTCACTGTGAAAGGGGCGTCAGTAGAGGAAGAGCCATACATTGTCCTGGATAGATACTGGGGGGAATGCTAGTGCTTCCCAAAATTCTGATAATCCCTTGGCATTCTTGTTTATGGCCAAGAGTTGTCATGAGAACAGAAGTCCAAGTTGATTCAGATACCAGTTTGTGACTGTGTTGTCACTGGCCACATTATCACTGTTAATAGCTTTTCTTTCATGAAAAGAGAATCTTTTAGTGCCCACTGATTCATATGATTGTTTATTGATCATGAAGTTATGATGCTGACCTAAGTGTGGTTGATTGAAATATCTGAGTGGATGGCTCTTTTAACATCAAGCCAAGCGTGAGGATGAAGCAGAAGCTGGAAAAGGCTGTTGATGAGCAACAGGAGATCTGAATTCACCAGGACTGAGAACCAAGGAGGGCAGCAAGGCATGTTCTGCGCAGTGCTAGTAGGAGAAACAGGAGCTGAGAGCATGAGAAGCATCACACAGTTGGGAGAGACATGCAGGGGCACTTGAGGAGCAGGTAGCACTTACTGTGGGTTAGTAGCTACCCTTTAGCCTGTATGAGTTGTGTGTCAGATGGAGGTGTGGATTATAAGCAAGAAAAGACTAGCCAGTTCCCTGTGGAAAAAGGACCGGAGAGCCTCCATGGAGTTGAAACCCTTGGAGTTTAATCTGCTAAGAACTGAAATTTTGAGGAAGCCACGGGTGAGCAGTCTTTGAACATTAGGCAGGAGGTAACTAAGTACAAGTGAACAGAGGCCAAAAAAAGCAGCTTCCTTGTTAGTAGTGTAAAAAGTAGTCCCAGAGACAAATTCTGCAGTAAGCAGAGTCCTTCACTAAGTAGAGAAATCCCTAGAGCTGAAAACTGTGTTTGACTTTAACCACACGGGTCGCAGGGTTGGGGTGGCCGAGCCACAGACTGAATGGGCAGGGGACGCAGGGTCTGAATACTGTTTTTACCACTAGTGGCCCCAGTGACACTGCATGTATATTCTGCTGAATTGTTGGCTGAAATATTTTATGTCAAGACCTAAAAAAATCCCGCGCTCTAGTCAGTACCTGTAAACTTAAATGGCTGTCCAAATGGCAGTTCCCCTGTATAGGTACTCTCTCTTTACATACTGTGCTGAATAAATGCTCATGTGTATGAATGAGGATGGGAGAATTTCTCCTGCTCCATCAGGAAGTGTGTGGTACAACCAGTATCTTTTCTTTTTCATTCTGTTGCTCTAAATTTCACCCTTGTCTTAAGAAGTGGCTCCTTGTCTTTGTTTATCTTTTCTCTTTCATTTCCTGTTTCAATAGTTGTTTCCTTTCCCTTAGGAAAACCAGCAGCACGCATCCATTTTTATCCATTTCCACGAACTTACTCCCTGTCCTCATTTTTCCTCCTAGTTTTGAGACGATAGAGGATCTGGATAACAAGCTCTTACAGGCAGAAGTTTGTGGTCTCTCTTCTCTGTATGCTGACACTTAATGGCAGGCACACATCTGAGGTTTTTTGGTTTGGAGGGTTTTTTTTAAGCTTTAGGTTGTTTTAAAACCCTCTGGACTGTTGCAGTCCAAAATGTGAGAGTTGGTGGGTATATTTTTGTGTGGCGCTCACTATGTTACTGCCATTCAGTATACAGTCTGAGAGGCTTTCCAGAAAAGGGGGTCCATAGAAGTGCTTAGCTTTCCTACCACTATTTATCCCTTTATCAGACTTTTCCTGAAATTTGCAATAAAGATCAATAAGTACTTGTGTTTTTTTTTTTTGGTTTCCTTATCTACTAAAGAACTTTTAATTCTGGATTTCGATTTACTGAATATGAAAGTCTACGGAGCCTTCTTTCATTCATTATTCTGCAACTCACTCGTTTGTGCACAATCAGCTCTACCATGATATGTGTATCTCTTTATCAAATAATATGTATATTGTTTTTTACTCTTCTATACTGTTCTACATCATTTCTTACTGGCAAGGAGGCAGGGTGATGGGTGTGAGGCAAAGAATGCTGTCATCTAATGTACGGTAACTGAGAGGAGTGCTGTTTAGGGGGGGTGTTTTTTTCATGGAGGTGTATTTAAAATTCTTTTCTGTTTTGTTATATTACAGGCCTGAATTCAGTCAGTAATGACCTCAATAGTGCCTGTTTTAATGTAATCCCTGCTTGCTGACTGCTGTTCCAAGAATAAAAATTTAAGCCAAAAGATTTAATGAAATCCTTTGGGATTAGTGCTCACTGGGCCGGGGAAATTGCATATCAACCTTTTCTCTCTACTCTAAACATACGGTTTGGTATTTGAATAGGAGGATGTCCAAGAGAGACAACTCTGAGTTCATCAATAATTTACATTTTTGTTAGTTACAAACCTGGTATTTGGGATTCTGTTGCCATAGCGATCCATCTGGGCCTGAACGGATAGTGTTTTAAGTGGTGGTTGTATAGGGATTCACAGTGTGTGCTTTAAATCCCTTCTAAACTAATCCTCAGATCTGTTCTGTGACTTATTTGAGGCTTCAACAAAATCAATGTTACTTACAG
Source organism: Charadrius vociferus (assembly GCF_000708025.1). Lineage (NCBI taxonomy): Eukaryota > Metazoa > Chordata > Aves > Charadriiformes > Charadriidae > Charadrius > Charadrius vociferus. Next base: position 352,249 of record NW_009650168.1, on the reverse strand, counting down.
TAAAAAGTTTATGCTGAGCAAATTAAGCCCATAAAATATTAGAATATGCATATGATTAAGGACTGTAAAGTTCATAATGTATGACAATTTCTGTTTCAATATGTGAAGCAATTAATAAATGCCCACAACTCCATTTTTTTCAAAATACATTTAATTTGTTGCACATTATGCAACTAGAAATTATCCAGACTCTGTACTGGTTATTAGCTAATTTAAACTTCATAATCGAATGCTAGCCTCATTTTCCCAGATGTCAGTTCTATGTTTTACAGCATGTCAGTCTATTCATGATACTGTATAACTTCCATTTTCAATTAATCTGATTTTCTCTCATAATTCTAAAGCAGAAAATAAAATTTGAAATTCCCATTTTTGTTTCTAACACCGCTGGAGTTGGGTTTTGAGACTGTGCTGCTAAATTCAGTAGGCTAAACACCAGCTGCTTTTTATTTGAAGTTTGGTTTATATTTTGTCATTTTGCCACCCAAAATGTCAAAATGGGTTGTTCAAAACTTCCCAGATATGCCACGTAAAGGGGTGGCGTCAAGTCTGAAAGACAAGCAATAAACTCCTCAGCAAACCTGAGTTAGTTTCAGCTCTGTCAAAACCAAAACCCTCCTGAAACTGATTTCCAGAGCTTGTGGTTCTCCATAACAAAAATGTTGTCCAGTTGTGCTCTCAAACTGTCACTAAACCATAATGATGATGTATTAGCAGCTTTTCATTACTCCAGAGTATAGAGATTCAGTTTGCAAAATTATTCCTCAATGTTTGAAAGAAGAGAAAAATATTCAAATAACAGCCATATGCTCTACTGATGAGTGTTTAGCCCATAATCCTAAACAGACAAAAATTGTTTCTTCATGGAGTTTGTAAAAGATCACACGGTTCTTCCTGGCTGTAAAAATAGTAACAGAATAAAGAAACTGCAGATGGCCTAAGAGGTCTTGAGAAATCTTTAATTACCATGCAACTTTCCTTTCATCTTTTATATTACAGTTCACAATTAATAGTGAAGCATGTGATAGAAGGGGCATATTTTTGCTGTGATTCTGTGACGCTAAAAACGTTCTTTGTCACCTGTAATAAATGTAAATTTATTCTGTTTCTGTATGAGTTAAACAAGAGTTTCCTGATAAAAACTGCAAAGAATCCCTTCCTTGCAGTGTCATGAGCAAAGATATATGTATATATTCTTCCATTCAGTGTGGCTGACTGAACTTTGTTTATTTTAGAGGTCCAGTTCTTCTTCCCCAGCCTAATGGGACTGTTTCCATAACTGGTTACCACTAAAGGTAACTGGGAACAGAGAGCTTAAAATTAACTTAAAAAGGCTTTGTTTTGATTGCTTTCGCATATCCTTGTGACTAACTAAAGTAAAAGTTGCAGATCGTTTACATGATTACTTACCCTAAAATTACATGCCCTAAAGTATCTTCTGTAGATACCATTTGTAAAACATAGATTATGCTTCAAAGGGATATTACAAGATGTATTCAGGCATATCAAAATGTGTTTCTGTTGATATTTCCAATGGTTTCATTAGGAGAAGTCTTCCCTTGCAAATATTATTGAAGTGAAAACGGAGCCTTGGAAGATACTAGCGGTATGACAGATGCTATTTGTAGCTCTGGAAATATAGTTGTCACTGCAGGGGATCTCCTGCACTGAAGACCCACAGGAGTCCATAACCAAGGGTGAATGAATTAATCTTCCAACACAACTCATAAAAAATAGCCTGTGTTTAATAGTAAGTGATAGAAACACAGTTGAATTTCTCTGGTTTTTTTTTTTTTTTGATCTTTCTCTAGAAATGCACATCTTTCCTGTTTATTTCTCTATATATATTTCAGCTCTGCAAATCCTTGCAAAGAGTGCTGGTATTTAATCTCCTTCAGTACTGTTGATTGTTATTGATTGGTTTTTACTTATTTATTCCAGATCTGCATTATGTTTTTCATATGTTTCGGAAACTCCGTCTGTCAACTTCAAGGGTGCAGGCGGGCTGTCTCTGCACTTAACGAAGCACCACACTTACTCATGGTTTTGCTTAAATTTGCTTCTCTAATCTAGCACGTAACCTGTGTTTTCATTCAGTTATTTCCAATTAATGCTCAAGTAAACGCTTATCTTTCCTTTCCATTTTCTGGCCTTTGCAGCAGAAGGAAATAGTTAATGTTCTGAAAGGCTCAGTAATAATATGACACAGCTTGACACAGACAGCTTAGAGAAACAGGGGAAGATTGAGACAGTGAACCGCAGAGCAGGTGTGACTCTGTGTGTTAATTTCTCTAAGGCACTTGGCAGCTACCTCTATTCAAATGCAAGATGTACACACAGACCTGAACCAAAACCCTGGCTCTGAACCCCGGGAGAAGGTTGGGATTAGAGCTTTTAATTGAAACTTCTCTCTGACTGTGTCTGAATTTCAGATCCCTCAGTTTGGGAGGGCTTGAATGACAGGGAGAGGCAAAGTTTTGGTTGAACCCGTTCAAGAGGTATTTGAGTACAGCAGTTCAGGTTAGGTCTGTCGTGGCCTGTACCAGGAGATTTTATACAGCTACTAAGGAGCACCAAGCGATGTAAGGCCTGCGAAGACTTGTCAGGTGTATTACAAACTGGGAAAGAAGTGAGTGGACCGCACAGCTGTGTTGTGCATCAACGTCTGAATTATTCTAAACCCTTTAGAAATAAGGGCTTTGTGTTATTGCCCAGCTAACTTTGCATTGCTCGAGCGCTCCACAAGTCCTCACTGATGTCTAGGACATAACGAAATAGGCTGTTAGGTAGAAGAGCTAATCTCTACAGTTCAAAAAAGTTTAAATGTTAGTAACAACATAATATTGTATGCTTTGGACTCATGGACTATACAGCCCTCGGCTCCAAACAGCTGTTACTTGTTGCTTAACTTGTTCTTCAGTAGACTGACATGAGTGTTTTCTGGGTTATCATAGGTATTGACAGAACTATACGGAAGGCAATATTAATTTTTTGTTAAAAATAAGGGAAAATTAGATTTTTTAATCAGTTATGTTCTGAATCCTTTATTATCTGAGTCATGAAAGATGGTGGCCTGGTTATTAATTTAGAGTGAGATGCTGGATGGGATCATGATTTGCCTTTTTTAAAGACCAGAATAAGGGTTGATGTGATACAGTTTGACAATTACAAATAACAGCAGTTTCATTTACCTCTGACAAAGCTGATGTAAAATTAAAAATACATTTACCTGTCTTGGTAACTGTGCATTTGGTTCCCTTTTTCAACTGCATCAAAGTTGGTCATCTTTGCATTTAAGCACCTTCACAACTCGATCCTGCCTGCTCTTTCACATCGGTGTTGCCCTTATTGCAACCCTTATTGTCCATCAATCCCAATTTTCACCTTTCTCTCATGCAACCTTTATTCATGAAAATTGTTAATAGTAAAAATCTGCAAAATCTACTGTGTTCCTTCAAATCCTACCTTAAAACTAGCCTCTTTTGTGCTGCCTGTAAACTGCCCAAGAAAGGCGAAGCAGCTGGTGTGCTGTGATCAGTGCTTATTATGCTAATTATCTGCATGAAACAGTGGGAGCGAGGCATCAAACACCCCTCTGCAGCGTGTCCCACTCTCCTCCAGATGCAGTGTGGGAGGCTGTGGCTGTCATTCGAGGTACACATTGTTTCTCCCTTAACTCCTCCATCTAATGGAGTAAACCAGCCAAGGTCTAATAACAGCGAGAGAATTTAATTTTGACCAGAGGACTGCCAGCCTAACAAGTGTGAAAGCCCATCACCTTCCCTCAAGTGGGGAGAGCTGCAGGTGCCTAGATGTAATTCAGCTGCCCAGAATTTGGTATGAAGTTTCAAGAGAGATTTGTCCCCTGAACCTGTGAATTTCCCATCTCTGCTACCTAAGACTGGAAAATTTGCCTTTTAAGGAAAAGGAGTGATGTGGATTTTCTCTTCTGGATGCCTTCTCAAACCCCAAGGCTTTAAATCTTGGGGTAAACCAAAACTAAATATGAAAATGGCAAACTTATGGTACAAATGAAATGAAGTAATTTATTTTATGTAGTGATAAACACGTGTATTTGTTTTTCTTACAGAAACGTGGAGTCCTGAATAAACAGAGAAGAGAGTTAAGCACACAGTCTGTATTGTGAACAGTAAGTGACTGGATTAAGTACTCTGAAGCTAAACACTATTTGTGCTGCCATTTTTTGTGGTATTTTTTCTTACTTGCAGTTCTTTTAACAAGGGTAAGAAATGAGCGTAGTGAGTATTTCTGCCTTTTATCCAACTCAGTATCATTTCACAGGGGTAGACTTTTATTACTCCTATAATCATCTTAGGTAAGAACCCCAGATAATCCACACAATGTGTCTTCATCTCTGCCCATACTGAAAATACTGTGTTTTTCTTCTCAGTAAAAGTGACTTGTAATACCAGAAGGTACCAAGCTAAAAATAGTATTACACTCACACCTGAAATTTTGCAGAAAAACACTTAGGTTTATCAGCGTAGTCAGATCCTGTTGGGTTGGGAGATGAGTAAGAGAGTTTTATGGGTTTGTGTTAACCACTTAATCACTGACTAATTGTTCTGAACTGCCCTGGTCAGAGCTGTGCTGTTCACTGCACAGTATGACCAATCACAATGCATGGCTGCACTGGCCTTTGATAACTACACCTTTATAAATCATCAAGAAATTAAGACTACCCGCTGAGGCAAGAAAATGAGCCATGGCTGTGTTGTGAATGATATTATCGATGTTGACTTTTGAAAAAAGTCTCAGGCTGCTGGTGAGGTACCAGTCGTGCTACAGTAGAGAACAGACACTGCTTTTACTGCCAATCCGAAGTAATATGCCCTGGGAAACATAGCAGGTTATGTGGATGTATTGCATTACTGGGTAATTCTGCTTATAGAATATACATTTGACAGTATATCATGCAGTAGAACTGAAGGAATTTTATTGCCATATATGAAAACTCTATTCATTTAGCCAAACTGGCGTATGGAACAAACTAGTTTTGGATAGAAATAAATCTTGGATATTTTTTAGCAAGCAGTAAAAATAGAACTCGTTGCTGGAAAAGAATAGGTATAAACCTCAATAGTCAAAAAATGCCCAGTATCTCTCTGGGAAAACAAGTTCAATGTTAGGTTTTAACATTACGTTTCATTAGACAACATGAAAGGAAATGTGTGACATTTCACTGAAGCTGAGGGCAACATAATTCTTGTTTGAAAATCTGTACTGTAATTTATACAATGTACTAAACTATGCTACCAGTAGGCATTTTTTTGACATATAACGAATAGTACATACGTTCCAGAAGATCATTAGGAAAAAAAAAAAACAGTTTTGAAAAAACTTCTCAAAACTCTTATCCTATTTATCCATTCCTCTTAACTTTCTATTGCTTCTTCTGTCAATCATACTTTCCTTCCATTTTCTCTTCTTTCCCCCTGTGACTCTGGTGGTTTATATTCCCTACATGCTATCACACCTCTCTTCACCCTTTATTTTTACAGTCTTTTTACCTACACAGCTAATCTGCTGCAGCTTCATAGTTTCTCCTCACATCTCCCACATGGGGCCATCTCCTCTTCCTCTTGTCAGAGCTGCATTGCAGAATGTTGCTGATCTTTGGCAAGTTTTAAGAGTGCTATTTCTACTATCAAATAGATACTCTGCAGACCAAGTGCATTATTGGTATTGTCGAGTAATAATGCACAGAATAATGCCGTATGCCTATATCTAAGGAGTTTGCAAAGGGTTCCAACATATCGTAATATGGGTCACCTCTTGCAGTTTTTTATTTGATGTGTAGAAAGATATGGTGGAACTTTTCAGAGTTGTTATTCAATGCATGGGATACCTTCAACCAAATCAATTATGCTTTTCCCTCAGATCTTGAGTTTTGGCAGCAGATGACTGATAGTTACACGCGTAAATATTAGCGATTCCAAGCAATTTGTGTAATTCAACTGATATATGTATACAAAATATCCAGGAGTTGTTATAGACCTATTTATAGAAAGTATATTTCACTACTTCAGACACTTGAAGATTTTCTCCTCACTTGTGTTCCTGTGTCAAGTGGCCAGAACTCACGGGCAGCTCTTTCAGAATAGCATGGATTTATTTGTGTACAGTGAGAAAAAATTAATCAACTGTTATTGGTACTCCATCACATAAAAATTCTCTCTCCTGCTGGCAGAATAGGTTGGCAGAACCTTTTCATAGTATCCATCAACTGATTTTATCAGTCATGCTATTATGATTATAAACTACAAATGATCTAACAATGAATATATAATTACAGAAATGAAACTGTACAGTGCTTATTTAACATTTGTAATGTGTAATTTATTTAACACTCTCTTTGGAATATACATGGGAAATTAGAATAATGAAACAGAAATAAAATTACATTTATCTCTCATTCATCATCAGTGAGAAACAATGTTGCCAGCTTGATCAGGCTATACATTCAGCCATGTAGGAAGTTCACGTATGCTACCTTTCGGCCTGCTTAAAACACACTTGTGAACTGGATGTTATTTATACACTAAGTAAAAAGTCCTTCTTCTGACACTAGGATTGATAAATTGTGGATCTTCGTTTTAAAATGCTTTTTTTCTAAGCCTGGATTGAAACCTTAAATTTAAAATAACCAGTACTGAGACAAAAATATTGGATTCCAGCTATAGGAAGAAGATAAAATCAATATTGCTCTTATTAAGAAAAGGATAAAATGAAAGTCATAATATATATTATATTTTGTGGGTTTTAGTTGTTCTCATCATTGTTTTAAATGGAAGGGCCTTGTTGTTTGGCTTTGATACTGCAAAATATCGCAGTCGTCCTTTGTAGAGGAGGCAAAATCTTGCAATATGTGTTCCATAAAAGTTGTCCATTGTCCTCACATGGTCAGCAGCAATCAAATCTCATCTGCCACATACTTTGGTTTATCAAATAATTGACATCTGTGGTGGCTGCTGCTTAATGACAGGGTTTTTTTATTATTCTTGTTTAATAAAGACAAGTTCAGGTAATGTGAGATAAATTAGGAGACCGCACAAACGAAGCGCTGGTACAGGAGGGGGATGCCAAACCGTGCTCTGCTGCCAGCAGAAGAGAGGAGGCTTGACCTGCTGAAAGTGATTGTAGGGGCAGTTGGACTCCATTACTGTTGTTTACTCCAATATCTTTTTGGAAAGGTACCGTGTTTTATATTTTACCATTTACCATAATATATCTAGAGGTATGTAGTGTACCAGAGATGAAGTAGCTAAATGAAGGGTTCCTTTGGTTTGGAAGGGTCAGTTTTGTAAAAGCTGAATTTATAAGCCTTCAAAAAGAAATGAGCCTGTGATTTCTGAATGTTCTCTGCTGATCACAATAATCTTCCCTTACATTATAATTTCAATCTTTCATTGCAATATAGTAATCTAGAAGCAGCAAGGAAATGCCCTCATTCCCTGTGCTCCCAGGTTTTGTCATTGCCCATTAAAATTCATGTGCATATACTGCAGACTTGGATAAAATACTTCATTTGAGTGTTCACACTACCTGAATTCTTTAATGAGGTCTTCCCCTAAATTAGTTTCACTTTTTTTTTTTTTAATCCCACAGTGGAAGTATGAACTTTTGGTAAATTATATAGTCACATTTGCATAGTGTAAAGGTTTTTTATTTTGTCTCTCTTGTGGTTATCATTTTAAGACTATTCAGAGTAGAATATTCTCTGTGACTCATATGCTTACAAAATTCTGTGCCCCTCGTTTTTCTTTCTTTTATCGATCTTGTATTACAGACACAGCTTTGCATTTTTTAATGTGAGATCTCTGACACAGATTTAGATTCTGTACTGCTTTGAGGTATGCTAGTTATGCAACCTAATTTTGCAAAATGGCTCTGTGTTTGTACTTCCCTGGGGCTTCAGTTTAGTTGTCATCTATCATTTTAGCACCATGATTGATTATTCTCTACTATTTAATTTATCTGCTGCAGCTTCTCAGCTTTTTCTTCAATTGGTAAACACATACTTTTCCAGACACATTTTCAAATGATGTGTTTTCCAAGTGCCCCAGAAGTCATGTAATCATATTTTTCTCAGCTAGGAATTTAACCATTTAAGCCATTAAATGGTTTCAATACATTATTGGCTGATATTTTGTCTATTTCTTGGAAGTTCTGCACTGGAAATCTGTGTTGTATTTTCCATTTTTCAATGTTATTGTATATACTTATTCTGAAATACAAGTGTGTTTACCAACTGCTTCTTTGTCCACCAAAAAACAGTAAAAGAAATTAGTATGTTTTTCTAGTATAGGAGGCAAATGCATGGGCTGATGCTGCTGCAGTAGACTTTAACAACCTTTGAACATTAGGTTTCAAAGGCAAAATATTTATTAACTTAATCCACTCATTGGAATTTCACAAGCCAGCTTTAGTCAGTAGGGTTAACACGTGCTTGTTTTCTTGTCTTGTATACTGTGTTCCTGTACTATAATTTGCTATTTTTAAATGTTACTTTGAATATCAACTTGGCTATGATTTTAAATCAGGCTCTTTCAGACCAACACCAAGTTTCCATTAAAAAAAGGGGGGGCGGGGGGTGGTTGCATTAAGTCATAGTGTGTATACACATGGCAGCAGTTTTACACAATACTGAGGCAACTTCCAAGAAGCTACTGTAATGAACTGCTTCTATGATCCACGTATCAAAGAAGTTTTAATGTCAAATTTTCTGTTCTCCTGCAGTATTTATGATGGCTCTGCGTTATCTGTGTTTTTGAATATGAAGGTTGATAATTTGTTTTGATTTTTTTTTTTTTTTTAGTTACTGACTGTACTTAATATTTGTGATTAAAATCTCTCAGTAAGAAGAATTACACTGCGTCATCATAATGCAGCTTTGCTGACGTTGGTAACTGCTATTGTAGTCCTGTCTCTAAACACAATCAAACAAAATGAATAGACATCTGCAGTATTGCGTGCTTTTTGGGGGCAGTTTGGTGTTCTTTTTTTGTGAGAGCAAGCTTTAATCAGTACTTACCTTTTGTTTCTAATTCTTGATCTCTTTGCACAATCCTCTTTTAAAGACTGCCAGGTTAGCGTCAGATATTTATCGTAGTAATTCCTGGTAGATGAATTCCAGCCCACATTTCATTAGAGAACTGGGGATAGCCTGTTCTGTCACTGCTCTGTCACTGTTCTCGTAGTGACTTATGCTTCGGTTAGAAACTAAGAGGATAGACTTTCTTGCCAACTCCACTGTTTTGTGTTTATGGTACATGAAGGTTAACTCAAAAAATAGCTAATATGATACAAGTGATTACCTCCATGCAGGTTAAGGTGACTTCCTAGTATGGAGTATTGGCTAAGAAACATTATTTGGCGGTTTTGGATCCTCTCCAAGTATGAGTTTGTTCTTCAATTATTATTTTCTTTGGTTCCTTCTTTCAGAGTTTCACACTATAAATTTTATTTTGAAGACATATAGCCATCATAAACATCCCATTTTGACAGCTTTTCTTATGTCAATGAAACTCATTCAAATAAGTTTATGCAGAAATGAGAAAAGATGTATCTTAGACCTGCTTGCAATCATATCTGTTACTAGAATATTGACAACATTTATCTCTGAAAATGCTGAGAGAATAAGAAATTCAGTTACTTTACAATGTAAACAAAAATGTTTTGTGAAGCCATTACCAAAGATAGCATATAAAAATATAGTTTGTGATGTTAATCTGCTGTGTTTATATTGATATCTGAAGTACATGAAAATGGGCATTGTAGAATTTTCCTTGCAATAAATAATTTTGAAAGTAAAAAATTCAACATTAATTATATTTGGAAAAACGTGATTCCTTGATTAGGATTTCTGGACGGGAGGGATATACTTTAGAACAGCTAGAAATTAGGATTGATTAGGACTGCTCTGGAACATATCAAATATATTAGCAGTGTACCTGCAGTGTGCTTCTGCTGCTATACCTTCAGTTTTGTACTGCGAGCTAAAGAGGCGAAGACGTGGTTTTGCTGTGAGAGGAGCCTCTGCACAAGGGCTCTTACAGCAATATTGATTGATGTAGTTCATACTCGTGACTCTTGTAGCTATGCTAATAAATGGAGCAACAATTATTTGAGCTGAAGGCGTAAGTCTTTGAACATATTGGTCATAAAGCACATAACATATAGGCCATGTTTCCAGTCTCGCCAATTAAGAAGCCTTAGTTAAGCCATTAAAGATGTTAAGATTCCGTTTTTTCCATGAGTCATGTATTTGGGAGTTTTTCTCATTACTGCCTGATTTCCATGACTGCTGCAGTCCCTCCAAAATCTCAAGGTTTGGAAGTCTACTTTTTATTGAAAGGTGAGATTTTTGTGCAGTCACGTGGATCCAGGAGCTGGAGCTTCCAAGGATAACTCCCAAACATTTATTGCAAAGTCTGGCAATACTCTGTAAAATGTGTGATAGCCTGGAGGTCTCTGCTAGTACTGTACAGCAGTACACTTTGATCTTTCACATAATAGGTCTCCCAATACCTTTTCATTTCTCATAGAAATAGTGCCCAGGCTGCTCTTACGCCATAAGCCTATTTCACTCATCCCTATAAGCTGTGATGCCAAGTGAGAATATTTGTTTTAAGAAGGAGGATGAGAAAAAAGGAGTAAGATGTCATTTAGACTGTGCAACCTTAACCATTTTTGATGGGATTTTGCTCTTAGAAGTGTGTCTCAGTGTTTGAATCTTTCATTTAAATGAAATGCTTAACACCAACATAGTTTATTTAAAGATCTAATTTTACTTCAGGGATAATAATTTTAAGAACTTTAAACTGCATTAAACTATTAGTCAATAAACCACTAGCCATTAAACTGTTAATAGTTTATCCTGCAGATAACAGTGATTCCTTTTGGAGAGTTATGGTCTATTGGGCAAATATGCATTTAGGGAGGTTTTAAAATGGGAATTACATCTAAACTTTATAATTATGCACTTAGACAATTCTTAAGGAGAAATGCATCAGTAGCTTTTTATATATGAAGCCATATGCTCCTCAAAAAGATCTAAATGTTTGCAGTATACAGCCTCAGTGTCTGGAGGTATGACCTGTCAGTGCAGACACTTCAGCTGCACTCTGGAAAACCAGTCTACATCCCAATCCTTGTGGACCAGTTCCATATCCATTTAAAAAGAATTGAAAGAATTTGAAATATGACTCCCTTTAAAAAAACAATTGTTCAAAAAAAGGTAGTTTATATAAAACTTATCTGAAGCCATTGTTAATGCACAAGAATTTTGCAAGCCCTCTCTCTTTTGTTGTATTTTCACATATAGTTTAAAGACTGTTTCCTCCAGAAGTAATAATTGTCATTTGGATTAATAATCTGCCGAGTAGGCTCATTATATTAAATAACAACTAGAATTCGACTCATACTAATTGCCTTTGAAGCAGCACCAGTGATTTTAAGCATGTGGAAAGCAGCATGATGCTATCCAACCTCATCATGGATCATATACCACAGCTTTCACAGCTTTCTGGCATTCAAAAGCTGTACTGTCCCATTCGTATGTGGGCTGTCCTTCGTGGCTGATCAATAGTGAGACTTCATTTCCTCCAGTCTCTTTGTGACAGTGCTAGTAGGGATCACACTGTTAAGTTCTATCCTGAATTCTTGTACTTGTCAAGCATTTTTGGTATGACTGTTGGAAGTTCTTTTTTCATTAATGTGTATCTCATGTCACATTTTCACTGTGCTATTCCAAACAAAGAACTTCATTTAACTAACTTTACTTTTAATTAATTTGGGGATCCTTTTTCCCATTAAATTTTGCTTCACAGCTTGAGGAGTGCTTATGTAGAGCCCCCCAAAAAAGAAGGAAAAAAAAAAAAAGAACAAAAAAAGATGGGAACTAAAGAAAAAGCATGGAAGAAATCCAGATGTCCAATACTGAAATTTTCCAAGGATTGTTAGTGGACATGAGCAACTTCCTTAAACCCCCTGAGTTGCTTTCCTTTTAAAAATGGATAAGGTGGCACATAACAACTTTCCAGGGAGTTTGCAATTCACTCCTCTAGTGAAATTAATAGTATTGTTACTGGCATGTAAAGAATGAGCTGATACCATTCAGGTATTGCGAAGACCTTGAAGAACTACAGGACTGTGTACTGCTGTTACTTATCATTATTCTTTTAGACACTGCGACTGTTCTGAATATTGATTTCTCCAGCAGTGCATACTTCTTAGAAAGTGTCAGTGTGTTGGTCTGTTTGATAAATGTGTTCATCAGTACCTAATTATTTTTAATGTATGTTAAAAGAAACTGGGTCTGTTCTTAAGTAACTATGACTTAAAAAAAAAAAAATGGTTTGCTTGGTGTTTCCTAGTCTTGAAAATACCAGTATAAGACTGCGAGCAAAACCTACAAACATCAAACAGAGTTTTTTGCTACATTTTTTATCAATATAAACTCTCCTTGCCTCCCCTGTTCATTCTCCTGGGAAAAAACAACAGACTTTATAAGCCTCAATAATGAGATGGGGCAAGGAAAAGGAAAGCTCTGGTATAATTATTCTAATCTGCTACAAACTACTATGACATCTAGCCTCATATTGTTTCTGATTTTCCTTTCTCCTTTCATTTTTGTTTATATTCCCATGTTTCTTCCTTTGCTACTGCCTCATTGGCAGCTCTGCCTAAATCTGAGTTTCCCTTCTAAAGCTACCTTGACCATACTCTTCTGGAAAAGATCCCTCATTCCCCAGTGTCACCTTTTTTTTTTCCTTTTTTTTTTTTTTTGGTGGTTTCCATAGTCCCTGATCTTCTTCATAACAGTGCTTTCAAAAGGATAACAATAGGGATAAAATATCGCTTCTTTCACTTACATCTGCTGGAGTGCTGTAACTAGGTTGTGACTGACCTTGCAAAGGGGTACTCAAGCTGGAATGGTACTCATTTATGTGATCAGCAATGTATCTAGCCAGAAATTACTTGGTTTAATATGTACATTCCTTCCTCCCCATGCTCACTTACCTCCATGCTATAGAGCAATGAGGGAACCTGCGGTTTGTACCTATTCCCTCTGGAAGCGTTTATTTCCTTGAATGTGAGCTCACAGCCCGTTGGGAACGCCTTTCCCCGAGTCAGCAAACTGTCTTTGTATCTTTGCTTCTGCTACTTCTTCCTTTTTTTTTTTCTGTTTTTTTTTTTTGTACTATGGGCATGGGGCTGTAAGGTTACATTGTTCGAGACAGAACACACTAAATTTGCTTATAGGTGATACGTAGATACACTGTCTGTGTCAGTTAAACCCTTAGCTTTAGCATATAGTACTTTCTCCATATTATCTCCCTATAGCACACTGTCTCTCATCTGTTTGAAGAGCTTCTGTTTTCTGCTGATTAGATATTTTACTAAGAGCTCCAAAAACCCCGCATGTTTGTGTTTCTTCCTTTTCTTCTTGCATGCATGTGTGCGTGCTCGCTCGCTTTTGCTCTCTGTGCCTCTCTTGCTTTTTTTTCTGTTTTGCTGGAACATTATGTCCTCAGTTGTCAAATAGCTTTCTCTCAGCTGAAGTTCCAATGCTGAATTGGAAGAAATCAACCAGAAGCTCTGGAAAATGATTCATTTTTACAGTGAAACTCAATTTTAGGAGTCTTAAATGAAGAAAAGTATTATTAAAAATACAGTATTAGACTTGGGAAAAGGAATCTCTAAGATTTATCATATAAAAATTGAAAAGTTATGATAAGATTATGAAACCTTGAGGGGTTATTTGAATGATCTGCTTGTTTCTACAGACTAAATAAAGCTCTGTTTTATTAATCCTAACTGTCCTTTTATTTGTTGCAATATATTAAATCAGGTTTACAGCATCTCTTCAACATTAGTTTCCCAGGAACAACACCACCAAAGTGCAACTATCAATCAGCTGAGTGATAAAGATGCAATGCTAAAAATAAATATGGTGATTAAGCAAGTTGTTATTTTTCAGAAACAGCATATCCATGTCTGTGCAGAATCAATAGGGGATTTGAAAAAATGTGTATGGGGTTCAATAAACTGTTGAACAGTCTGTGTTTACTGACTAATAACGAGTTTTGTGAGTTAATCTATTAGTCAGTAAAGGAGAGGGAGACAGCTTATGAGCTATAGAGTGTCATGAACTGCATGGTACAAAGAAAGCAGTTAATGCTAGAACTGTATGACAGTTGAGAATCATTGCTGCTTAAAAACATCACGTCTACGGGGACACGTTAAAGCCTTCCCTAAGGATTCTCTGTAAAGTTGATGATTGAGATATGAGTAAAGGCATTTCTATAGTGCTCAAAACTGTTGTGTTGCCGGGCTTAATGTGTAGCTTTCGGGATGTGAATCGGCATACAGCACACGTGTCCCAGTTTAACCTTGCCTTGCCTTTTAGCCTAGACATAAATTCTAGTTACCAAAATGTTGCTTCATCTTTTTTTTTTTTAGCTTAGGACTACAATATAAGTGCTGTCACAACTTCTTTAGCAGAAAGTTATGACAGGGTAGTTGGACAATTCATTTAACAACCTGAAACTCATAGAATGACTGGATCAGTTAATTTTATACTATAGTGCAACCTGCCTTATGGAAGTTATCTCAAACTGGGGATTTAGAAATACTTTTCAGAAGATTTAGATAATGTTTATATGTCAGGTTTTTTTTAAAGTTACTTGAAGTATAGTTAGTACCACTCATGGGAATAAGCAGGAGGAGTAGATGAACCCTGGATTCCAGTCACAATTTTAGATGTCACAAACAAACACCCAACTGATACCAAGAAAAAAACACCAATATTAGAGAACGGGAGATGTCAGAATGTTTCTAAATAGAAGCATTCATCAGCTGTTGTGCTGCTGACTTCATAAGTTCAGTTATCGTGTTTGGACTTGGTGTGGTGCCAGTAGAAAGAAGGATTTGCTCATTTATTTTTCAGGGACCAGATTTTTTTTTAGCCTACATGGAGAAATAGTTGTACTCAGAAAATATAGTATGCTGTACTGGATAGAAAAGAAAGAATTAGGGACTTGAAGTGATAATACAGAAGAGGAAGGACGAATCACAGTTATTTAGATTTAACAGAGATCTCCATAGTAACTGCATTCATTTAAGATACTTAATACATGTATTGTTACCACTTACTTCTCTGATTGGGCGAAATTTATTTGACCGCCTAGAATTTGATGTGACTTGTAACATCGATTTATCTCAGAGCAAGAGATTGAAATTAAAGAAATTAGGATGAGCAAGGTAAAACAAGGTGATGATCTTGATCTTCTTTGATGATCAGAGGGCAGGAGCACCTCTCCTATGAAAACAGGCTGAGAGAATTGGGGTTGTTCAGCCTGGAGAAGAGAAGGCTCCGGGGACACCTTAGAGCAGCCTTCCAGTATCTGAAGGGCGCCTACAAGAAAGCTGGAGAGGGACTTTTTATAAGGGCAGGTAGTGACAGGATGAGGGGGAATGGCTTCAAACTGGAAGAGGGTAGATTTAGGTTAGATATCAGGAAGAAATTTTTCACTCTGAGGGTGGTGAGGGCACTAGAACAGGTTGCCCAGAGAAGTTGTGGATGCCTCATCCATGGAAGTGTCCAAGGCCAGGCTGGATGGGGCTTTGAGTAACCTGGTCTAGTGGGAGATGTCCCTGCCCACGGCAGGGGGGTTGGAACTCGATGATCTTTAAGGTCCCTTCCAACTCAAACCATTCTACGATTCTTTGGTAAGGTGGGAGGTAATTGCAGTATATGTAAGAAAAGAAGAGGCCCAAGAATTACCTTCTGAAGGCTGAATATTTATTGAAAGGTGAATATTTGTTTATTTACATCTGAAAAATGTAAAGAAAGTGTAATGGAAAGGATATTTGTTACAGGTGTGAGTTAGCTGTATTGGTAAACAAGAGCAATGGCAGCTTAGAATGGCATTCTTAGCTAGAAGAATGAAGGTACAGATTTTGTGAAAATACTAGTGAGCTCCTTTAGAGACCTTGATGAAAAATTGATGCTAGTTGTATTCCTCTTGTGGTTGCTTTGACCTCCAGTATATTTTCTGTAGAACTTATGTCATTTTCACCCCAAATATGAGTAGCCATTCAGAAAGCTTTCCATTTTTCTTCTAGATTGTGCCCGGTAAAAAAAAAAAAAGCAGGAGAAATATTTGCAGTAACAAATGGTGTCTGATCTGTAGGCAACAGTTGTTGTACTCTGAAATGATGTAGAATGGTGTCTCAGATGTTTTCACAGTTAGGTATCTGTAGTTTATATTGATGCTTATAGGTTAAATGGTTTCCAGTGTGTTTTGGCAGTGTAGTTTTTGTACACCATTAATGAACAATTGTAATTCAGTTGGCTTTTTGGGAAGCTAATAATGGTACATGTCCATCACTCAATTTCGGTACCTTTATGGAGAGCATGCTGAAACAGGTCGACTACTTAAGAGAGTGTATGTAATTCTGTGTGTTAGGGCTTGACTGTCTGTTTATTTTATACAAATATCTTTTCCTTGGTAAGCAAAGTCTTCTGTTGCTTTCAAGGTTTTTTGAGAGGAGCTTATCCACAGTTTGATTGCCTTGTCATTTTCTGATGCTGTTGGGGCAGAGATGCTTCTCTGCTGGGTGAAATTTACTGACACATCACTTCCCCCCCGGAACAATCATTTCCAATACAAGACTTCCCTTAGAAGAAACCTGAAGTAAGTTTTGTTGGATGGAGTTTCATGTATCAATATTGCTAATTACCTTATTGCCTTGTGATAGAATCACCAATAAAATACTGTACAGTCCACAGAAAATTCACAAGTATTTCCATAGTTACTGTAAACTTAACGTGTACTCTGCCTTGATTCTCTCACCTTCCTTGGACGTGTATACCCAGTGCCTTATTAACTCATATGAAGAAGGTAGTCTTCACATTAGCAGTTCTAAAAGATAACCTGTGAAATCAGTTACAGTCTTGTACAGAAAAGGCAAATCCTTTGACCGGTGCTCAGCTATACTTCTCATGTATGGAGGAGAGTCTGGCAGATGCTTTTGCCAATAAAACGGTGGCGTCTGTGGCAAGGGAATGATCCTATGCAGGACATATCTGCTGGCACAGCTCGTGGCCTACAGAAATGCCCACTGGAAAAATCCTGGCTGTTATGTTAAGTTTTGTGGGGGAAGATTCAAATTCTACTCCCTTGTGGCTTTTTCGTGAAACTCTTACTATTTTCCAAGAGAAGAAATTTCTCTCCTTCAGTGGAGAATAAATCACATTTCTGCTGTAGTTGATCGTTGTTGCTAGGTAGGATGTGAATCCTAGCTAGGTAAATCTTGCTAATAAAGAAGGTGAATCAGTTCTAGAAGATCTTACTCTCTTCTATTATGATATGTGAGTTTTTTTCTCTTTGGTTGTTTTTGCTTTTTTTCTTTTTTTCTTTTTTTTTTCTGTTTATTTATGCTTGATATGATGTTATTCTTAGTGTTAGGCATTTTACTATGTATGTTTTTTACATTTAATACTCTATTCCGTGTTTATTGCGTTTGTATGTGCAGGTGGCTAGTAAATATTTGTTAGTGTCTGTATTGTCTAACCTTCTGAACCTTGAAACTCGAGACCTTGAAAATAGCTTCAAGAATTTTTCATGATCATTGTATGTGCCAGGGGACCCTGTACGCCAAGAAAGTCGGCTTTCCATTTCTCAGTCACCACTATAAGATGGGCAGTTGCTAAAACTGTCACATCCAGAGGGGGAGGTCAGATAACATACTGTGGTGTACTTTTGTTTAGTTGTGCACTCTTCTTCCACTTATGCAATTTGTCTTTATGCCTGGTTGTGGAAACTCAGCTTTTTCTCTATCAGTTACAGTGAATAACACTTGTTAGCGGGACAAGCAATCTGTTCACCCCCAGGTTACAGTAACGCTGCTTTTTAAACTAGCAACTGAGTCTTACTTCAGGAGAGCCCATTAGATCGCCCTTCCCCAGAGCCTGAGCCTGTCTGATTCAAAGCACTGTGTGATGCCTTTGAAATATAATTACTAAAATGCCACCCATTTATTCCGGTAGAGCTGTCAAGATACACAGGTACATTTTTTAGCTTTGTAATTAAAGATGCATATCTGAGGTAACTTAGCAAAAGAAGTTTGCCTAATTAACTCCCTTCAGTTCACCATTTTGTCTGTTGCTGGTGATTAGTAAATATTTGGTTTCTTTAAGCCTGATTTCTGTAGGTGGGTCATTTAGATATTTACAATTACAAAAGAAGAGATTAGTTAGTTTCCATGTCTGTTACTATGATATCTACTTGGACTTTGGAGGTCACATTGCAGCGTAAACAAAAATATTGAAGGAATACAGAGTGGTTCACACATGGAGAGGTGAAACTTTGAATTCTGTCCCAAGATGATGTTTTAATTACTGACTATGAGAATAAAAAAAATTATCTTTCCATGCAAAATAGTTAAATTCTGTAATTCTGTAGTCTTCTGCAAGTGACACTTGAAAAGGTGTGGTTTTATTTTTGTAACTTATGACTATGTTTTTAAAAGTCTATTTACTGTAGGGCATGTTCATGGCCTTTTGAAACTTCAGTACATAAAAGGGAGTGAATAATGGTCTTTAATAGAATTGGGAATAATATGTAATAGCCCTGTATCAAAAGTCACTGTATAGTGCAGTTGTTTTCTGGACTGTGTATAATTATCCCAATTTCAGTGGGGGTAACAGGCAGCTGTGAAAATGATCAATTATTGCCTACACTGTTATTTTCTGTTCCACAGTAAAAGTTAAATTTATTCTTTATACCTAAATTAATATTTTATGCCAAAGCTTGAGGAAGAAAGAAAGGGCTTTGGGGGGGAAGAGATGAAGTTTATATGTATAATTGAAAGCTGCACTGAAAAGGACATTTTGGTTAATGCCAGTTCCCATGGTTACTTGCAAATAATTATGCAGTTTTAAAAACACAAAACTTTTTTTGCAGTCTTACTTCCAGGCAGATAAGTGTCCAGCAGTTAGTTATAATTAGCTGTGTAAGAAGTAAATTATCAGCCTTGATCTCCAAAATTCATCTTAGCCTACATATTTTACACCTATGCGTACTGCATTTTTATTGGCTTCACTAAGATTAAATTTCCAGGTTAGGCAATTCTGTCTGGCTTGAATAATCTTATCAGTTCACTATCGTAGTTTATTCTTACCTCCACAAGTTTTATGGTAGGCTATGAAAGCCTTTAGAGAAACTGTTGGGTTTTTTTCTAAAACAGCATCTATTTTACATTTAAGAGTTTTGCTCTTTTCTCTTAGGGCCTTTTTTTTTATTGTGTACCTAATTTTATTAAAATCATTCAGATCACGGAAACCACAATGATGAAAATACTGCCTGGCACGCAGGTTGGTCATAAGAGACCACTGTTCTTTTTTGCTTCATTAATAACAAATGTAAGTTTATCTTATTAATAATACTAGTAATATGATTATTATATTTGTAATACCGTATTAGCATGATGTGAAAAATAAACAGATTAGATTCATCTACCCAGGTTTTTCTAAATTAAACAAAACTCTACCACTGTTTTGTTTGCATAGCTGCCCTGCATTGTCTGCCTTGGAACTGCACAGTACCTGTCATTGCAGAATTAGGGAAGTGCAATAGATGATAACTTAAAACTTCGGTTGATCACAATTCTGATCTTCTATTCTGAAAATATTTTGACACTTGTGTATGAAGAATTTTCAGACAATTCTTTCTGTTTACATATAAGGGATTTTTTTCATGTTTGCAGCATTCTGTTTTATGATTTGTCAAAAATAGGTTTAACAAGATACGTCACTTCATATCAGCCCTACTGGTTTCCTGTTGGTCTTTCTTGTCATTTTTTCATCAAGGCATTTCAGTACTGGGACAATAAATCATTATTTTTGTAATTAAAGCTTGTGATAAAATATTGTATTTAACCATTTTATGTAATTTTATTTTAAAAGTATAATAAGCACTCAGTTTATAACTAGATGAACTGCTCTTTTATCTTTCAGCATAACACAAAGGTATGGAATACAGTAATTCACATAGTACTTTGATTATTTTATTTTCTGATTCAAAATCTTAGTATCCAGCTTTCTCATTGCCATGAGTTGTTATGATGTTTTTAGGATGAGGATAAACAATGAGGATGAGGAAATACTACTCGAACACAATACTTGTTCCTCATTTTTCACACTGAGAGGGGCGCTGGTAGGGCAAAGGAAGCAAAAGAAGGAAGAGAAACGATTGACTCTGAAACCATAGAATCACATAATCATTCAGGTTGGAATGGACCTTGAGAGGTCTCCCAGCCTGGCCTCCTGCTCAAAGCAGGATCAGCTTTTGAGTTTAGACCTAGTTGCTCAGCACTTTCTGCAGGCGGGTCTTGAAAACCTCCAGTGATGGAGATTCTGCAACCTCTCTGGGTAACCTATACTGATGTTTAATTGTTCTTTTGTGGAAACATTTTTCCTCACATTCAATTAGAACTTCCACGTTTCAATTTATGATCATTGTCTCTTGTTCTCCCCCAGAGCACTTCAAATACAAATAAAAATCATTGGGATCCATAAATACAACTTACTTAAGTATTACATGCAATAGCAATAATATGTATTACATGCATTAGCAGTAACAATAGTCTGTCATGTCATGTTTTTACCTGAATTCATACAAAAAATGTATAAATTGAAGTGTATAATGTATAAAATTAAAAGCAGCATTTAAGACGAAATCCAGAAATATTCTCAACATAAAACTTCCAAGAACGATATTTTAATTTTAAATTTTCCTTATTTACTTTTCAAATCTCTTTATTTTAGGGTAGTTTTAGCAAGACCAATATAATTTCACAAACACATGCTTTTTTGCTCTCCAGTGGAAGAGTTCCCTGGCTAAAATGTACGCAAACAGATTCTCAGAGAGACACTCCTCTTAAAGCTTCTCAGAGCTGCTGCTTTATGAGAGCAAAACATCTGGGCTGTATTATGAAAAATATATTTGGAATTGCCATTCAAGTAAAATGACAGTTCTTTATCACTAATAGATCTTTTATCAATCTGTAAAGCTTCCATTCTGAAACACTGGAAAAACAGATGTAAAGCATGTCTGGATTTTAGTCACATTAATGAACTTGAAAGAGGATTATATGCTTTGCTATCTTGCCAGTTCTTCAAGTAGGGGATAATAAGAGTGACCACACAGCTCTGTAGAGTCAGTTCGGGGAGGCGGGGGGGGCGGAATATGTCATCCTTTCTCTGTCAAAAGTCATCAGTCTTCTTATGGGTTTGTTACTAGATGTAGCAAGATTCTTAATAAGTCTTAAACTCAAAAAGCTGGAGGATAAGGCAGCTTCCTCTGAAAAAAAAAAAAAAAATCACTTTCTTCTGCCTTTGTTTTTCTACATCGTTCTACTCCTCTTCACACCAAATTTCCATTAAGGAATCTTTTTATCCCCTTTTAAGTATTCACTTAAAGGTCTCCCATTTTTTCTTTTTTTTCCCTGTACTTTTATCTTACTTCTATGCTCAATATTTTCTCCTTCTATCTTGTCTCGCTTCCAGTTTCTTGTTGGCACTTCTTCTTTAGTCACATTTCTGCTAAAATATGAGCATAGATCTTACCCGTTCTGCCCCTCAAGGTGTTGTGAGCTTGAGTTTTCCTAAGTGTAAGAATTAGTCTGCAGACTTCTTCAGAGCTGACTCAGAAAAATCTTGTCATCTGGAAGGCTGGAACAACCAAACCCAGTTTGGGTGTGTGAAATCACATTATACACGGCAGTGGACAACGGAACCGTACTCTAGAACCCTCTGTGCATTGATTGGCAGCTACTTGTCAAATGTAAAGCTGAAATGAAAACGAGCTTGTCACCTCGGTTCCCTTGTAAATGCTGCTGCATGTTTAAATCACAGGCTTTGTTCAGCTAACCAGTGGCTCTGTTGTAAATGCTTATTGGCCATTCTGTACGTAATTTGTTCCTGCTTTTACCTTGGAAAAAAAGAATGTCTCAGTGTGGTTGGTTTCCCCTAGGCTCTTCAGTGGAGCACAATTCTTATGTCTTTGCACATGTCAGGAAGGCCCAGGCAAGGTGGAAACCCTCTTTTTCAACTACCACTTCAATACAAGTCAACGCATTCAAAATTTTCAGACTAAGGCCGGTGCAGTTTCAAAAGACTTGTGAGGAAACGCAATATTCTTTGATTAAGTGTCCATAATTTGATTTGGAGTTGTTTGGATTGAAATTATACTTGGACAAATTAAATGTTTAAAATGAGCTAACGAGTTACAAATCAATACATTTTTAATGGCTTGAAAAACCTAGCCTACAGCTTATTATTCATGTGTCTGAATAAATGAAATAATAATCTGATGCAGTGACTGCTGCAGGTGAAAAAACACATGGAGCAGTATCCAAAAAATCTGAATACATAAGTTCAGTATTGTCTAAAAATAAAGCAAGTGAATTCTGTGCTGTCATAACTTATTTCATTGTGAATTAGTGTTACTCTTCATATATGAGAGGCAACAAAGTAGAATGGAAGGTTAGTGAATATGTAATGGCTATGAAAAGGCCATCAGTACAGATAAGAAACTAATTTTTTGCAAAATATTCTTTGTGCTGTTGGATTTTTAAATACCCATCCTGAATTCTGCATTGATGTTGGAAGCAGGAGATCCTGGGCCTCAGTCTAACATGTCAGACTGTGTTACCAAGTAATGTTCTATAGATGATTCAAAGTGTTATCATTAGAAATAATTCTTTCACCATATCATAATGTTTCATTATTCTTTATGTATCCAACAAGTATCCTTAATGAAAAGGACAATGGTGTTTTTAACACAGTAAGGAAAACGCATTTTCAGTCCTATGGAGAAAAAAATAATCGGTGTTCAGATACTTGTACATGGGAAAAGATTAAATTTGTATTGTTGTGGTTGTGAACCAAATGTAGTCTTTTTCCATTGTTCATATTAAATTGTGGCCAAGGTGTGTGTGTGGGGAGAGACAAAGAGAGATAAAGGAGTTACTGCACATTTATTTTTCTATTTATGAAAATATGTGTGTATATTAAATTACGCATATGTATCTTTACGTTTGTGTATATTGATCTGTGTAGGTTCATGTCCATAAGAATGAACGCTCTCTCCTCTTCTAACATTAAAAGTCCAAAATACTAAGCTGTCGCTATGCAATGGTGACAATACTAAAAGAAGCAGCAGTTCTTAATATTAAATGGCCACAAGCCAAAGTCTGGAATGGAAAAAATGTATCATGAAAAAGCCTCCAACAAATTTTTCACGTATTTTTCATACAAAAAATTCAACCTTATCATAATGTAATATAATAGTACATGCATTGTAGATACCCACACACGTGGGTAGACTGAAAATTACTGGTTTTAAATCAAACATTGGAAAACAGGAATTCCTAGTAATAAACGAGCCTTTCATTGGCTTCAGCAAATACAATTTTAGTTGAATTATTGCATCCTAAAGTAACTGAGGCAGAGGATTTCAGAATGTAAGCAAAATGCAGAATGTACAGGGAAACAGCGAATACTCAGAGTTTTGTTTAATTCTCATTGTTTAGTGGGATATTTACAAGCGCTACGCGAATCTTTCTCTGAAGACGGTATTATTGGGGTTTATTTCTGTGGGCTTTTCTGTTATACTTAACATTATTATCTAGTAAGGATAATGGTATGGTACTTGGATACTAAGAAACCTTCAGCATCCACATGAAAAGAGGAAAAGGTTTTAGTTCCATTTTGTAAATGGGTCAGTAAGGCACATAATGCACAGGAGTGTCCATTCATTTTGTGTGTCCAATGAGCACAAGACCTTTAACATCTTGATTCTTTCAGAATGCTACATTATTTGTAGCATATAATGCATTAAAAGCCTCCCTTGGAGGAGCTTAAAACTGGAAGGAGGCAAGACTCGCTGTTAGCAGATTTCACAGTTATTTGTGGAAAGCAGAAAAGTACTGAGAAACTGAGCTCAAACCCTACTGAGAGGGGGAGTGCTTCTGTATTTCTGTATGGCAGTGCTCATTGCTTCTATTTCAACAACTGCTGATGCTTTTCTCTGGATTTCTTCCACCTATAAAAGTTCTTGGCTTCTCCGCACAGTCTTCCCTGAGCTCTTCATGCTAGCTTGCCACATCCACATGTGCTCTTGTCTAGTCTTTACCAACCTGTCTGCTCCTTCATGCTTCTGTCCCAGTCTCTGCCTTCTCTCTCTTCTCTCCCTTCTCTCTCTTCTCTCCCTTCTCTGGCTCACCCTCCTCTCTGCGCTGTAGGGCTGGCCATGTCCATCCACACTGCCTCCAGTTTCCATCCCTTCTCCCTATCCAGTCTCTTTGCCCCGTGTTGGTCCCAGGGCATACAAACATAAACACTCTGACCAGCCATCCCCTTAGAAGATGATTCTTATCTTCATTTTTTCCTTTCTTTCTGATTGAAAGCTAATCAAGTCTGTCTTTCATGCTTTTTCATACTGTCTGGTTGCCTTTAAGGCTTCATATAGAAAAGATGGTCCTTTTATTGTGAGTTCCTGTGTGTAGCACTGTGGCAGGACTCCTAAAATGTTCTCCTGCTCTACAGTAGAAAACCTTGGCCCTTCCAGTTCTTAGCTGGCACAAGTTGAATGCAGATGGAAATTTGGTGATAGGGATGTAGTTGCTGATCTTAAGTCTCTACTGCAAATGGAGGATTTTTATTTTTTTTTTCTGAAGGCTCATTGATTAGATGGATTTAGACACGTCATAGAAATCAACACATTTCTGGTGCCAGGGTGAACCTTGTGCCAGACTGGAAACAGGTGGGGAAGTAAAACTTCTTGAAAGATTTGAAAGAATTTCTTTTTTTTTTTCCAAAAATGTCTTTTTTTCCCTAGTTTTATATTTTTAATCAATTTGAGGAAGATATGTGGTGTGGGAATTTCAATGCCCAACAGATTTGGCACAGTAAACAGACTCACAATAATCAGAAGTACTGACAGCTTTTAAGAATGGGCCTGAGGTTGTTGCCTATCACATAATGTTTAAAAAAGTTTGTTGTATATTTCCCCATATGGCAAAATTCATAAGCTGTGGATTGGAGGTAGACATCTTTTACAGTAAACTGCTGAATTTACTTCTTTATTAAAATCAGTATACAAATCATACTTATTAAGCTGGAGGACAAAACAAGAAAAAATTCAATTATAGGATCTAATAGAGCATTGTGTTGAGATTCAAGTGACTGCCATGAGAGGATAAATGAGGTATTTGTTAGACTTCCAATAAGTGACAGTTTACTTCTATTGAAGAAGTTAAGCCTGTTTTCATAAACTCATTTAATATTGTACCATCTTCCTTTCTCAAGAAAACTGGTTAGTACGTGTTTACAGCAAGCTGTTTTGCTGTTTTGATTGTCAGAACCTTGGAAAATATCAAGGTCAAATATAGAATTGCAAATTAATGCAAAAATGTATTTAATATACTGATAGATGATCTACTCAAATGTTCCTATTTTTACCCTTATAATTTTTTAATTGTAAAAGAGGGGAGTGAATTTAATGAGATGAAAATGATGGCTTAGTATTACTAGTTGGAGTTGGAACACTTTACTTGAGTGATATGTAGGTTTTCTCACAGAACTCTACCAATATAATTCAGTCCAGAACTGGAAAAAAATTGCCAACTAGACTAATATTTAACACTCCTAGTCCGGTGTTGGCTCAACAGACAATACCATTCACTGAACATCATGGATGTATTGTAGGAAAGGAAGAGAGCGAGTGAATAGTAATTTAATATAGGTCATAACACTGACTAGTAGATATTTTGGCTGACCTCAGAAAATATTTTTTTTAGTGGTGGATAGCAGATCTAACAACTTTATCCTAAGAAAAAACTTCTTTTTCCTCTTTATTTTCCAAATCTCCTCTTGAAAATTCACCATTCTATAGAAGTGTGTTGAAGAAGATACTATGCTGGCTTCTTAAACACACACAACACACACACTCTCGGTGTATTTTAAGGTATGTTTCAGTTAATATTGTCTTTTCTATTGAGGTAAGTGTTTGGGTCCATGTCTGTGAGTTTTTCTCCTTTCCATATTTGAAGACGCAAGTTAAATAAAATGCGTAGTTAATTATTTGGTGTCTCAGATCCTATTATGGTGTCTCAGATCCTATTATGGTGTCTTTCTATATAAAAAATATACATTATGACTCTATGGTAGTACCAAGCTATTTTCCTTTGTTAATCTTTAAACATAAAACCACAGTATTAATTAGAAAGTAACTTGAAATATGTTATCCTACAGTGTCAGTTGCATTGAAGGCTTGGACAGTATAATGTCAAAGGAAAGGTGTAAGTAAATGCAAAAGTAAACAGTCATGACCTTGGGATTGATTTAGCAAAAATTCTTTTTGGAACATACTGGCTTAAATCCTTGCAGGAGTACAAAGGCTGGATCTGGGATAGTGGGAAGTGACAAAACTGCTGATCTACATATTACAGAACAGTGGGAGGTCAGAAGTGAAGAGACTCAATATCAGACTTTGAACAAAGCTGACAACATTTTGCTCCTTGTGTTAGCCCCTCCTGCTCTCTTTTGTACTCTATTCCTGGAGAAAAAATACATAATGTTGTGAGCTGTTTGACTTGTCAAAAGGATTGTCATAAATGAAAACCTACAACTCTGGTTTAGCAATTTGCTGTGGTGAGCTTAGGTTATCTTTGACTATGGGCTCTGTGACTAAGAAAGATCAACAGCTCCACAAAAGTCCAAACAGTTAATTAGTACAGAACTTTGATTTTCACCTCATCTCTTCATCTAAACCCTACATCCTGTTTGCCATATGTGACAGTGAAACTGGGAGGGAGAACTGTGTGAGAGCGTCCTCGTAATGACTGTTTGAAAGTACGGACTGTCCCCAGCCAGCAGACAGAATGAGGCTGGGCTGTCAGTCAGGATACAATTTTAAGTTAGAGATAGGATAATTTCAGACAAAATGGAGAACAAAATCACTTGGGCACAAGTCAGATGTCTTTTCCTGCTTCCCCCACAAATAATACGATTAGAGTTTCTGGGCTCACTTTGTGGTCTCATCGCTCTCTTCTCTGTCCTACTACTCCTTTCTCCCAAATAACCTTTCATACCATTTCAATAGGGGAAGCTGCACAACAGAAATAATCTTATGGTGCCAACTTAAACAGTTGCGGAGGCAACACCTAGTCTGTGCTTCACTATAGCTGGACGGATTTTACCAAAAGACCTGTCTCCAGAAATACTGTGAGTCCCTGGTCTGTGTCATACACCAATGTAGTCAACAAAAAACCCGAAGGTAATTCCTTCGGGCTGTTTTTGATCATGGTTGAACTGGTTAGATCTCAGGGGAAGAAGTTAGCCCCAAATTTCTGTAGTCCTGCTTCTCCTGCAGGATTCAGCCTTCCTAGAATGAGAGCTCCACTTGCATGAAAATGATGTAATCTAAGTGACTGTTAAATTTTTGTGATTTTGTAATAGTATTAACTACCTGATGTGATTCTGATAATTAGTAGATATAATTCATTTTAAGTTGCCAGGGGTGATTTGAAAGGATACAGTGTGGTAGCTTAATGCTGATTATTAGTTATTAGAACACCTGTTTGAAGTACAACACTGTTTTGTGTCCATGCGTGAAGGAGGGAAGATGAGGAGGAAGAGAGAGGGACGTCAGATCTGAAATTTGGCACATCGCATGAAATATAGCTGGGCTCTCTTTGGCTCCACATGTATTAACCAGATCTAGCAGAAGAGGAGAGGTTTCCTTTAGCCTGGTTGCATTTGGGAGCCACCGTTACTCTCTGGAGTTTCGGGGTGGGAGCAGCAGAATAGGATTCCCCGGGGGTGGAGCAGAAGAGCTGGGAAGTAAGCTGTATCGTGATCTGTCACTACATCGATAAAAAAGGTTTGCTCTTTTCTGTTTCCCCTCACCCTTTACGAGGACACTAGCTACTGCTAAAGGAGGAAAGGGAAACAGAACAGAGATAAGATTGATTTACAGGATATTTAGAAGTAAGCTGTACTTTCTGAACAGTGAGAGCCACAAGCACTCTATGAAAATGGTGGGTCATGGTGGGCTGCATGGTGGAACAGTTTACACTAGATACAGGCTTTTGAATCCTCTTCTTCCCTGGCTGAGTGGTTTGTCACATAAGTGTTGCCATTGGTTTCAGTTGTCAGGGTCATGAAAAGCCACACAGAGTTGCATGTGGATGCTTGGAACTTGGCTACTATTTAAGTCTGGGGTACTTAAAGCTAAATCTGAAGCCAGGGGGCTTCCATGCCATTCCTGGAGCTGCATGGCAATGCTCCTGTGCAGTTGAAGAAAGGGTTGTGGGTGTTGAGCCTATCCCAAGCTACCATTGTGGAGGTGAGGCTGAAGATGGATAAAGATTCTGGAAAGAAGTCATCAGTACTGAGAGCAGTTTAAGCCTCTCTCTCTTTGATTTGCTCTGAAGTGGTACGGGAGAGCTTACACATCGTCACTATCCCCATGCAGTAACAGAGTCATGGTAACTTTTTGAAGTTCAACCATTATCTCTGAAAGGAACACAGAAGCTTCTGCAGCTCTTTGTTGATGTGCTGGTTCAGAAGGAGCTCAGTCTTCACCCAGAGCAGTAATGCTGTGGTCTCCTGCTGGCTTGCCCTTCCCGGCTGGGCTAAACGATGTTTAATAGCTCAGGCCAAGCAGTTTGGCACGGGGAGGGACAGTGCCTCTGGACTGAAGCGCTGGTCAAACATCCACTGTCTCCATGCTCCTCCACTGACTCTAGAAGAAAGAAAATGTAAAACAAGGTATGGAAACCAAACTGTACCGTTGCTGTAGCCCAAGAAAAGAAGTACTTTTGTTGAAAAGAAACCAAAGTGATTTGTTGTTTTTGGCTGTGAAAGGAATCTGTCCCTTCTTGACTTCTACATGCATCATTCTCATAATGCATATTCATCTCTACCAACAGTTAGGAAAATGCAGCTACCAAACTCAGTGCTTTGAAAACTATCTACATTTGTTTGTCAAATGTAAGACTTTTTTTTTTTTCAGACTTCTGTCCAGATGCAGGAACTGTGCTCAGTAGTTGCTGGGGGGCAGGGGGGAGAGTGGGAGGGAATGAGGGGGTAGTGCATTTGTTGAAGAAAAATAAGTGCTTACTGGACGTTAAAGTTGAATGTCAAGCTAACTGCTGGTAATGTTGTTTTCAAATGATGTCTTTTTGATGACCCGAGGCTAGTAGATTTCTCTTCTTCCCCTTCTGGTTATTTCATCAGTTCAAACCTGAAATGTGAAGTATGTTTATTAGGAAACCAGTGTGGTCATTGCTTTGAAAGGATGATGCTGACAGTGTAGCTGCTTATAAGCTATTTGTGTGTTGCTTTGCCTGGAATTTGGACAAGCTAGCCACTGAAGCAGAAAAAGCACAGCCAGTGTTGTCAAATATTATTGGTGCAGTGTGCCTTTATATGTGCCTGGCTGAGCAGCATCAAATGGCATTTGACATGGTTCTTTCCCAAGGCCATAGCTTGCTGCACACAGCAGACTCTCAGTTAGATCATTTTTCTATTTTATGTTTATACACACACATACACGCATCGTGTTTATAATCCATCAGGGCGATTTGCATGAATTTGTAAAATATTCTTCCACCTACCCTACTTAATTTTTTCATTTCACATTAATAAGCCACTTTGAAAAAATCATGGCATCTTTCCCAAAATAGTATCCTTGAGTGAAATAAGCCTCAATGCATCTAACTCTGATATACAGCAGTCACAAATATGTTTTATGAAGCAGTAAAAAAGGCCTAAAATTAGTGATTTAGCAGCTGTTAAATTATACAAGTGTTAGGTTTTTTTCTCAATTATTTCTTGGATGAAGACTTTCAGACCTGTAAGTTTGCTTTTTTTATGAAGCACTGAACTCTTTCTGTTAGCTATAGCTATGAGGAAATATAAACAGCATTTGTTGTCTCTGCCCTCAATGCAAATAGAAATCCAGCTCCATTATGTAACATGTTCTACGCAGAAATCATAGGGAAATGCCACAGTGTATTTATGTAGCATTATTTTTAAACGAATTGATGCTTTAACAACATCATTTTTTAAATGCTACTTTCCTTTCTTGTTAGGATTCTTCTGTTGAATATTCATTTTGCAATTCATAAAAATAGTACTTAAGAGTCATAATAACGTTGATGCCCTAGATGTGCAAATTTAAAATGAAATAGGTGTTTGCTTCTCATATTTGATTTTTTGTACAAGTCTCCTCCTGTCCCAATAGATGACATAAAAAATAGATGTCGGCAATGAGAACAGACATCTGGTATAGGTGTGTTCACCATGTATTTCTATTTTTTGCGGAATTTTGACTAATCTAGACCAAATAATCGTGGCATCTTTTCTGCATGCTGTTTTTATTTTTCTGTTCACTTTAGACTGAGATGAAAAACACCTGCCAATCCATATTGAAACGTTTGTGTTTCATTGATTGCTACCTGCAGGGACTATCCCAGTAATGACTGTGTAACAACTTGGGGGTGAAAATGATCTCTCTATCTAGTCTTGTGTGGGATAACTCCCTACGGAGAAGGACAAAATGGTCAAAGCCTCACTGCTACTTTGCCCCAGACTTGTCCTTTCAGTAAGATTTTGTTCACCATATCTCCTGCTTGCTGCTGGCAGCAAACATGGTTTCTTTTAGCCCTGGCTTATGAAATTACAGTTTTATTAAAGCCTGTGCAATATGTTGTTAACTTGGTAAGAAAAATCTCTGCATTAACTTTTAACTCAGATAATAGCCTAGCCTGTTTTGTTTTAATTCTTCCAAAATCAAATTCCAAGGAAAGAAATATGTAATGGATTTTTTTACAAGCTAGAAATTAAGTTTAGTGGGGACATGTCAGGCTATTTAGGATTTATCATCTTGTCACCTGTTAGCTCAACTGAATTACAAGTTGGTAATCATAAGTGCACTATTAGTATATAACATGTTGCCAATTTAATGATTTGTATTTTAAAGTAGTTTCAAGAACACCACTGCTACTTGAGTTTGCCTCCTAATTTAGGCAGAATAACTCATTATTTCATTGTTCCTTTTCTTCCCTTGAAGAGTGAAAGAGGTAAAGGAAGAGGAGGAGAAGGAAGAGGAGGAAGGAAAGAGTATATGGCAGAGAAACTATTCATCAGCTGTTGTCAGCTGAATCAGAAGCAAGAGAAGAAGCCTATGATCTTTTCCAGTTATAGTAATATTGGAATATTAGTTGTAGAGTTAGTTAGAAATATTTCAGACGTGAACTTAGTTTTCTCTTGAAAACATTGTATATCCTCATAAGTATTGAAACAGAAATAATTGTTCTGTAGTTTGAACTTACTGAGAGTCAATATTGTTTAAAAGGAGCAGATACAAACAGTACCACTGCTGAAGTTTTATGCACAGTTTTTTGTCTAAAGACCAGGTAGTGTGTTATCCCTTCCAGAAGATATCCATTTCCAGGCAATCTTTATTCTAACGATGATGGCTGTTTTCAACTTTTGTTTTAAAAGAAAACCGTGCTTTCTAAAAACATCCTCTTAGTGGAAGATATGTTTTCATTTCTAGGTGATACGTGTTTTATTTTCATAATTTAACCTTTCTAACTTCTAAAATTGACTGATTAACATTGAGGTCTACTTCAAAATTCTACCTCTTTTCTTTTGGCTTCCAAAATAGTAAACATGTTTCCAGTGGAAATATTCTGTTGCTGTTTTTCTAAGTGGCCACTTACGCATGAGGATTGTCATGATTGTTATAAACTACCATTGTTTCCATTATTCCTATGAAACTGTATTTTCAAAAAAGAATGGGAGTATTTTATTTGTTTTGCATTTCTCTCCCTACTCCATTCTTCCCTTCCTCTGCCTGCCTTCAGACCATTATGGCTGGGTCTCGACCAAGAGATGATTTAATTTTCTTTTTTTTCTAATCACTTAAGGGTTAGGCGTGCTTGCCAAGATGTTCAGAAAATGTAGTGATTTGTGAGAGTCCTACTTTGGAGGGTTTAAAGGGGCATGATTGTCAGTGCACACAGAACATTAGTTCTATGAAAAATAACAACTCTGTAACACGAGCTAAATGGTGCCAACAGTCATCAGTTCAGGAAGCCATAGATCTAGCGCTTTTGTTATTGGCCAGGTGGAGAATTACATCTTGTCAGTGGTGGCTTCTTAGTGATTTTGTAATTCCATTGAGTTCTTCTGTTCTTTTCTAAGCTTATAGGCATTTTCCTAAGATGGATTCGATTTAAGAAAAACAAGACTTTTCATGATCTCAAAATTGATGGCTTCCCACGTATGATTTCAGAGTATATGAGCAGCACACTAAACAAGATCTTCTAGAGCACAATTTTGAATTGGTCCACTATATAAGTATTGATTTTTTTTTTTTTGTCCTTTTGAGCTTCCCTGACATAAATGTGGAAATAACTACATGAAGCACAAACCAGAAGCCACTGTCTGTGTAGGTGCACTACTTCGTGGTGGTCTGCTTATGTTTAACACTTGTTTGATATCAAGGCAGCAACAAGATTAAATCAGTCAGTATTCAGTCCAGCTCAAAGCAAGGTCTTGAGCAAATTCCATTGATTTCAGGCTGTCAAGTATAACCAGAGTATTGAAAATTGCTTGCTCTAACGGTGTAAACATTTTTTCTTTTATATCATGGAAATGGTTTACCCTAGACAACATGTAATGGGAAATCTTTTACTACTTCATTCAAATATTGCCTCCCATCCAAAGCCTCGAATGTGCATTAAACTGAAAATTGAAAATAATTTGCCAAAAAAACCCCCATCATTGCAAATGTGCTATTTTGAGAATAAAAAAATATAGAGAGTTAATGCTTTTTTTCATTCTACAGGAACACAAGCTTAAAGTGTGTCATTTCCAGGTCTGGAAACTCCTTGTAGACTTGCCCTTGTAAGTGCATGGAAATCTTAAGTAATCACTCACCAAGAATGCATTTTTTGGGAATATAAATGTATTTATTATGGTAAATAATTTCTCATGTCTGAATGTCATGGTTTAGGCCAAATCTGGGGGACCCCAGATGGGACCAACAGATGCTCCCCTCTACCCTTCTTCAAAGAGAGGGGCAGAGGAGGAAAAAGAGACTTAAGAGTATAGAAGGAAGTACGGACGGGAACTGGATTCCAGATCTGCATTCAGGATCAGGATCACAGGCAGATGAACAGAGTCCTCCTCAGACGTTGGCCATTGAAGGAAGAGCCCCTGACCCTTTGATCCCTCAGCCTTTATACTGAGCATGAGGCAGATGGGATGGAATACCCCCTTGGTCAGTTTTGGGTCACCTCTCCTGTCTGCTCCTCCCTGCAGGTGGGACCCCTCTACACTTTTCCTCTTCTGACCCTCCAATGGAGCAAATAACAAAGTTAGTTGGCCTTGGGTGTTATAGCAATAAGTATAAGCAAGAGCCTCTCTGCATACCATGGCTGGGCATCAGCTATAACATAGCTCTTATCACCCTGAGAGAGTGAACAGTGTCTGCACAATATGCTGTTAATTTCAGTAGCTAGAGAGGCCCGGCTAAGAAGTGAAGTTACTGAACAAAATTGGTTCCGTTTTACCTCAAACCAGGACACTGAACAATAAGTTTGGAGCGACTTTTTTCCTAATTTAATTTCAATCATCAAATTAGCTACGATTGTAGAATACCTTTTATGAAATACATTAGAGAAATACGTCAGAAAGGTAGAAATACATTAGAGAGGAATGAACTTTTATGATTAGATTTTGGGTTTGTTATAATAACTCGGACCAAACAAAATGAGGTAAACGTAATTCTTTTTATATCAGCACTGAATTAATTTTAGTATTTGTGAAATTGTAAAATGCGTAATTCTTCTCCATTACATCTGAATATTGCAAAGCTTTTCCGTCTCTACATGGATCGACCAAGCTTAAACTTTCCCGTTAGGCACTGCTCTGAAATGAAAGGTAAAAATAAAAGGATGTAACTACCTGAAATACTCTCATGGTAATATTTAGTGTTTGCTGCTTTTGAAGTACGTATATGAGTGTGGGAAGAGTGTAAAAATCAGTCAGTAAGAACATGCAATTCTTTTTGGAAGGAAGTTAAAATACCTTGTTTGTTCTTTCTATTCAGGGCTGATTCGGGTGCTGGACAGGCCACTGGGTTTTCTGCCGTTACATTGCTTTAGGGTCTATGAAAATGGGCAGGTGGAGGACTTACAGGACTTCAGAAGCATTTCATGGATTCATTGGGGCACCTTCATATTCCTCAAGATTTTTTATCTCTAAAGAGGGTGCATCAGAGGGTTGAATATCAATTAGAGTTAGAGATCTGAGCGTGCATCTATGTATTTTGTAAATCATATTATTTGTAAATCTTACAAACGAAAAGGAAAAAGATCATGGTAACTAAATAAGATTAGCTGACTTATAAGGCCTTCACTTGCGTGAAGCTTATTGTTTGACCACAACTTAGAAGTGCTCTGAGACAAAACAGACTGGCCAGTGATCTCCTTTCTCTAGTGATTAACAGGTGATCCTGTCACTCTTATTTGGGAGTTCCTAATCCTCTTCATGTGTTTTGGGATTGTGTTGGGTGTCTGCAAGTACCAAGAAACTATCTTTGTGACGTGAAATTGGTCTGGACTAAGTAGATCCAGAATGTTCTGTTCTGGAAGTAAATCTGGTTTGTTACCTATCTCACAGTCAACACTGCATCCAGTAATGGACTAAAAAGGGGAACCAGGATTGACAACAGTAAGAAGAGATGACAAGAAAAGGGTTAAAGGCAGTCAGACCTTGTAGAGCTAATTCTGTTTGGTCTGGAAATCTTTTATACTGTACCTTGTACTTCTTCTGTGAGAATTAGACTTAGAAGTTTCTTGGGGAAAAAAATGAGCTGCCTGAAGAGAAAATAGCCCCACAGAATATTGAAATTTTACTGTACGGACAGTAGGTGGATTTGTAAAGAGACTAAGAGCAAGTTGACTCATAAAATCCTCTATCAATTAATCATTTAAAAATATTTAAATCCTGAAACATGTATAAGCATTAAATTGCAGCATCCTATCCAAATTAATTTAGCAATTTTTCTTAGGTTAAGCCTGGTTTTGATGAACTGATTTAATATTTCAGTACATATATTTATTGCAATATTACTCAGGTATCCCATTCAAATTTAAAGTAAATATTTCATGCTGTTTGGCAGACTTAAAAATCAAGTATTAATGGAGCTCTCCATACAGTTATTATCGATACACTAGATACTAAGTGATAAAAGATTTGGGGGGTGCGTGTTAAGGAGTGAGACACTCTTTAAATGAATTGTCGTATATGAAACTGCTTTGATTTAAATTGCTCAGGATAGATTTTTTTGTACTTTTGTTTTCTAAGGATATTGCATGCTGTAAAATATCACTTAAAGTAAACTGTAATTAAACAGTATCCAAGAGAGTAATGAAAGGAGTTTGAAATATTTCTGATGGAAGAAAAAAATCTAACATTCAATATGAAGCAAATGCAAAGTTGGCAAAAAAATTATGTCTGAATGAATCCATAGCCATTTTAAGCATGTGATGATATTCACCGTTATTACTTTTGTAAATTATATTCCATTTCACAGTAAGAGGAAGGTGAAGGCCTAAGGCTGCAACTTCTAGTATTTCAAAAGAAAATTATGTTAGTTTAAGTCCAAAAGTTGGTCTGCCCTGTGTATTTTCAGGGAGTTCAGATGAGTTATGTTATACCAAAATTACAGTACTGAAGAGAACTGAGCTTATCGGAGCTCCTCTTTTCTCCATCCCTCATTATTCAAGGGCAATAGCTGGACCGTTCCCGAGTTTTTACTGTTACATTTGGAAAAGATACTAGGTATGATGGAAGATGTGCTTTCTAATAAA
Organism: Charadrius vociferus; assembly: GCF_000708025.1. NCBI lineage: Eukaryota > Metazoa > Chordata > Aves > Charadriiformes > Charadriidae > Charadrius > Charadrius vociferus. Next base: position 316,261 of record NW_009650168.1, on the reverse strand, counting down.
CTGCTGTAATCCACAATACTGTGGCACTTCCTACAACTGATGTTGAGAGCGCTCTGTGTGTATCATTCACGTGGCAAAATCCATTTGGAATGTGGGATCTTTCTCTGTTGTCAGTCCTTGTGCTTTCCTTTTGGAGTGTGTTACAGATGAGTGTGATACTGAGCTCTCATTAAACACGATGCTCCTTTATTTACTTGGAACCCCCACTACAAAAAGGTAGAAGCCACATGCATCAAGCTAGTTTTTGAAGTTTGCACTTTGGTGTGTTGATAACTAAATAACAGATCACCTGGTGGGAGACTTTGATTGCCTGTCAAGGCCAATCAGGAGTCACGGGCAGAGAAAACACTTATTCCAGCAAAGTGTTGCTAGTGTAGACACGGTCAAGTAATCACAAAGACCCTCTGAGATGAAAACAGCCTCCATGCAGGGTTCTGCAGTTGTTAGCAGCTAGCTTTAAAGGAATAGGCATGGAGAGAGTGCTTTTGCTATGACTCATCTACCGTTCTGGAACTGCCTTCTTGAAAGGCTGAAAATGGACCTTCATCTTATTCTTGGTCTTACTCGGTTGAAGGCAGGGCAAAAAATGCATTTTTAAATCAAGTTTGCCAAGAAGATAATGGTGATAATTGTAGTGAGTTACCAGAAGGAGGAAGTAAATATTTGTCTTCATTGCAAGCAAAGCAGAAAGGTCATGGACGGAGGGAACACAGAAGTTCCCAGTCACTGCTGGCAATTTTCTTCACTCGGCGTTAAAGAACAAGGTCACTTTTGAGTGGAGAATATTTGCATTTTGGATCTCTATCCAAGGCTGGCATTTCATCCAGGGTTGCAGGAATACCAAATTCTCTTCTTTGTTACACATGAAGACATAAGTTTTCTTCTGAATGAAAAGCATTTCACTGTGATCTTTATTCTTTACTGAAATCTAAGTGAAAGTGATTTAGTGTTCTTATGATGATACTATGCTTTCTCTTTGTTCTGAGCCTGCTGTAAAACCAGCATAAATGGCTTTCAGCATAAATCCAGTAGTTGGGCTGAATTTTACCTCTGCTACTGATTACTGTTGTGGTAGTAAGCAAAGCAGTAATGATAGCTCAAGAGCCAACTTGTTCAAATACTGTAGAAACTTGAAACAAAAAATGTAGTCCCTGTCTGAAAGAACTTGATGCTGATATACACGTCTCAAAGACAAATGCCGTATCAAGTCTTGCAGAAGGGTGTAGGGAGACAGTGAACTGATTACTCTGTGATGGTTCCCAGATCACAGGTAGCACCACGAAAGGGAGGACGACTTCAGTTCTGCCAAGTTGCTGCAACACTTTGTAAATTTATGGTCAGGTAAAATGGACATCATATGGATCAAGCCTGACTTGCTGGCACTTTTGGCAGCTGGCACTACAGTGCTAGCGTGGTTTTGTAATGTGATGATCTAGACCCATACAAATAATATCTAACAGGATTTGTTTCCTTGTTGCCAGTCTGTCTTTAGGATCTTCGTTATTTTATTGTCATTTTAGGATGCAGATAATCAATCAAAGCTTAGTTACAGTTTCTTCTAGAGGGCTGCTGCCATGCGTGAAAGTTAGTTATGTATGATTACTGAAATCTACCTTTTTCTATTAAAATAGAAGCAAGTACAAGAAAGCCACAGGATGCTGTTGCCTCTAGCAATTGTTTGTTTGAACTGTCCAGGTGGAAAATTGCCTAGAGACTTCATGGTCATTTTTTCAGATTATGGCAGTCTAAAGGTGAAGGTGTGAGGTGGAACGTTTTAGGCTTTGTCACTGTTCCAATACCTGTTTGCTACTGAAGACAGTTTCTTTCTTGGTGAGAAGACAGATGAAGTGGAAAAATCCATAAAGTATTCTCTATGACAGCGTGAATTCTCATCAAAGGGTGGGGGTGGTAGCTAACCATTTTTGAGTGCATAGACTCTACACCACACATACTGTTAGAATGTGAGAGAGGAATAATGTATTTATGCAGTGGATTCCAAAAACTTTTTTCCAGGTTAGTTATTTTTCTCCGGCTTCTGTATTAGTTTCAGAACTATTTGCATAATGTGGTTTTGTCTGCCTGGATTAATAAGAATTAAGATATAAATTACTTCTGCGGTAAAAGTACAATCTAGTTTGTTCAGAGAATAAATTACAAGAACCATATACAGGAGGGAAATATAGTTGGGAAAAAATGTAAATGGGGAGACAAACAACTTGGACTAGAAGACAGATATCTGTTGTGAAAAATGAATGAGAAGCTTCGCATTTAGGTCAGTCTATTTTAACTTAAACCTACGGTCAAGATTCAACCAGCTTTCACCCACTGTAATAACATTTTGAAGTTGACTGTTCTGAGCTAGAGAAACATTTTTGGTTACATGGATAGAAAAACATTTGTGAAAAACATTATATAGACATTTAGAATAACAGACTGTCCCTTACTCCAATTCTGTTATAGAATTTAGTACATAACAACCTCCATTGATGACAACTGAAATTATCTGTCTATTATCTGCAGAACAATTTCACTATAAACAGTATTAATACAAGTTGCTGATGATTGCCATAGCAATATGCTTCATCTTTGCTCTTTAGGTTCAGCTCTTGGTGTGAAGAGAGGTCAGTTTTTGTTCTCTGCTATCTATCAGCATGTGTGTCAATCAAGCAGGTGATGAACATACGCCCATTAGGGGTTATATTTAAGATCATCAACTCATTTCATGTAGGCTTCTAAACAGATGGTTTCTCTTGGTCCCCAGAAATATTATCTGGATTTGAACCACTGATATGAGTGTGAAAGAATCTGTTTATATTCACCAATCTCCTCAACCTAGCTTCCATCTATTAAAATTTTAAAGGCACAGATTTTACTCTGTATGAACAAAGCATATGAAAAATCACTGTACTGGATTAGTAAGTAATTAGTGGAATTTCCTTCAATTAAAACTGAACACACAAGCCTGCAGCCTTGCATATTGAGTACATTCTTTAAACCAAAGTAGGAACCAGTATAACTTGAGACAGACCTGTGATATAAAATTTTCCAGCATATATTAGTTTGATAAATTTTGAAGGTGATTTGCTTTTTATGCCTTTCTTTTCGTGATGGTCCTTTTTAAGCTTTTCTAGGTTGTGTTTTCCACTGGATTTTATTAAGTTTCTCAACTATTTGGTAAATAACGAAGCAGCATTGCACTCGGAACAGAAATATGCTGTTTAAATTATTTCTGGTAATGCAAATGAAATATCAAAGTTGTCTCATGGATTTTGCCATGAATGAGAAACATCTTTCGATTATGAATAGTCCTACCATCTAATGACAGGTTTAAGTTACACACTGTTGTCCACATATTTTGTCTCCTGATTTTATTTTAATTTTGCCTCTCTCTCCACTAGTAATGCAATACTCTTGAATTATTATTACTACTGTTTGATTTGCTGTATCTCTTAAAAACCATAGGCAAGATCAACATGCATGGATAGTCTATGTTGCTGGATGCAGTGTACTATAAAGACACCAGAGCTAGATTTAAATGAGTTATTGAGGTTACCTGGAACCGTCTATCAGGAGGAGACTAGGACTTAATCTGCAGTAATTTATTCCCCCTAGCCTGATACAGACGTGCTATCAATACAAGACAATTCCTGCGAGACAACCTTATGGTTTACTGTTATGTGCATTACACATACATGAATGCAAAAGTGTTTCTAAATTGTATGTGCTATATATCTTTATTCAATTGTACATTTATTGTAATATAACACAGCATCTTGACTGGTTTTGTAAGATTTATTCTAGCTATACATCAGCCCCGAATATTAGAACTTCTCAAGCATTCAAAGTAGCAGAGGCTGCTGTTACTGCTGTTTTAATGGAAATCAAATCTTCTGGTGGAAAGTAGTTAGTAATGACCACAAAATCACTATGAAAGAGCATGCATACTTGGAACTGTGGGAAAGAGAAATTCACTTAAAATGCATACTCTTAACATTAGCACTTACTTAGCCTTTCTTTGTGAAAAGTGTTGGTAGTATGTCGAAGTCAAAATGCTCAGTCTGGGTACACAAATAAGGGATCGATACATGACTATATTCTGAATTAAATCTGCAGAGTGTTTGAGGTTGATTCTGGCAAGCAAAGAAGATGAGATTTCTCTCTTGATGGGCTAATGTTTGGGAAGCTCACAAAATAAAGCAGTTGCATTTAGAGCAAGTAAAAATATACAATTTTAAAATTAGGTTTATGTGGGAGTTTGTTTCTTTACTGAAATATATGTTTTGACCTTTAAAAAAAGTTTCATTTGAATCTAGATTTTCGGGGGTTTTTTTGCTTTACTTAGCTAAATGGGGTTTAAAAAAACCTCAACCCATTTCTTCAGATGCTGTATGGAATTAGCCTTACTTCTGCAATTAGGACTTTCTTTAACACGGGAGAGCAAGATAAAAGTGATTCTCCATCGCAGGTAAATGGAGAGGATATTACTTCTTACCAAATGCAGAGGAACTCAAAATGGTCATTGTTTGCAGAAACCAAACATCTGTGGTTGTTAAAAGCCTCTCAATATTTGGGGTGAGAATGTTTTTAAAACCTCATCTCCTGGAATTAAATTCTTTACATAGATGAGAATCACTTCTTGCTCTCAAGTCATTTACTAGTTCTTTTGGGGAAAAAAAGGAAACAAAACTTTTAGTCTGTTTTTTTACAGCTCAGAAACCTTATATGTCAAAAGTGATCACATAGTTACCCCTTTTTTTAAAAAAAAAAAAAAAAAAAAAGTTTCAGTATGCCAGTCCTATGATTTGGGGATTCCTTAAAGGTAGCTTGTGAATACATGGGGATAACAGTACATTGTAGTTTTTCTTTTCTTGGAGAGTATTCCAGCATTCACAGTTTAAGTAGAAATAAGGAGAGCACTCAAACTGCTTGTTAAAGCATATCCTCATAAGAAGCTTCTGCAGGGAAAGGGTTTTCTACTGTGTGTATTTTAATAGTTAAGCAGGCTTCTCAAGGCGGACATGAGCACGATGTGTATTCATCATAGTAGCACTTCTTGCTATGGAATAGCAATCAGATATGATACTTTTATCGTAGTCAGTAAGCCATTTTCTCTTCTGGAGGATGATATGTATCTATAAGGAAGGATTCAGCACCTGAACCATTTTTTGATTTACTTGGATGTTGACTTAGTGAATTGGGAAACTATTATCAGTGCTGGGATGAAAGTATCCAGATCTAAGTAATTGTGTGGTGATAGGATGTGAAGCTATCACTAGGAAGCTTTTCCACACTACACTACTAGAAGTCGTGGGTGGCTGATAATACTTCAGCCTTTACAGCTGTGAGGGATCTCTTTAATTTTCTTGTCACAAACTAAAACTGTAAACCTTTTTCCTTAGGTAGAGTCTTGATTTCTGACCAGAAAGAAAGTTTTCATTTAAAATCCTGAAACAAAGTGTGAATGATCATTTTCTTCTTGCTTTTCCTTTTTTTCCTTTGATCAGAATGCAGGAAGATATGAAAATGAAAACTTAAAGGGATCAGTAGTCTTAAAAATGTTCAGGCCTATCACGGTTCAGTTTGGCTCGAGTGGAAAACAGGGGTTTACTCCAAACTCGAACTCGCAGTTCCTACAGAAGCAACAGACTACACTTCATGAAGGTTCACAGTTGTGGACTTTTAAGGGAGACATTTTTCAATACATGGGATACATATATGACTTAGTCACCCATAGTTTCTTTCATAGTCAGTGGAGAGTTAGGTACTTCAATAGCACATCTGCTTTCAATATCTACGGTTTGGACTTGCAGATAGAATTAATCACCCTGTCTTAGATGTATTTCCTACAATGAAATGAATTATGCTCTAGGCACTATTAAATATATTGTTTAGGCTTCTATTAGTCACAGTGGTGACTAGCTCAGCTGTAAATGTCTATATGGTAGGCATCTAAAATTAAGAAAGATGAATTGTTGACTCTCCTATTGTATACTTAAGTCCTTTTGACTTATTTGAAAATATTAATTTATTTACTGTAAGGCTTTGTAAGAATAGCATTTAACTTGTTTGTCTTCATCCATTACGAAATTCTGTGGTTATTGTAGACACTGGTAGTTCAGAATTCGGGGTCTAGTTCTTGTGTTTCTGTATACCGCTGTAAGTCCGTATGCCTAACTCATTTCTAGCCAAGTTTACTTTGACCTTTACTTGTCTTGATGCTGCTTCAGTGATGTATGCTGTCATGCTATGTCCAGCACTGATTTGCTTTTAAAATCTTGCTTCTGCCACACCACAAGTGGGTATGCTTTGGACATACGCAAGCGTCAGGAAGATTATATTGAAATAAATTGTCCTATTCCTTAGCATATTCAGACCATATATCTTGTTTTCAACTTCAGCAAAGATGAGAAAGAGTTCTTTTCTTTCTTTTATTCCAAAGCATAAAGCATTGCTTCTCTTTAGTCACCCCCAGAAAACATGTTTCTTATGGAGATCACCTCCTTTATTTCCTCCACATCTGGCTCTACTTTTCTCACTTTTCTTATTCCTTTCCCAGAAGAATTCCACAGTTTAAGGGCTTTGGGCCACACATGTTCAACTGTTATTCATGACACACCAGGAAAAGTAACTTTGGCCATATAGGCTAGAGCCAGCTATCCAGTTTTTGCTGTGAGTAATGTTAAGGTTCACATTAGCAAGACACGATTTTTCTCTCAGGATGGAAGGAAGTGGGAGCTGCTGCTTCCTTAGTTAACTTAGAATTTAAATGATGACATGTTAAGGTGTTAATGCCTTTTGAGCGTCAGTCTAGCTAGTACCACTCATCAGAGTGGTATGAAAGAATATGCTTCTGCCTCTTGAGTAATACAAGTAACTGAGCTCACCTCCCAGCTGAACATTACTGGTTGTCTTTGTTTTAAATTTCTCCTTGTGTTACTCAATATTGTTAAGCACACTTGATTCTTCAAGATGCTACAAGAAGCAGTACAAAGGTACTGCTTGTGTCAATAGTTGTATAATACAATTGTAGTTGAGGATGTCTTTAAGCTATCTATCTTTTTAAGAAATGCATTCTGTTTGGTAATCTAGTTCATTCCCATAAATACATGAACTAGATTTGAGAGTCTTTCCATTAATGAGTTTTCCGGGCTGTACAGAATAGCTATTAAGATGAAAAAACTGTGACTTAGTGAGGTTAAATTAGATTTGTTACTCCTCACAACTGAACTCCCTTACGGTAGCTGGAGCAAGCTTCTAAAGCAGATGAAAAAACATAGAGCATGAGGCACACAGCAATTTTTCAGTGTTATTACAGGTGACGTATCTAAACTGGCAGTATGCAGGCATAGGAAGGGCATATAAATTAGACCAAAAGAATTTCTTTAAACTTTTTCAAAAGCATCAACAGAAGTAAGAAAAGGAATGAACTTCGGTGGGATATGTGAATGAACATCTTCATCATCTTTACCGAGCCATCTTTCAATGCCAAAAGAAAAAAAAAAAGTACTGGAGAGGAAAGTAGTTTTGGATCTTTGTTCTGCAGTAAGTCAAAAAACAAATATGACATTCAAGGAAAATCTGTACTAACTTGCCTTATTTCCTAATGTCATGTGCATATTACAGTCATTTTTCATTTTGAAAAGAATGAGATTACTAACGACCAATTCAAGGAAAACATTTTTCATAGTGGGCTGGATCTTTCTGTTCCAAGGGTATTACTAAAAAACTGTGAATTTCCTACCACCTTAAGTTTCAATAATACTAGATCAGAAGTAAAGTTTGTTGGGTGCTAAGAACCACTACTTTCTGCTGTTGCAAAGTAGATGCACTTGGCACCTTTTGAGATAATGTTTGACCATCACAGTAGAGGACTACTGGCAAAACTGGGCAATGGCTAAGGTAGATACTACCAGTGCTGTTTCACTCTCTTTGCTTAAACTACCTAATTGTAACTGAAATGAGGCTTCTGTGGCACAAACACCTCTACAGTACTAGATACAAATGCATAATTAGAGTAAAAATAGATTTGTACAAACTAGGCAATGGCTTTTTGTAGAGTAAATGAAGAATAGAATTTTTCCTCACCTTGTTAACTTGTATTAGGTCAGGCATGCAATCTTCACGTACCATACTGGTACTATAGTCACATTTTCAAATACCCTTCTATCCTAATTGCTTTTTCTCTGTCCTGCAAGAGATTATGAAGGAATCTATCATATGTAGTTACATTTTTTACCAGAGCATGTTCTTAGAATATATTGAGGCAAACTCCCTAACCTTCCTGGTAAGCTCACTGCTTGTTTCTGAAAAGGTTTTACTTTTCAGTACATCAGACGTAACATGGAAGAAATTGTGTCCAAGAAAGTAGGAAAGTGCCCCCATTGCAAGTGTGAAACTGAATATAGTTTATCACAGGCTTGAAGCCATTTTCTTAATTTCTGCAGCATTGTCCTTTCCCCCTTTTCTCAAATGCAAGTATTTTTCCAAACAAAAGGGGAGCTATCTGTCTTTGTTTGGTTACTGTCATGGTAGTACTTGAAAATGATAGCGTTTGGATTGCAACTACTCCTGATAAAGGAAAGGGTGATACATTTGTCACAGGTGAGCGTGAAAGTTTCGCAATAATAGTAGTATGGTGAGAAATACCAGACCTTACCTCAGGTATCCTGCCCCCACAGTGTCACAGAGCAGGCGGCTGGCTGTCACCGTCACTGCCTCACAGGGCACTTGTGGACCAGGCACACAGGCATTGGTTTGCAGCTCTCCATCATCTCCAGTGCCTTCCCACACACCGTACACCTGATGTTGTCATGGTGCACTGGGTGAGTAAGCCCATGCCAGTGACGGACAAGGCCTCGCTTAATTGGAATATTTGTTTTACTGACTAATATTAATAAGGCAACGATATCTAAAAGTAGTAAAGCAATAATGCTGAAAGAAGCTCTGCCGAAACAACCACCATTACAAATAATAACACTTGTAACACAGCCAAACACACACCCCTAACTCACTCGCAGCCTGCTGGAGTCGCACGCTACCTACAGCCCACTCGCCAGCTACACCAGAGAAGCCATGGACCATGCACCTAGCTCAACAGGTGAGGCTCTGTGCTTCCTCCTGTGAGGCCCTGCCTCCGCACAGTTGTCACGCCTACAGCAGGCTGTTGCTTTGGGGTCTTCAGATGATCTTCTGCAACTACCTCGTGGTCTTACGAACGTGCTACTTGCTTTGCCATACTGTGTGGTTTAAGCACGTTGTGGTGTGCCAAATCAAATGTCTGATCATTATCCCTTTCATCTCCTGCTGCCGGTTTCTTCGTCATGTGAATTCTGAGTAGTGATCTCCAGGCAGAGTTGGCTTCTTCTCGTTACTCTCTAGTCTCTGCTGCCATCAGTCTTGAGGCAAACATGAGTTACTTCCTCCTGCCGGCTGCACGCCAGGGCCGACGTAGTTCTCCCTTCTTACAACTCAGCACTGCTGAGGGGAGTGCCCTTGCCTCTGTGTGCCCCCCTGCACACACTGCTCTGGATGAGCTTCTCAGGGGGTACCCATGTCCCAGGCTGGAGAGGATTTTGGGGGTGGAGCGTTGGGAGTGAAGTAAGGGATGTATTTCTTGAACATACAGTCTTACTGCCTTTGCCAGAAGGATGGGATGTTGAGAAGGTGGATGAAATGGTTCGAAAGTGGGTTTGTTGCCACTTTACAGCCTACTGATGGTGGTGGAAGTCTCAGCAATTAACCTTACTGGGACAATTACAATCTATCAGTCAGTTCTTAGCCTTAACCTTATATCTCAGATACTCAGGAGACAGTATAGTCTCAAAGAACTAGCCAAAGTTTCTGTGAAGTTCTGCAACTTAAAATCAGCATGGTGGTTAGATCTTATTCTAACTTTTTCTAGTAATACAATTTGTTTAAAAAAGTAACCAATCAATCCATTTAGTTCCATAGTTGTACCATCAAATTGTAGTCCTCATGTTCTCATCTGGTGTTTCATCAACACAAATGTAAAACAGCCTGATAAGATTAAATATCAGACTGCCAAGGGACTACTGCTTCCTAAGAAGAACAGAATAAAAAAAATTGGCAGTTGCATCATTTTTGCTGGAGCAAAGAACTTTTAAACTTGCACTGAAATGCGTTATAAGCAGCATTTTTCCCTGCCAAATACTTGCAGCATAGTGGCAGATTGGCTGTTGATTTACAAAATATTTTTACCCAGTTTATTTTAAAATAGAACCATAATTCTTTTCGTGTTGAGTGGCACTAAAGCGATATTACATGATGTAAGCAATTAAAAATAATTGCAAAGGCTCGAAAGCTAAATGTTAACATTTAAGCCCCAAGTTCGGAAGTTCTTCCTTCTCCTTCCTTAGACAAAATTCCTATTTGTTTCACTGCAGTTTTCATCCTGCACTTCCTGATTGAAAACACACACAGGACCAGATTAATAATTGTGCTTTGTCTGTCAGATCTGCATCTTTCATTGCATGTGGTTATCAGTGCCCCAGATAAGTTATATGTGTAAAATAGCCAAGTGTGAGCATACAGTGCAGATGTGTGACTCTGTACTTTGTATTCGCAATTTACCTTGCCTGGATGCAGCGTCAGCTCACCTCAAAAATTCTCACTCAATATGATTAAGTTCTTGTAGAAGCAGCATTAATTACTGGTGCGTATTTCTGACAGGTATGAAACTTACTTTGTCAGTGCAGCGTATTACCAGACTGTTCAGTCCCTTCTCCAACAGCATCACTTTCTAGAACATTTATACATCTTTGCAATGCTTTTGCAACGTATTTTCAGCCATTTTGTTTCCACAGGTTAGCTTCAGTTGCACCTCACCACGCTTCTGGAGCATGCTGACATCAGAACATGGATGGGATCAGATAGCAGTGCTGGCTTGACTCATTTTAATATATGAAGCGTGAAGGTGAAAGCTTCAGTCAGCGGTGCCAGTCAAATGGATTAATACTGTTGCTGAAACTGGAAAAAACTAGGGCAGGATAAACTGATCATTTGCAGTAAATTTTTTAAAATCATTGCACTCTCATCTTAATTTTAATGATTTGAGAACTAAGGACTGGAATTAATTTTGTCCAGTTGTAGATACCTATAGGTCAGGTCTGTAAGTTGACAGTACAGACCTCAGCTGGTTTTACAGCCGGTGGAAGAACAATTCATCTTATTTTATTTCAACCTTTATTATAGGATGGGATGACTCATCTTCTATGGGAGCTGTTTCTCACCATTGACTATGAAGGAACATAGTGACTGTGAATTAAATTAGGGCAAATGAACTTGCCATGCAGCTTGCTGTGTCCACCTCCTGGAAATATAAATCATATCTGAAACTCAAAATACTTAAGGGAAATACACAATTAGTTCACAATAGTGGAAACAGCAAATGTTTTGGTGGTAGTGAATCAAAACTTTAGGTTAATATTTATAGTTAAAGATTTTATTTTTTTGTGGTTATCTGTTTTTCCCCAATAAACAGTATATGGTTTTTATGTCAAGAGGAAAGGAAGATAAGATACTTTTCTTCAGTTAAGCACATGGTTCAATGGTCAGATGTGCTTTTAGCCCATGGATGTATATGGTATTCTGAAAAAAGATATGGGAAAATATCTGAGAAGTATCGAATTACTTTGCTTGGTGCTGACCTGTGACACCTTCATGTACTGTAAACATTAACATTAACTGTGGACTTCTTTTTTGCCAAACCAAGTGGAGGTGATACTTTAAGAAAATAACTCTTAGCAAAAATCCTCAAAAAATTGATCAGGTGTTTGGTAAAGTTTAGTGTCTAGATCTCAGTTGATCAATTTCCTAAAAACTGGTGCCCAAAAGTTTCTTAAAAACATATCCATTTAATGTGTTTTGTAATGGAAGTTTCAGATAAAGACAATTAAAATTACCTTTAAAAATGTTACTATACAGATATTGGTATCAACAAGAAGTGTGGCTCCACAGTAAGTGCAACATGACCTTAGTTTTGTTTTTTGTGGGAAGTGAATGTACTGGTTACTGTAAAGCTGTGAGTCTGAGGGGATGGCTTTATATTTATATTCGATCAATATCATAATTAGAGAAAAAAGCTTCTACAATCTGACATATCTTAAATTAGCGTTTCAAAGTATTTTGTGGGCAGGCAGGGTTCACAAATCATTTGGTTTCTCAACCATTTCTTCTTTGTGGAATTTTGATAAGGGAAGTTCATTAAATAGTAAAAAAAACTATTAGGAATTATGTATGATAGAGGAATAAAGACAAAGATAATGTTGCTAGCAATCTATTTATGAAATCAATCATACTTATAATTTGATTTTTTCTCGTGCCTCCTCAGAATCATTTTACAGTCTTTAATTTTACTTGCTCCTCTCCCTTTGTTTTGTTATCACTGGACATTTTTCTCCTGCCCCTTTTCTGCCTTCTCTTTTCAATTTCCTAAACAGATTATGAATTCCGTTAGAATCAAGGTGAACTTTTGAACTTAATGTTCTTCAGATGATTAGAAAATGGGCATAATAGGGAATCTCATTTTTAACAATGATTTCATGAGAGTAATTGAATAGCATCGTTCAGCTGGAGATCCCAAAGTGCTTTGTAAACGTGAGGCAGTATTATTATTGTTCAACAAATAATAGAAAAAGTGGAACAGATAAATTTAGGCATGCTTTTAAAAATATTCACCTTTGAAGTAGGGTTCTGAGCCCTTTAGGCACTCAAATTCTAGGTCAAGCTTTACCAAGGTAACTACCTCGAAGCTCCCTCTGAACCTGCTGGGAGCTGTGGGAACTCAGTATGCTGAAAAATCAGGAAAAATGATGAGGAGAGAACAATCGCACATTTATGGAATGAACAAATGAACTCAGTACACAGGAAGTCTTCATCTTCCTGATGTATATATCTGTCTTACCAGCTAACTTTTTCATGGTACCATATCCACAGATGCTTAATGTTAGAATGATATTTCAGACACTTGTCTTTTAAGGTCTTCACAAAAGTAGCGTTCCTCAGGTCCCAGAGACCTCAGGCACAGAAGGATTTTGGATCTTTACTTTTCTTTAAAGGCATTATGTACAAACCATCTTGTAGAGTTGGATGGGTGAAAGAAAGAATATGGCTTATAACTAAGCCACAAACATTTCACTTTTCAAGAAAGAGAAATCGTTGATTTCATTCAGAGATCGGATAATGCTGTTATCAGTATTGAAGCTGTGATGATGCAATGGATTTGGGGTCCTATAAAAACTGGCAGCTATGCCTGTGCCCAGCTTCTGTTGGGATCATTCAGAGATTATTATGGTTTCAGTTGGGCCAGAAACAGAGTCCATTTTAGTATTATTTTGTTTTGTTTTGCCACATAAAGTACAGTACGATTTTACAGTGCAAAGTATTTATAGCAACAATAATGATGTCTCTCACTTTAAGTTCAGAGCATTCAACCAGTTGCAATGTACCAGTTCCTATAAATCTACCATATATCATGTCGTAACTTACAAAATACATTTATGTTCTTCCCAGAGTAGATGTGTATATAACGAACTATGGCATGCATGTCCAAAACCTTTGCGGAGACATTTATCTTCTGTGTAAGAGAGGTCATTTTGAAGTGATGGACAAACTAGTTTCTTTTGAGTTAAATAATTTTGATTATTAAAGAACTCTTTTGCACTTGAGGAGAGAGAGAATTTACAAAGATAGTAGACAAGTTAAATTGACCAGTAATGAAATATTTTCTTTCCATATAATTCTTGTTGGTGCTTTTTATGTTTATTCATCATTTTTAGGTGACTCATCCAATGTGAAAAACCTTTCATTAACTGTTGTTGCTTCCCTTTTCTCCAGCCAACATCTAATAACAAGCAATTACTTTTATTTCCAGATCATGAGAGGAAACAACCCCCTCTTTAAACCTGTATTTGGCTTTGAAGGTATTAATGATTAGAGAATACTTTTTAAAACATGAGATGCTAAACAGGGAGTCGGACCTGTGTTCAGTCCCTTGCCGTGAGGCTGTCACAGAAAGGACTTTCTTCTTAAAGAATAGTATTGCAGATAGTATTAAATGTTCTTTGTAAATACATTAACATTTGCATGTTGTGCCCCCGAATTCATCAAGACGTTTGCTATTGACTTCAGCCGGGTCAATCAATATGCTTTGAATAGAATATGTAAAGAACATACATAGATTTCTTCTGTGTGGCATGTTCAGCAAAATTTAAGAAATAGATTTGATTTTACCCACCCATATCTTGTCCTCATTTGCTTAGTATTTTATTTTTATGTGCTTACTCGTTATTCCAATACCTGGTAATGATACTTAGCTCAAGCATTACAAAGGATGTGTTTTAACATTTAATCTACGTACAAAAATAATCCTATCGGTCAAGTGTGACTTGAAAATATGTAACATGCTGATTTAGAATGAATACTAATTTCACCTGATTAAAAAACAGATTCAGGGTTCACATGTTGTATGTTGAATATTGGTGATGGGTTGGGGTTTTTTTGCATGCAAGTCTCAGTGTAACCTAAAAGAAATTAGGGTAATTATTCAGAGGAATTATATCCATAAGTAGTGATAAAACCTTTTTGTTGCTGTTAGTAAAAAGGAGAAGTAGTGGAAAATGAAAATATACTTTTCAATTTTTGGACAATATGAAACAACATTGTATAGATTCAGTACTTTCAATCTAATTAAAGAGCTAGATTTCACATCCATGTTTCACTGCAGTATCATCCTCACTGTCTTCCCAGCACGTACTCACTTGCAGCTGAGTGTACTCACAAGACATCTACTGAGATCCACACTACTGCCCACCTCTTTAGGCGGTGTCTTACCCTGTCGTTGCTCTTCTCCAGCAGCTCAGCTCTCTTCGCGTAGTCACTGTGGCCCTTCGTACTGGTGACCCACCTCTCTTTCCTTGTTTTTTACTGCGTAACCCTGACTCGTTCATTCTTTCAGTACATTCATATGCATACATTACCTAAATGCCTTTTCAATTTGGTAATTCAAGTGTAAATATTAACATAAAAGTATTTGATTTTAAGAAAATTTGATGGAGCATAACTTCAAAATTTAAAGTCTTTATAGATTAATTTAATTTTAAAAAACTGTTTGGGGGTTTGTTACTTGCTTCCTTCAAATAATGTATTGGAAAAGAATGGAAGGACATAATTTCCTGAAAGACTTTGTAAGACACAGCTAATTTGTATAGATCCCTGTTTTATCCTATGCAAAAAGAAAAATACGTTTTGAATATTTTAATCCAATTCAGTAATGTAATACTAAATCTAACTAAAATATAGAAGTAGAAAGCTGTCACCTTTTTGAGAGTTAATCTCCTGGTGGTAATACTTTTTAAATTTTTTTCCACATGGTATTCTTAGTAAAAAGAAAATATTCCCCCATCTGTCCTGGTTTGGTTTCAACTGCTGCTAGCTGTGGCAGCTTCTGAGAGCGTTTGTGTTTGGGAACATCTTTCTGTAGAACATCCCTTCAAAGGAACGAGGTGTCACTGGAAGCCAAGTGCATGCAGGGGCACCTAGAAAAAGGTGTTTACTGATGTGTCTGCGTCATCGCTAACAGTTGACACTCACATTGTGAGATTAAAAGCTTAATAGCTTAAAGCTCAAAAATCACACATCATCAGATGAATAGACTGGGAACTGGAATAGTTCTCTAAATCTTTAGATTCTTATTGTTGCTGATGATTATATTAGCAAGTTTGCTTTTGTCGGTAGTCTTACTAGGTAATAACAGAGGGGACAAAATTTAAAGGCAGGCAGTATCATGTCTTATTATTGCAAGTAGTAAAGAAATGGCTAATTCAAGCAGTTGAGATGTTTTTGTATTAAAATGGAATAGTATCATGCAGAAGGTTTAGAAAATAATGTCAGTGAATATGACTCAGTTAATATGTAGAGTTTGCACATGCTCTGTGTTTGAATTCCAGGGAACACAGAGGTAGAGTGCTTGAAAATATCTGTAGCAGAATAATGCTCCGTTCTTAAAAATATAGCTTTTTTTTACTTACCATCTCTCAATGCTAAAAGTCCAGCATGAGATACTGTTTGGAACCTTCTATGAAATCCACTTACTTGGCTGTAACTTTGCAATAAATTTACTGCTATTCTGCTAGGTAGAATCTTGAAGTATTTGCTCTTTTTGCTTTCGTAGATAATTAGGCAGAGGTTTACCTCTTGGGAAAGAAGAGTGTAATGTTTTGCCAATATAAAGAACGAACATAGAACTGCCTGGCCTGGACTTCAGAGTTCTTGAGGAAAAGCTTCTTGGATACTGATCTTTGCCATGATGAGTCTTCTAATGACAGCCTTTCTCTTTCTCCTCCCTTAAAAACATCTTTAATTACTGTTTTCTGTGGCTAACCCCTGCCACTTGGCATGTTATCACATACACATTCCTATTTAGAGTTTACTAAGTTTGATCTACTTTGGTCCCTTTTCTGAAGGATACTAAGCAATAGTGATTCAGCCAGCATGACAGAACTGGTGACTCCAACTGAATGAATGAAGAGTCTGTGACAGACAAAGAGGAGCTAAAGCAAGGAGTGTTCATCAATGCTTCTGTTCTGTATGTGAGGATAAGCAGGTTGCCATACTCTTATGAAATTCTTTCTACTCCACCAGTCACTAAGGCTGCTAATGCTGGAAATCTTAAGTCAGTATATTGGCGTAACATATTTAAATATTTTTAAAGGATTGGCAGAAGAAACTCCCTGGATTTTTAATATTGATTTTCATTATAGCTTGGAGCACTGAGGATGTTCCAGAAGCCTGTGGGAGTTAAGGTCATACTAACATTTTTTTTTAATGGGTAAGATAACCTAAGTAATTATAAGCCTGTCAGTCTGACATCAGTCTCAGGCAAAATAATGGAAATGCAGGTGTGGGACTTGAATAATAAAGGATTGAACTCTGCTGAGGCAAACAGTATGTTTTATAAGCACAATTGTTAAGATATGAGGATGGTAACTCAAGTTACAGAACAGGGGATGCTACCCAGGAAAAGCATTTAGGTGCCTTAGTGAGCAATAATAATGGATAGAGCTTAAGTTTTTCATCCAGAACAGCAGCCAACAAGAGGTAATGTAATCACTGAATGTATAAACAGGGTAATATAGAATAAAACTAACAAGGTCGTTTTATTTTTTCTGTGCTGTGCAGCTAGTGAATACAAAACCTAATCCTATTTTCCACTATTCAGCAAGGATGTTGGAAACCTAAAGAAGGCTTGAAGAGCCACAAGACTCATTAGAAAACGTTCCATGTAGTGATATATTATCTTGAGGAGTTTTATTCAATTCACTTAGCAAAAAAAATCATTAAGGGAAGACTTTATATTAGTCTAGAATTGTATACCTGGAGAACAGAAAACTGAAAATAGAAGGCTTAAAACCTAGCAGACACAGATATAAACAGATTAGCAGTTGAAAGTAGATAAATTCACGCCATAAATAACAAACCATGGTGACACTGAAAATAGTGACGGCGAGTTCTTTAAGACGGTAAGTTTATAAATCAAAGTTGTGATTTTCTAAGACAGATTCTCTGCTACAAATAGGAATTTCTTCTGGGAATTCCCAAGCCCTTTGTAATACTGCAGGTCAGACTGCATGACAACAATAGTCCCTTCTGGCTTTCTAATCTGCCTCTGTGAGTCAGCAAAGCAGGTATGGCTTTGCGTCGCACTGACAGTAATGCGTGGCTGTAATTGGGTCTCAGAGCACAGAGCGCCGTGCTAGAACAGGCCTCTATACACATCCACTGGCTCATGGGGTGATACCCTCCAACTGGCTTTCGATCACAAGAATAACACGGAAAAATCATACTGTTTTAGCTTTGTCAATACAGACAGTATTTTAATTTCAGCAATTTACTTTCAGAGCCAAGAATAAGACAAATAATAAATCTAAATGGAAGTAACAATGTGAGAACACCTGCTTACTCTTGAAGAAGATTTTTCAAGTATTAGTGCCACCTCACAGAATGGTGGTTTGGTTTAGTTTAGTGTAGTTTAGTTTACTATGGGAGAGTATCTCTATAAGTCTGCAGGTGACCCCACTATCAAACCTTTCCATGTAGTGTGTAAGGAATACTTGGTCATTTTACAAGACCTATTTGATACTAGCTTCCACTGTACAGTTAGCAGGCTGTGGCATTAAAATATAACATTTTCAGTCATTACTACTTACATCACTTCCAGTAAATTATTTAAAAAATATTGTGAGGTCTTATTGGTTACAGTATAAAATTAAAGCCAAAAGTGTTACAAAGAGCGAAACTGAACACATTTTACTTCGCTCACAGAAATATTTTAGATTATCAGAATAAGCATAAGATATTTTAGTTGAAATGAAACATTTTGAAGTTTTTCATTTTTAGCCAAATATTATAAAGGTTTTTTCTTTACAAAGGAGTTTTAAATAGTACCATTGCAAATATCTGCATAGATCTCTGAAAACGTGTGCGTAAACACAGAAAGATAAAGAACTCACAGCAGCATTAAGAACAAACTGCATTTTATCGTTCATGGTACAGAGATTTACAACCATTTGCTTTAAACTACAGACTTCAAATACAGAGTGTATATATCTCCTCCATTTAAAAAATACTCTTTTCCTCTAATGTTTATTTTGTTTAGTTTACCATGACAAAAATAGATATGCACAATGTAATGCTTGTGCTTATGTGTTTATATTGCAGCACCTTCTAAATGAATCAGAATACACTCCAATTTATGAACTAGTATTTTTAGGAATTTTCTTTTGCCCTGTCCCATTTTAGATCATTGTAAGAATTCTGCAAATGGTTAAGTGAGCATGATCTCAAAAAGACTGTGGTTAGTAAATGCGCTGAAGTGAGAAAATATCCAAGAATGTTTCAGATTTGTATGGACTTTGTTTTTCCCCTAGCTTTCTTGGCTGTTAAGTAAGAAAGGGTAGGTAAATGACTTGTACTATTAATGTGTTGTACTAATTAAAAGGTATTTGAGCATTCTGCAGATTAGTGTTGGCCTTGAGGCAAGAAAATCCTTTGGGTGAGCACACTTGATTATCATTAATAGAGCTTTACTTTTTATTATCTGTGTTAACTTTTTTGTGTAAAAACCTGCCACGGTTAGGACTTGGCTCTACTGATGTTACTGGTGTAATGACAGCGCTCCGGCTCTGGGGGCAGATCGAGACTATGGTGAAGCTGAGTGTAGGTCTGAACATCAGGGGGACGATATTAATTCATGCCACCTGGCCCTAATGCCATCACATATGTGCAAGCTGGTGTGAGGTTTGCTCTGGCTGCTCTGCTGGTATCAACAGGTGGGAGCTATACCAGAGTGAGGAGTGTGAAGGGAATTCACACTTGTGCACATCTGGTTGCTTTTCAGCTTTTTTATACTGCTCAGGCAGGTTTACCTTATGCTTGGGCAGTTTCTGCATCAATTTACAAAAATTACTTATGGTCATGTGTGAGACCACTGGCATCTTTATCTGCTTTGTGTACTCTGTTTACCAAACAAGAACTTAATGAAGAAGGAGCACTGGAAGAAAAAAGAGAACCTGAACAAAACCAGAAGATAACAAGATAACGCTTAAGAAGAAGTAATTCTGCAATCTCTTGGGTTTTTTATTGTCATTATGATTACTGAATATTCCCTTCTTGATTTCAAGTTCCGCAGAAGACATACATATAGTTGCATAGTTCAAGTGGTGATCTCTGAGTGGTAAGAAAAACAAGGACCCAGATCACTATAAAAATACTGTAGCATAATAAAAAACTTCACCCATTCACCTAACCTAGTCTCTGAATAGCTAACAGATTCTCTGCGGCACAAAATCAGATGATAGGAGTGGTAATCAGAATTTCATATTTATTGCCTTAGTATGCAAGACTTCCCAGGTTCTTTAGCTCTTGTTGGTGCTTCTTTTGTGAAAGAGACACATAAAGTGTAAAGTAACTGTATTTCTGATATTTTTTGTCCTGATTCCATTTCCTGATGTTGAGAGAGAAAAGGGTAGGGGGTTACTGTTAACATCACCAATCACAGCTGCAGGTCTGGCACAGAACTATAAAACCAATGATGGCTCGCCTTAGTTGAGTTGTTACAGACCCCATGGAGCTGTAGGACATGCTGTAGTGCCCTGCATTTTCTCTTCAGGTGCTTGGCTTTTTTCATTGGTTCTCATGAAAACTCTTATCTGAGCACGTAGCCTATGACGAAGCATTTAAGGGCATATAAATGGATATCTTAGATGTATAAAAACACTGTGGAAGAAAACACTAAGTTTTCATAGATCTTGTGATAGCAGTTGACAAAAGACTGAAATCTTTGCCATAGACTATGATTTGAAGCTACTGGAAAGGTTGAGCTATCTAATATACAGCAAACATGAAACCAAAACAGTGTTTTGGCTGACAACAAACTTATCTGTATCAGCACCACTAGAAAAGGCCTTCTCTGAAGCTCTCTGATTCGCCCCGTTTTGCTGGAAAGCCATGGAGAGACAGGTTCAGTTGTGGCTCTTCTTGTTGTGGGGTGAAGTGAACTCATCTCCAGTCTACTCTACTTCTTTATCTGTGGAAGGTACGGACTGACTTTCTGACGCCCCACAATACATGTTTTATCTATAAATACATGGTACAGACACTGTTTTGTTCACTTGAACTACAGCATGCTTCATAAAAGAGCCCCAGACTTTTGTGGTATCTGTTGTATGCAGATAATTAAGGTGTTCTTAATCATGGCATTTCATTGTATTGATTAGTTTTAAAGAGTAAAACCTTCAGTAAGTGGCTGCTTACTTAAGTATTAGTAAAAATGAAAACATATGTGAGAACAGGCTAACTGAAAAGAATAAAATGGAGGAAGCAGAATGCAACGTAGTGAAGGCAAGAAAGTAGGAACAGAAGAGGTTGAACACTGCAAACTATGATCTGGGTTACTTACGGTACGTCTTTGCTTCGCAGTGGTCAATGTTTTGCTTGAGTGATAAGAGAAATATTGGGAATGTGTAGACTGCTATAAAATTTCAACCGGGGTGTGAAAGTAGCGTACATCACAGGTGTGAGAATAAACACACAGCTTTCCTTTGAAATGGAGTGGCAGACAGCGACTTGCAGCGTGCTGCTCTCATGCAAAGTGGCCACGTTTGCTTTGTAGCACTTCATCACCCTGTGGTAAGTCCCAACGCAGTGTCATGACATCTTCGCTCACTGTAACCCAAGCGTGTCAGCGCGGCCCTGGGAAGGCATGGCTGTGTTCAACTTGGTATCTGGTTTTTCATATCTTTCCACTTTCCTTCCTGGCTGAATAGAAGGGAGAAAAGAGACCTCACTGAGTTTGTATCTCAGGTTTGTAGGCTGGCAGGATGGTCCAAGCCATTCGTTTGTTTTCCTGAAGAAATGCTGTGGAGTTGCTAAGAATTGCGTGCATCTAGAGGGCCCAGGTTAACTCTGCACAGGCGTCCATGGTGCAGCAGCTGGGGAGGTTTACAGGGCATGAATCAGAGTACAATACGTCCTAAGTCATCTTGACATCACTATGTAATGTTCCCCCCCCCCAAAAAAAAAGGAAATATCTCCTCATCTTTCCCTCTGTCAAGCATTTGCCAATATAGAAATTATTAACAGTAGTTGATTCTTAATGTTTTTTGCCTATTTATTTGCCCTTCATTGTTTCTGCCTGTGGTCTAGCAGCTCCCTGCCACCAAAGTCAGGAGTATCTGGTTTCCTTGTCTGTGCACTCACCGGTTCTCATAACTTTGGGACTTCCTGTGAGCCAATACATTTTACTAATCCAGCAAAAAGATAAGCTAGCAGAAAGTGGATAGCTTACAGCTCTACTAATAAGTAGAATTATTTCATAGCAGGGGCCACTGCAAAACAAGGGGAGTGGAAAGAATTGATTGGGCCAAATAGCCAGGAATAGACAAGGAAATAAGGAGGAATGAAGGCAAGACCTCACCTTTTCAGTATCAATTAGCCCTTAAATCAGATCAGATCCTTACAGCTCCCCATTTTGATCTTCTGTATCCAAAATCATATATCCTTTTCTCTCTTGCCTTGTCTCATGAAAGCGATTTCCTCTCAATGCAGTGTTTGAGTCTTCTTCCATTTTCCACAGTTTTGGTACTACCCCCTTAAAAACTAGAGGCCAAGACAGGCACCATGGTAGAGTCAACATATTTCCTTCTAGCAATAATTAAATTTTTTTTGCATTCATAACCAGATGTCTGGAAAGTAATAAAATCATGAAGAAGACACAGCTGTAGTTTTTACCGGACAAAAATAATACTTGTTCCTTGTTCTGGTGTCAGCTATGGGATTGCTAGTTACAGAGTACATTTTTTTTAGGTTTGACCACAGGGTGAGTCTTTCGCATGCAAATGACCTGTGCTGCATCACCGAAGGAACAGGTACGGTTTCCACAAGTTCTCTATCGAGTCCTTATGTTGCTCTGTACTTTTTTGCCTTTGTTTTGCAGGATTTGCTAGTCCTACGACTTACAGGTTTTTCCC
>NW_009650168.1:288832-293659 GCF_000708025.1 Charadrius vociferus | reverse complement strand
CATCGGAATGTGTAGGTTCCTGCAGAAAATAATTGATCAGCGTTTTTCCATTATAAAGGACTTTGGTTTACTGTTGCTTGCCTTTGTGCATATTCATACCACTGCAACAGTGTTCAATAAATGTAAATATAAAACATAGGTGAGCTGAAATATGAAACATAGAGACAAGCTCCAGAAGAGAATAAACCCCGCCAAAAATAGGTTGATGCTTTACCCCAATATAAATATTGAGGAATTCTGGATTTGCTGCAAGACTGTCGTAAAATCTTTAGAATAATGTGGGTTTTGTGACTTTTTGATATTAAAATGGTGAGGTCTGTAAGATATATAACTTAAACAGAAGTTGTGCATTATAAATGAGTGGACTAAAATTGGATCTGTACTAACTTTGCGGTAAATCTGTAGCATAGCTTTGCACTCGTCAACACCATTTTACTTATTCATCAATAAAGCATACCCATATTGGCATATGTGTATGTGTGTGTAATATGTGTGAGACTATGATGCAGTAATAATATATTACCTTGCCGGTACAGTTCATTATGATACACAGTCTGTATCAGTGATTTTAGTTTCCTTTGTCGGTGTATTTGGATGTGCACCAGGACCCAGCTTAGCTAGAGATACGGAATTAGCATACCATTTCTTGGGGAATGCCCTTGACTGTGTTTGAGTAGCTGTCTTGTGTGAGACGTGAGCAGCATTGCTTGCAGAAAGGGTGGAAGTTTGTTTCAAACAGGATGCAGTAATCCTGTGTCGCTGTGCTTACTTTAAAACCTCAGGAAAGCGCCTCAGACTGCCGGGATCATTGTTCAGTGAGCAGCGAGCAGCAGTGATGGGCAGGTTCATCACTCGGAAAGTCAGTGCTAGGTCACTTTACAAAGCATTTTGGTAGAGCTTCAAGCAGGGTCCTCGTGGGAGGCCAGGTAAGAATCTAATCTCACTTTGTGGCCTGAAGTTATCACCAAGGAATGAAAAGCAAACCTAAGGCCTTTTTATTGCTTTGGTACGGAGGGTGAGGACAGGGTGTGATGGGCTGGGGGAGACATGCAATATAAATTCTCTAAATTTGGCTTTTTTTCCCATAGATGTATTTATTTTCAGAAGTTTCTTTCAAATTTAAATAGGGATTTGACTGACAATCTAACTGAATATTAAATGCTACCAAAAATCAACCTTGGTGTGACCAAGCAAGAGAGACAGGCAACATGACTTTTTATTAATACCACATGCCAAGGAACATTGTGTCGCTTGCTAAGATGAATGGAACAAAATGTTGCTTTCTGGCACAAAGCTTAGAAATGGAGAAAATTGCAATCAATCAAATACAGCAACATTAGTGAAAGTTGGGTGAAAAATCTAGTAGAAATCTAGGAACGTAACTGTGTAACTATCTGCCATTATTGCTCATTCAGCTCGTGTGCAACCCATTGTGAGATTTAAGTTTCATTCTCATCACACTTTTAATCAAGACTTTATTGTGAAAAGTAGAATTCTGTTGAAATGTGCATGAGTTGTTGCTTAAGGGCTTTTTTTTTTCCCCAGTGTTTTTTCTGTCACTGAAATTTGAGAATATCTGCATGTGCATACGATGAAGCATATTTTAATGTATTTATGGTAGTCACAGTAGACATGGAAGGAAGTATAATTTTTTTCTTTGACCTTGGTAAGAAAAGATGACATGCTGCAAAGTTTCAAGGAACATTGGTCCATGTCAACAAGTGCCACTTTACA
Organism: Charadrius vociferus; assembly: GCF_000708025.1. Classification (NCBI taxonomy): domain Eukaryota; kingdom Metazoa; phylum Chordata; class Aves; order Charadriiformes; family Charadriidae; genus Charadrius; species Charadrius vociferus. Next base: position 291,925 of record NW_009650168.1, on the reverse strand, counting down.
CCTGAGGTAAACCCAGCCAATGAGAACAGATTTGGGTGCAACAGAATTAGGTACACAGAACAAAAAGCCAATCATGGAAATATACTTAGTTCTCAGTTGATGAGATCTTTTATTGTTGTGTCAGTTAATTTGAAACACATTTCGCTGTACCTACACATATATATGGCATCCTAAACAAGTTTGGCTCCATGAATTTTGTAGTAAATAATATTGCCAGGAACTTTTTATTTCCCATGTAAGGAACAGCAACTATACGTTCACATATGACTTTCTGTGTGTTAAATTGAATGGCCTTTTTTTTTTTATTTTAACATATTACACTGTCTTGTGTGCTGTGTTTTCAGTATTTCTTCCTGTTTAAAAATTGACATCACATCTGGGAGGGAAAGAAGAGCTGATATTAGATAAAGCTCGCAAACAAATAATGATATTTTATTTTACTTTTACTTTTTCTTCTTACTTTAATACAGTAACTGTTTACTGATCGTAGATTTTACTTTTCTTAATGAAGAAAACGTCTCTGCCATTGCTACTTGTGGTCAATAGCCTTGGACAGAAATCAAAGCAGTTGTCACAGATGAAACTGCAGCCACCGTTTTGGCCTTTTTGTCTTGAAAATCAAGAGAACTAAACATCACTTAGCTTTATCTTTGTCCACAAAAAAAGTAAGAACAAGAATCATGAGAGCTGGGAAAACTGAAATTAAACTGATGAGAGAAAACGCATTAAGGCTCAGACTCACAAGGCATTTCTAAGTCTAAATTCAGTAGATTTTAATAATTCCGAAATGGAATATGAGTCATAATGCTCTGGGAGCAAAAAGTCACATTTCTAGTAGAAGACATTTTTACCATTGCTGTGGAACAAATGCTGGTGTCCATGACACCAACAGAATCCAAAGTAACCATCTTGAATTAATTGTTGTTACATGGGGTCTTTTTCTTAGGGTGAATAGGGGCAGCTTCTGATCTTACACTGGTGTTATTGCATTGATTCCTGATTTTAATTACTCCTTAAAAAGAACAGAATGTTAAAGAAAATCATTCATGTACAGATGAAGTTCTGATTCTCCATCAGACAATATGCAATATACTGGGATAGATTTTGCTCAGAGTTATGTAAGTATAAATCTGGATTAGCTCTATTGAAATCAATGTCATTTTTTCAGTTTAAGTGTTCTAGCGGTATTTCTGAGAAAAGAATGTGGCCTGCATGGTTTTAGATGACAAATGTAAAAGGAAGCTCTAGAAACAGCATGAAATATTTACTCCCTCATAATCTCACTTGGTTAAATTAAGTAAAGAAACGGAGGTTTATATCTACTTTCATTGGTGTTAAGCTGGTTTTACAAGCACTTAGACACGATAAAATTGCTTGTTTACTTCTTTCAGAATTCTACAGAAGGAATTTCTTTTTTGTCCCACAGAATATTTCTCTCATTTGAAAGTTTGGAGTTTTTTTAATCATTTTATTTGCCTGTTCATCAATGCTAATTAACTCAGAGAAGTCTTCCACTTAATTTCCTGTGTGACATACATCCCCTAGCCTCTCTCTTTATCAGGGAGTGTAGTGATAGGACAAGAGGTAATGGTTTTAAATTACAAGGGCTAGATTTAGATTAGATATTAGGAAGAAATTTTTCACTCTGAGGGTAGTGAGACACTGGCACAGGTTGCCCAGAGAAGCTGTGGATGCCCCATCCCTGGAGGTGTCCAAGGCCAGGCTGGATGGGGCCTTGGGCAACCTGGTCTAGTGGGAGGTGTCCCTGCCCATGGCAGGGGGGTTGGAACTAGATGATTTTCAAGGTCCCTTCCAACCTAAACCACTCGATGATTTTGTTTAACCTGATATTTGTTCTTTCCTATCCACTTGCATACAAATTCTAGTTTGCTTTGTTCATATACCATAGGTTCCTTATAACTTTGGTTATAAGCTACCTATGAAGTGGGTTTATCTATATAGAAGTTTAGCATGACGACCAGTGATTTCCACTGCCTCACCAAATGTGACGTCAAGTTTTGAGCTGTGTCAGTCTGGCTGGATGTAAAATAGATCCATCTGTGAAAGTTTAGGGGAAACTTTTGCTCGTTGTTTACAGCATCATTAGTAAACACAGATTCTATGAGATGTATTCTGAGATTTTATTAGATATATTCTGTAAATAAATAAACATATGTATAGACACCTACATATATACATACATTTTTTATTTTATTTATATAAATTTATATATATATTTACAGAAAAAATATTTTTTTATATATAGCCCTTTGCCTTTAAATAAGACACTTCCAACCACAGATCCATTTGGCCTTCACAGAAGTCCATATGTAACTGAAATATTCTGAGGTACCAGACTCAGGGATGTGAACACAGTGGCAACAAAAATTTGAGGTATTTTAGCCATGTATCACCAGTCTGCAGGGACTTCTCAGTATTGCTGTGTTTATTACTTTATTGTCTGTCTCAATCTCAATCCCTACTGATTATAAATAGTTTATTTTTCACACTTTAAAGACCACTAAGTCTGAAACAAATCTATTTTTCATTTTGTAATATGACATATTGTTTTATATTGAAGAAAAGTATAGCAATAAAATTTGTCCTTGAAGTAATATTTAATATTGTGATATATGTAATAATTAACAGTATAAAGCTGTAATAAATAACACTAATATTAAAGGTTAAGTATTGGAACAAAGAGGGAAATTGGAGGAAAACAGTAAATATTAAAGTAAAATATGTTGATCTTTGGCTTTCTTTATAAAGTGCTAGGTGGCTATGAATTCTGAAATTTCTCTCCTAATTTTGAAAGCTGACAGATGAGAGGCTTTTAAAATCTCTTTTGAAAGATCATTTGTTGGTTAAACTGAGTCATAAGAGCTTATATTTAATTTTTTGAAAATCTGAGGCAAGGAACTCAAAAACATTTAGACAAATGATGGAGAACCTGTCTGCTTATGGCTGCTAGTATTTTATGTTGAAGAAGAGCAACACAACTGTTATTCAAAATATGACATTCTGCCTAGTGAGATAATGAGAATTAATGGAATATATGTGAAACTTTATCATCTCGATTTTTTTTTTTCCATA